>NC_033625.1:9745621-9816318 GCF_001540865.1 Ananas comosus
GGAGAATACATTTAGGCGTATAAAGTGACCTTTGGACTCGAATAACTTCGTTGAATTAGAGAGCTAATGTCATGAAGCGACATTGAGGCTTGGAGTTATATATGCGACCTAGTGAATAATACCATAAATAGAGGGCATTGGAAATTGGAACATGCTTGGAGGCTATACTGAATGTTCTAGGTGTCATAAAGGAGGCACTGGACTTAGTGAATGTTGGAACTTCACCTTGGTGTATTAGCACTAGACGTTGGTTTCTAGTGGCGTATTACCATTGCTTAGAGACATGACGATCGAGTTTTTGAGATGATGACTACGCTTCTTGCTATTTGTGCTCATACGCACCATGTTGTGAGGCGGTCACTCCCTCCAGCCGGCACTCCGGGGTTAGCCTACGGACTTATGCTCGCTTGGTGCTGGTATGGTGAAGAAAGCTACGGGGGTCGGGAAGGGGATAGACTCATTTTCCTAGAGTGGGAATGGTTGGGGCTACCACCGACACTTTAGGCCCGGCCCACAAGCGTGGACCACACCTGTGTAGGTCCTATAACAAGACTGAACAATAACTAATCTGATAAGATGATAATCACTACTAGATAAGTATAGTATGGATTACCTTGACATGCTCATCGCATAGCCTTAGACATTTGGGACATGTGACCGTATACTTGATAGTATCGCTCGCTGTGCAATATTATAGTATACCTTGTTTGCCCGATGTTGGAAAACATGCTAGTCTATGGTACTTGGGACATACGTTGATTCATGTTAGAAGAATGTACTCCATATTGTCGATCATATTACTTATGGCTTAGTAGTTTAGCATTCGATACATGCTTTCATACCTAGCCAGTTATTATTGTTGCTTTCATATCTACCTACTCTTTTGCGGCCTAGTGGTGCATTGTGCTAGAGGTCGAAGAATTGGCCCACACTGGGAACTATAAATTATGTTCTACGCCTCTATTTCATATTTCCTTTCGAGCCTTCCACGCCGGGTGAAGCCACGGGCCGCTGGAAAGGGTATTGCCTCGTTAGGCTACTGGCGGAGGGACTTATCGATAAGGGGTGGTCATATCTCCATAGTTTTTATTTTGCGGAGAGGTTGAGAGTTGTGACCTGGGTATTAGAGACCACCTTTTTTTGTATGCTATTTTGAGGACGGTTGTTGCATTACATATTATGTTTTACTTTAGTGAGTAGTTTCTTTCTTTCCATTTCTGTTGATAGAATGTAGTTGTCATACCTCGCTCTGATATCTCAGTTACTGTTTACCTCTTATCTTTCATTACTTTTCATTGTAAACGCGTTATATGTACAAGGCATATGGCGGGTGCTGGGCACGCACCCGGGTGGGGCCTATGCCGGTCCCGGGGGGCGTGACAAAGACGAAGAAGAAAAAATTGGAAGGAGGGGACAATTTTTTTTGGGGGAGAAATAACGTATTTCATTGCCCTAATTCTTTCATGTTACAATTACCCTATTATACTGATCTCCGGATTCTCGTTACTGAAGATGAATAAAGCAAAAAGTAAAAGGGATTACATGCCAAAAAGTAATCTACTTAAGCTAAATAGTAGTTGGGTTGATTGGTCTAAATTCGTCGCACTAGTTGGGCCTTGTGGTCAGATTCCTCTTCACTTCCCTTCCAGGGCTGCCACCTAGCGGGTGGATCTCTCCTTTAGGCGCCCCGCCTCCGTTACTGTAAAGAGCTATGTTTTGGGTTGCTTGTAAAACCACCTTGGGGAAAAAAATTTTGTGGAAAAGTACGGATGGTCCGAATGTTTGTTGCTCGTAAAAAAATTTTTTTGCGCAGAAAATTGGGTTTTTACCAAAGCTTTTGGAAGAAAACGGTGTTTTTATTTTGCTCGAAATGAGCAGGAAATGAAAATGAGCGCTGAAAAATCGCGCGGTTGGAGGAGGGGAGGGGGCGCAGGCGCGTTGCGTCCACGAGGCACATTCCCATCTCGGGTGGACCGCGGACGGAGAGGGGTCCACGGTGGACCTCTCACCCGGCCCTCTTTTCTTTTATAATTATATGGTAGTATATATATACTAAGTATTATAGTATAGGAGTACGTAGTTATTTGTATTTTAAAAGAGTATTTTATTTTTAATATAAATATATTTATTATATATATTTTATTTTAAATATTTTTATTAATATCTAGTATTATTTATAGTTTTAAAGTATATGACTTATACTAGTTATAATTATATGTACATTATTTAATTTATGCATCAATTATATTTTAAAATATTTTGTATTTATAGAATATTTAAATATAATACTGAATATATGTGAGTATAATAACGTTAATCTATATTATTAATAATATGAACAGCTATATTAAAATTAACAAGATTATCATAATAATTTTTTATTGGTTATTATTTTTTACTTGTTATTATATTTTTCCTTCAACCAAAAAGGTGTAAGGGGAAAATTATTTTTTTCTTATAATCAAAAGTTAGGGGGAATGGCCGTAAAAATTTATTTTTATCAAAAATTGTATTTTTTATAATTTTACGCAAGCGAAACGGCACCCAGCCCCCTTCTCCAATAAGTTTGTTGGTATCATACTTCTAAACCCTTCTTATTAAAAAGCTGGTTCTGGATATGGGTTCCGGATTCTATCCGTCGCGTACCTAATCGCCTCTTCGGGCCCCCTCTCCTTTCTCCGCTCTCCCGAAGCCTCCTACCTCCATGGTTGCCCCCGACGTTACAGAGAAAGAGGAGGCGGAGGCGATGATAGGGCCAGGCCCCGCCGCTCCTCGCTCGCGCCCGAAGCGACCCCTCCAGTTCGAGCACGCTTTCCTCGACGCCCTCCCCTGCGCCCACATGTACCTACTTACAACAACAACCCCACTTTTTTCTTTTTCTTTTTCTTCTTCTTTTTTATAATAATTATAATTTGGATGCTGCCATCAATTAAGAACTCGCTTTTAGCTAAAATGAGACCCACCCACTCTTCTCGGCTTTCTTTATTTATCTGATCATAGCCCCTTAAGTTTTGTTCGAGTTATTCTAGTTGGTTTACTTGAAAATTTTGGTAAATTTATTTGTCTCTATCAGCTACTTGTGTGTTTATTGTTTGAGGTTTAGATTTTGATGGAATCATCGATGAATTTGATAAATCTCCAATTTATATGACTAAAATCACTCAATTCCAAAATGTCACAAGTTAAGAGGAGGGCCATTTCAAAATGACCTACAGTTGAGGGAGTGTCCATGCATTTCTGCCAACTGATGAGCTAGGAACAGTAGTAACATTTTGATATTACCCGTCTTTGGATCGTTTGATGTGTAAAGAGCATTTGTTGTGTTCTTCTTTAAGATTTGAAGCCAATTGGCTGCTGCATGCTGAATCAGAATTATGTGCAATGCAGGTATGAGAAGAGTTACATGCATCGGGATGTGGTCACTCACGTCGCTGTATCAGCAACGGATTTCTTCATCACCGGAAGTATTGATGGTGCTTTCCCTATCTTTTACTGTTTATTTAAGTGATATCTTGAATTGATATTCTAGCTGGTCGTCTTAAGTTTCTCTTCTCAAAATTGCTCAATATATTTCCTAGTTTGCCGTTCTCATATCTGAAGGAATGTTGTGGGTTAGAAAAGGCTATTTCGTTGTAAAATTCTATTTAAGCAACTTCCATGCCATATAAATATATATGTATATATTTATATATTGTTTGGCCATTAACAAGTTGTCTCTCAGTTAAGATCCTATATTCTCAAATAATATTCTATTTTGCATTTATTATTCTATTCGGTCATTCGTAGTTACTTAAAAACTTACTTCTGTAAATAATTATGCACGAATTAGATTTCAGAGGGTTGAAAGTGTTACATCTGCCAAATAAGAGAAGGGAATTAGGGATAGAAGTAGCAGCAAAGGTTTAGAGAATTAATAAAAGAGAGATGGAGTAATGAGAGAGCTTAGCTTTTCCTTGTGGAGCCTTTGAAACAGAACCGGTTAGCCATGGAGATCGGGAGGGGGCAAGCAGCTTCGTTGGGGCAGAACCAGCAAGGCTAGATGAGGAAGACGCTCGAAGCAGGGTGAAGCTTTTGGGGGCGGAATTTGAGGGTTGCGGAGTGGAGAAAAGACGAACCCAATACCCGTTGGACTCTGGATAGTGCGGATAAAGGAGACCCGGTGGCCACTTACCCGGCTATCAGGTGCTCTTGGACCAGATGAGTTCATTTAGGCCCATATTCCCATTCAAATAGGCCTACGAGGAAGCAGAAAGCCTTCTTTTATTTCAATTCTCAGTTTAGCATTATTTAGTTTACTAAATTGCATTTTAGTCCATTGTATAGGTGAATATATAGGCAGATTGTAACAGAACCGGGGATTATGGTAAATTGTTAAGTCTCTGTTATCCTCATCTTCTTCCTCCATCTCTCTCATCTCTTCTCGTCTCAACATCTCCATCTATCTATCTCTCTCTCTTTATCTCTCTCTTCTCTTGCTCAATCCCATCTTCTCACTCTTATACTTGATCTCGCTACGAGCGTTTGGGGGCAGGCAATCGCTGAGATACTGATTGATTATACCATCACCCTCCACGCCGTCCTCGTCTCAGCGAATTATCATCATAGACGGGTTGCGGAGAGTCAGGTACGTAACAATTGGTATCAGAGCGGTCCAATCCCAGGGCATTGTGTGGTGGAATCGCTTCCTAACTCCAATCTCGGCATTGTTGAGTTTAATCGCGAGTAAGATTTCTGCGCTGCCGAATCTGATTTGGGATCAGATTGGGACAAAAGAAATCACCACAAGAATACCTTTGATGAAGACCAATTGATCTGGGGACACCCCTCAATCCTCAGATTAGTAATATCCCACAAGTGCAATAAATCATATAAGGTAAGCAACACGAGACCATTCATTCCATCAAAGGATCGCTGTAACAGAGAGCCTATCGGGCGTCAAATTGGGGGCAAACGAGGCAACAAGTTTAAATTTAATCCGAAGGAGTATCTGGAAGAGATAGAAATGGCTGAAGGAACCAGATTGAGAGATATTAGTGATCATGTTCGCTCCTTAGAAGAGAGGTTTCAGAAGCTAGGGGCTGAGCACCACACTGAGATAGAAGTCCTTACCAACCAGATCGCAGAAGTGAAGGAGACTGGACAGCGGCAATACGAAGCGCTGCAGGTTGAAGCTACCAAGCGACATGAGGAGCTGCTGAAGCTTTTAACGGCTTAGCCACCTACCACTCAGGCGCACAGCAGGGTGACAACCCTCGAGAACAAGGCTCCTCAAGGCGACAAACCTGGAAGTAGTAACACCCCTTTTGTTAACAGAGAAAATAGAGGGAAAAGGATATTACCCACTCCTAGAAGGCAAACTGAAGTAGAGGACGATCAGATTTCACCGTGGACTAATAGGCATTTTAATAATCACCAACAGTTTCCATACCCACGACTAGATTTTCCTTCATTTGATGGCGATGATCCTAGAAATTGGATCGAGAATTGTGAGCAGTTCTTTGAGTTGTATCAAATACCACAGCAGCAGTGGCTAAGCATAGCAACTATGCATTTATTCGGCAAGGCGAAAACGTGGAAACAAGGATACTTCATCAGCAAACAAGTAGTTTCTTGGGATGAGTTTACGGAGGTTGTGTGCAAGAGGTTCGCCCATATAGGGGAGCGGTATTTGATTAGAGAGTTTAGCAATTTGAAACACACTAGAACATGCGAGAAGTATCAAGAGAAATTCGAAGAGTTAAGATCCAATTACTCTACTACAATCCCTATTTATCGGAAGAGTACTTTATTGCGAGTTACATTAATGGACTCAAAGAGGAATTAGTCCTATTTCTTGACATCGCTCATCCAAACACATTGGAGGAGACATATGAACAAGCACAGTTACACGAAAAGGCTCTAGCAGTGATTAACAGAAAGAATCGGTTTATTTCTAAGACACCAGTGGAGACCTATCAACCAAACGCATCATATAAGAGCACCGAAGGAACTGGGCAACAGTACCAGAACCAGAACAGAACTACAACAGGTCAATATGCTGCTAACAAACAGTTAATAGAACAACGTCGAGCTGCTGGATTATGCTTTCGATGCGGAGAAAAATATCATCTTGGGCATGTATGTGCAAACAAGTTATTGAATACATTACAAGCTACTGAGGATATTATGGAAATTTATGATGAAGGTTGTTTACAATCAGGATCAAACGACGTGACAGTCACGGGAAAGGAAGGGGAGGAGTCAGAAGTTGTACCCAAGGAAAGGGAGCCGCAAGAGATAAGAGTATCTGTTCATGCATTATGTGGAGAGAAACCCTAGGACATCATCAAAATACGAAGTGAAACAAACAATTGAATTCTCACCATTTTGATAGATACAGGAAGCATGCACAGTTTCATCGACCTGCAAGTAGCCAAAGAGATTGGCGCACGAACATAAGTCGCTTCACCCTGGGTAGTGACGGTAGCGAACGGCCATAAGGTTTTGAGTAAACTAAAATGCCCTGGTTTCACTTGGATCATGCAAGGACATACATTCCGAGCGGATTTGAAGGTGATCAGATTGGAGGGCTCAAGTATTATATTACGAATTGATTGGTTAAAATCTTATGGACCAGTAACATATTTCCTAAAGAATTCAGTTGCTATCACCAAAGAAGTCCGGAGTTTAGAACTGAAAGGGATCGAGGAAGGAGCTAGATTAAGGTTGATATCTGCAGCCCAATGGAGGCAGGAAATAGAGAAGGGTGAATGCTATCTCCTCAGACATCAACCCTTGCCAGAAGAAGATAAACACGAAGTAGAGATACACCCAGAGATTCAAAAGGTGCTGGATAAATTTCAGGATATGTTCGAAAAGCCCAAAGAGTTACCTCCACCCCGAATTCAGGATCATAAAATTCCGTTATAGCCCAACACCGCACCGGCTATAGGTGAGGATGATGAGTTGCTGACAGAACCTGAGAGAATCCTGGATAGGAGGATGGGGAAACGGGGTAACAGGGCCGCGACTGAAGTGTTGGTGAAGTGGGTGAATCTTCCTGAGGAGCACGCTACCTGGGAAGATTACGAGGTTCTTACTGGTCAGTTTCCTTCTTTTGATCCTTGAGGACAAGGATCAGGTTATGGGAGGGGGAATGTTACATCTGCCAAATAAGAGAAGGGAATTAGGGATAGAAGTAGCAGCAAAGGTTTAGAGAATTAATAAAAGAGAGATGGAGTAATGAGAGAGCTTAGCTTTTCCTTGTGGAGCCTTTGAAACAAAACCGGTTAGCCATGGAGNTAATATTAATATTTTTATTTTTAAAAAAATTTAAATATTTTTAAATAAAATAAATAAAATAAAAAAGAACAGGCCCAAAGCCCGGCACGGCCCGTGCAGTCTGGGCCGGGGGGCCGTGTTGGGCCGGGTTCCAAGAACTTTGGCCCGGCACGGCAGGGCCCGATTTTGGGGCCGGGCCGTGCCGGGCTGGCCCGCACCCCGTTTCGGCCCGAAAAATGTGGGCCGTGTCGGCCCAGCACGGCCCACATACCATCCCTACATGGGGGATTACTCTCTCCCTCTCTCATTCCACTCTCTCTCTTTCTTACACTCTCTTGCTCTTTCTCTTTAGAAAGAAAAGAGAAGAAAGAAGAAGAAAAAAGAGAAGGAAGAAAAGAAAGAAAAGGAGGGAGAAGAAGAAGGAGATCAAGCTTGGGAAGCTTTTGGACCTCTCCCTCTTCCTCTCTTTTTTCTTTGAAGCTACAACAAGAGGTAGGCTTCTAACCCTAGTTGTGGAATTTAGGGTTTTTGGGTTTTAGCTCTTTGGATGGGATCAAATGGATCCCTAGCACCATGAATGGTGAGATTGGAGTTAGAATTTAGGGTTTTGAGATGGGTTTAGCTTGATGCTAACCCTAGGGCACCAAAATTGGGTTTTTGGAAAAGTAGAGGATTGATCTCATTTGACCCTCCTCTAACCTAATTGGTAGGTGCCTAAACGCGGGGGCGAAGTCGGATTTGGCATTCGTCGAGTGGGTCAAGAGCTATCGGCAAAATAGGGCAGATTGAGCATTGTTTTGGACCAAGGAGGTCAAGACTTCGTCGTAAAGTTCGCCGAAGAGCGTTTCTAGAACCTCTACATCAAGAAAAGGTGGGGGGTGTCATCTCGAAGAATCCGGGTTTCTTTTTATGTCTAAGTTAATAATTATGTTGATCATATTGCGCTATAGGAATAGTAGTTGTACATTTTCATTTCCTTGCATGCTTTCTTGGTAGTGTAGCTGGGTGAGCTTGACACGTGGACTAGGATAGCATGAGGATTGGGTCTTGTGACATAGAATCCTATAGCGGCATAAAGAGCCGAACTTGGATATAGCCTAGTAGAGTGGCATTGAACTAGTGTGGTAGAAGCACTATGACATGAACGAGTGGCATGTAGAATAATTGAGACATTTACTACAGTGACTGAACCAGTGGCATCGAGTTTAGTGTAGTAAACTTGATATGAACCTAGGGATAGTAGAAGTCCCAACATTGATTATATATCATGATTGTGTAGCAGAGGCACATTGACCCTAGTAGACAGGGTGTCACGCCCCGAGACCGCTATCAATTTGGTCCGGCCCGAGCGCGTCGAACAGACGCCGAACGGACATGACCTCCCCTATCCGCCCAAGGCTAACCAACAGATCATGTATAAGAATTTACCCAGGAATCAATTCATAAATACACGATCAAGAAGCACCACTAGTGCAACAAGACGAGTGCAAGATACAAGTATAGAAACATATACAAGTACATAAGAGAGAAGATATAATCTATTACATTCAGTTGACATAATATATATGTTTAATTACATCTTTTACTTTCTCCCAAAATATAAATACAATCACTCGAACCTCACCCTATACAACATCTACTCTCAAATACAAAAAGGTGACAGCTAATGCAAAAGGGAGGTAGCTAATGGACTAGAAGCGCCGGGGCCCTTACCACGATCCTCCCGCTCACCGGGGGCGCACCGAACTAGAACCTGTAAAGAGTGGGGGTGAGAACTAACTTCCTTAGTTCCCAGTGGGTTCGGCCGCCGACTCCGCCGATCTCCCCACTAGTCCAAGCGGCGCAAAAGTTATAATCGATAGATAGATAAGGAAAGAGGTAAATGACAGAAGTAAAGCTACCGCTACTTATGCCCAATCATGAATTATGAATGCATGTACAATGAAATAGATAAACAACTAACCCATATCATGTCCAAAAGGTAAAGCTATTTACTCGTTCATCAATCTCATTTACTGTTTCTTAATCTCGTGGCTTCCTGGAGGAGCCTACTGCTCACTAGCCATCTCGAAGGTAAGGGAGGGTCAACTCGCACTACGAACCGAGACCGTCTACCGGGGCCTAAAGTAGGCAATCCTTGGGACCCAAAAAAGGCCAATCCCACGTGACCAACTCCGGAGCGCACTACTTGTGTGGGGCTTCACACAAGATTTAAAAACAGACCGTGAGCATGATCCAATCCTCGTCTCGAGAATACCCTATCCTCTAGGGTTCAAATCATCATATAGTCCATTAGGTTTCACATGCCTACGACTCATATGTGTTGTTCTTTTGCTTACTATCAACTAAATTGGCCCACCTCCGCATTGTTTACTATCGACTAGATGCCACTCGTTCTTTGTTTAACATTAGACCAACCATTGAGCTCATCTCTTTTTTTCTGCACTATAGGATTCACAAGTCTCAACCCAATCCTTATCAATCCACTATGTCGAGTATCCAATACATGCTACGATATCATCAAGGAAAGCATAAGGAAAGGCAATACACAATCATCCTATAATGCAATAACACAAGATGCAAGAATCGACATGTACTAAGACATAGAAGGGAGCCCGATTGCTTCGGGATGGACACCACCCACCTCTTGGCGATGCCGCGATAATAGAAAGCTCGACGTTGCGGTCTTTGCACGCTGCTTCAACTCCTCGGGGCGAAGCGAGCCCTCGAGTACCCGATTCGGCGATAACTCCGCACTCGCTCGTCGGATCGGCAAACCGTCTTCCCCGACGCGTTCCGAGACCTAGCAATTTGGTTTACGACCCATTAAAATAGATCAAGACCCTCGATTTCCAAGAATCCCAAATTCGTGCCCTAGAATGGCGACGAGAGGGAAATCCATGGTGCGAGCTTCGATTGCGAGCCCGAACCATCTACTTATCTCCTCTAGGTTCCATTGGAACCAATTCTAAGCCCCAAAACCCTAACCCAAGAAATCTACCATGGATGGGTTTGGAGCTTACCTCTAAGCCAAGCTCCAAGCTCGCTCTAGTTTGAAGGAGAGAGGGAAGAAGACCTTCTTCTTCTTCTTCTTGGACTTCTCCTTCTACTTCCTCCTCTTTTCCTTCTTTTCTTTCTTCTTCTTCTTCTTCTCCTTCTTTTCTTTCTAGAGAGAGAGAGAGGGAAAGAGTGTGAATGAGATAGAGAGAGCAACTGAGAGGGAGAGAGAGGGGTCCCCCACCTCTATTAAAGGCCATTTTGCAGCTAGCCCCCTCAGCTTTTCATCTTTAGAATCAACCCTCTCTGGGCATTTTCGCGGTGAGGGACCGGTCCCAGCTCGGGGAGACCGGTCCCCGAAGGCTGCCATTTCGAGCAGAGGGGTTTTCGCGTTCGGGAACCGGTCCTTGCCTGAGAGACCGGTCCCCGGGAGACCGGTCCTCGTCCGAGAGACCGGTTCCCGAAGGTTGGATTCTCGGGACTTAGCCAAATTTCGGCTGTTCTCGCTGGGCTGACGTTCGGGAACCGGTCCCTGCCTGCCAGGGACCGGTCTCATCAGAGATCCCCATAACCCAGCCTGATGGGACCGGTCCCTCCCTGCCAGGGACCGGTCCCCGAGAGCATTTCTGCTCCAGTGCAAGTTTTGCACTGGTGCTCTCGCGGACCTTTCCTTAATGCACTTTATGCATTATACTCACCTTCGGACTTACCGAAGCTTACGCACTCGACAACTAGTCGATTCTAATCGAAGTCTAATCCTCGAGTTTCGAGAATTCACTTCCTTACACAGGGTATCCTCTTGAGAGGATTGGATCATACTCACTAGTCTGTTTCGCTTGTCGGTGGTGCTCCACCAAAGCACGAGTCTCCGGAGTATCTCACAGGGTTGTCCCGCAGACGGTCTCGGTGTGCGAGTGCAGCTTCTCCTCACCTATGAGATTGAGAGTGAGTCGAGGGTTTAACCTACGGGTTAACCAAGTAGATTGGGTAATAAACATGGGATGCATAGTAGACTTGCATTATTACCTTGAGTAGACATAGTGTATATTGTAGTTTACATTACTATGCACCTTTTTTATACTCATGACATGATTCTAGCATGATAATAGTTGTTGCATGCATTATTATCATTGATGGCACGATAGAGTAGTTGCAGTTCATTCCTATATATCTATCTATCTCTCTATCTGTACCAGCTTAGACCTAGTGGGAAAATCGGCGGCGTCGGCGGCCGAACCCACTGGGAACTATATTTATATAGTTCTCACCCCGTGTGGTTTTGGGGTACAGGTACATACAGAGGCGAGCCGAGTGAGGACCGCGTCAAGGGCATAGCGCCCTAAGTGAGCGTAGTTAGTAGCTTTTCCTTTATGCATTAGAGTACCCTCGTGTACTAGATGATGTTTTGGATAGTTATTGGAGAGCTACTTGTATTTTGAGGAAAACATGTATTTAAATTTCGGAAGATGAAAATGTAATATATCAAATGATGTAACTATTGAATGGTTGTAATAGTTAGACTATCTCTCTTTATATACTTTGTATATTACTTGTGGTTCTTGCTCTTAGTTATAGTGCACTTGTGTGCATCGTGTCGATCATGTATGTTATTTAAGCATTCCCTGGGCGCTTGATTGTACATGATCTGGTTGCTTGGCCTTAGGCGGACAGGAGAGGTGCTGTCCGTTCGGCGGTCCGTCCGGCGCGCCCGAACCGTGCCAAATTGGTAGTGGATTTGGGGCGGGGCGTGACACCGAAAGTCAACCAATGGTGCAGGGGATCGATGACGTGCTGTTGGCTGTAATGGACCAGCATCAGAGCCACCTCGATGATCAAAGACGATCGAAGAGCGAGGATAGGTTGCACGGAGTGGTTCTGGGTACACAACTGGTGCATATCGCTGCGGGTCACCTGGATTGAACTAGCAAGGTGAGCACGACATAGGGGAACGCTAGAGAATCGCCGACAATCAGGTTGACCGAAAAAGTCTACCACAAAAACAACCTATTTCTTTGACCAACGAGCGGTGATTGGATATCAGGGCCCAAGCGAGATCAGGCTCAACATAAATGTAGCCACTGGAGCCATTCTAAAAAGGGAGATATTAGCACTACGTGGGGAAATAGGTTCTTTTAGAATCAATTTCAAACCATCTACTAGAGGTTGTAACAATCCGAACCCCCTTATGAAAAAAAGTAGTTGGCATTGCATAAGCAAATTGTTGAGTTTACAAAACTTTGCTTTTAGTAGTCGGCCCTCTATGCTTCCCTTTATTTGCTTGCCAACTTCCAACCTAGAATGCCTACTGACGCCAGAAGCTTACTTGAAGGGTGTCGCTTTTGGCGCAGAAGGCCAAGCATTTTGCCAGACAAGTCTTTTGAGCAGGAAAATTTGGTCACGTAGATAGCAGGATCGGCCGTAGCTTGGGGAGCAAGAGCATATATAGGTGTAGAGGAGTGCTGTGCTCCTGAAGGAGGGTCACCGGTAGTTGTGATTGGCCGACGGACCGACGGAGCAAACTCTGCCACAAGGAAGGTTCAGGGGAGCAGCAGCAACACTGACAACATTGGAGAGTTGCTGGCTGGTTCGAGAGGGCAGGGGAAGGTTCGATAGAGCAAGGTGGTGCCGGAGAGTGTAGAGGTCGGCGGCGACGTAGGCTGCGGTGGCTGGAGAAGCCAACTCGGCTCGAGAGGCCAACAATGGTAGCAGTAGGAGCAACCATGTCTTGAAAGCAACGACTTAAGTGCCGTGGCACGGGGTCGTACCGGAAACTTGTTGGCACGATGCGTGCCGGACCGTGCCAATGCATGTCGGTCGCAAACAATGTATGTGTGCCGGCACGTAATGGCATGAAATATCTATTTCTTTAGCAACAAAATATGCTTATTATTTATTATGTATTTTTATCAAATCTTTTGAACTTTATTAAGAAAATTACTTACTAATTTCAAGAATAAAGGGTTTTGAGTTGTGCCATCAGCACGGGTGTCATATCGTGCCGATATCTTGCTGGCACGATACAGCACGGTAGATACGGCCTGTGCCGATGGGCACTTTAATCCTTGCTTGGGAGGGTTGCAGACCGATGCAGCATGGCCTAAAGAAGTGGAGGAGGGTTCAACCGGCCCGAGAGGGGTCGCGGGAGGTGCCCAGCTAGCGGCGGAGTTAGTAGCTGTCACGCCCCGAGACCGCCAATTTGGTCGGTTCGGGCATGTCAAACAGACGCCGAACGGACAGCACCTCCTGCCCTGTCCGTCCATGGCTAAACAACAAGATTATGTACAAGAATTTGCCCAGGAAAAACACTTACATGATCAATGCAAGTATAACACACAAGCGACTATACATGCATACACGGAGCTAAAGAGAGAGATAGTTCTAGCTATTACATCTTTCCATTCAACAATTACATAACTTGATTACTTCTACATCGCCCAAAACGTATACAAGTTCATCTCATCATAGGTAGCTCTCCAAAATCCTCACCTACATAAACATCACTCATGTACGCGAGGGTACTCTAATGCAAGTAGGAAAGCTACTAACTACTAGGGCGCTATGCCTTTGCCGCGGTCCTCGCCCGGCATGCTCGTACTCGGCTCTGCAACAAACTGGGGTGAGAATTATATAAATATAGTTTCCAGTGGGTTCGGCCGCCAACTCCGCCGATCTTCGCACTAGGTCTAAGCAGGTATAAGCAGATAGATAGATAGATAGATAGATATGAAATAACTGCTAGCATAATAATGAATTCTACAATATATACTACTATGCCTCAATCAACTGAAATGAATGCATGAACAATATAGTAATGAAGTCCGCTATCATGATGATACTATGTTCAAGAAATAATGCCATTCATTGTTTACCCAATCACTTGGCTGACCCGAAGGTTTGCCCTCGACTCACTATGCCATCTCGTAAGGTAAGGAGACGCACCTCGCTCGCAAACCCGAGACCGTCTGCGGGACATTAACTCTGCCCCTCGTGTGACAAACTCCGGAGTGCGCGGCTTGTGTAGAGCGACCACTCCAAGCTCAAAACAGACTGTGAGTATGATCCAATCCTCTCAACTCGAGGATACCCTACCAACTAGAGCTAACAATCACTCGGGAATCCACCTATCCCAATGTTTATATTTAAGTGTTTCAACTACACTATGGTTTCATGCAACATGTCATAACTAGGGAAATCCACTTATTCCCTAAGTTCACTATGTCATAAGTGTTTTCTTTACGCTAAGTTTTATGCCACTTGTCATGTTATCATTCATTATACACATGCCACTCGTTATGTCGCTACATAACTATCAAGTTCATCTCTTATTCCGGCACCATAGGATTTCCAACTTGTCAAGACCCAATTCCTTACCTATCCACTATATCAAGTATTCACCTCACACTATGATATCAACTAGGAAAGCATAAGGAATGGAAATGCACAATGACAATCCTACAATGCATGCTATACAAGAGATGCAAGATCAATAATGCACTAAGACATAGAAGGCAGCCCAGCTGCTTCAGGATGACACCCCCCACCTTTAGGTGATGTTGCGATGCTAGGATCTTAATTCCACGATTTTAGGATGCCGCCTCGGCCCTCCAGGCGGAAACGAAGCCGAAAACGTCCTTTTCGGCAATATCTTCGCGTAGGCTCGACGGATCGCCGAACCGACTTCACCAGCGCGTCAGAATACCTAGCAATTAGGTTTATAGGAGATCAATTTAGATCAAACCCAACCATATGACAAAACCCTATTTTGGAGCCCTAGTTTGCAATTAATGCAAAATACCCCATTTAGCTTCATGATTCAAGTATTAATCATCTATTAGCATGCTAGGGTTCCATCAAAACCATTTTTAGAGATCAAAATCCATACCCTAGAGATCTACCATTAAAGAGCATCAAGCTTACCTCTAAAAGCTTGCTCCAAACCCAAGGAAGAAGATGGAGAAGATGATGATCCACCTTCTTGATTCCTTCTCCACCAATCTCTCCTTCTACTTCCCACTTTGAAGAGAGAGAAAAAGATAGTTTAGAGAGAGAGAGGGAGTATATTTTAGGGTTGCAAGTGAGAAAGATGAGAGGGAACAAGCTCTTCTTCCCTCTCATATACACTCCACTTGTGGCAAAATAGCCAAAAACCCCCTCACCTTTGCAAATAGTGCACAGCCCCAGCTGGGCAATTTTCGGGTACGGGGTCCTGTCACTCTAGAGGGTCCGGTCCCCGAGGACAAAAATTGCGCGCAGAATTATTTCTGCCACCTTCTGCGCGTAAGGGGTCCGGTCCCTCCAGCTGAGGTCCGGTCCCCGAGAGCACGAAAAATCTGCAAATGTGCAGATTTGCACTAGCTTGCTCTCCAAGGCCCTCTACAATGCACTAAAGCCGTTTTCGACGCCTTTGGCCTTTTCGAAGCGTCCCGAACTCGCCTTCGATCAATTTCGATCGAAGTTCGGATTTCACGTATTGAGGATTCATTTCCTAACAGTAGCAGTGGCAGCTGCAGCACCAACACGAGGGAGAGGGGGAGATGGAAAAAGCTCATAGAGGACACTTGGCTGGCCGAGGATGGCTGGTTGGACCACGGCGATGCCACGAGAGTTGGGGTATGGGGGCTTGGCGGCTGTGAGAGGGGAGAAGGAGAGAGGGGTTAGGGTTTGTTTAGGATTTTATACATATTTTGTTTTTCTTTGTAACAATTACAACTTAGTCTCTCGACTGTTACTTTCTTACCCATAGCTTCATAACACTGTGCATTTTGCGTAGGAGCCCTTCTTGTAGTACAATTTTGCAATTTTATACATACAATGTTGTACTTTTTGCAAGAATATCTCTAGATCAATTTTGGCTCTTAGTCTTCATATTTGTGCCATTTTGCATAAAAATCTTTGAGTTTCATGAAACTTGAACTCACGCATTCCTCTCTGAGTCTACTTTCATATGAGTCCTTTTGCTTGCCAAAACTCCAAAATTTCTCGCATGAAGTGTTAACCTTTTCGCATATTGCTCCTTTTTCTCATTTTGTAAAAATTGCATTTCAGCCCCTTTGGTTCACAATTTCTAACTCAAAACTCACCCACCCGTGTGTTTTGCTCGTAAGTTCCACCACATATGAAATCACACAATTTGACACATGAAATCTCGCATTTTTTGAATTAATACTCCATTTAACCGGTTTTGCACTAGCCTGATTTTATCTTTGAAACATTACCTTATCATGCGAAGCTGCACCAAGGTCACTCTCAGTACTTACGATACTGATAGACTTAGAAAGTTTCGTTGAAAAACAGTCCGATTATGATGAGATAATCCTCCTTTTTTAGAAAAATTATCGTAAAAATTCTTGGGTGTACAGTGCATGTATGCAAACTGTTATGTTCTGTATTAATTATATTACTATATTATCCTTAACTAACTTTGTGCATGTATGCACTTGTCTGCGGTACTAATTTTATGAAAGTTAGTTTGTTCAACACTTCTCATATAGAGATCCTTGTTTTCTACTATGCATATATCTCAATCTTGCAAAACAACTGAAGGATATTACACTTACTGTCTGAAAGAAAACTATTGAGTTATTTCGGCTGTTTCTTTCTGGTTTTTTTTTTTGGTTTGTATTTTAGCATCTTGCTGAATAGGTTTTTATGCCATTTCTGATGGGCAACTACTTTATTTTGTTCCTTTCCAGCTATGAAAGTTTTCAGAATAAGAATTGACATCGTGAACTGGATTTGTTGTTACTCCCAAGTTGTACTGCTGTAGTCTAATTCATCAATATGTTGATCTTTTGCAATATATTTCTTTTATAGGACACATAAAGTTTTGGAAGAAGAAAGCTGTTGGAATTGAATTTGCGAAGCATTTCAAATCTCATCTTGGTCCTATTGAAGGACTAGCTGTGAGTACTATCATGTCATTTATTCTCACATGATTTAGGGGGTGTTTGGCCTAGCTTTTAAAAAGCGCTTTTGGGCTGAAAAGTAATTTTCGGCTCAATAGAGCGTTTGGCAACGCACTTTTAAAATCTGATTCTGCTTTTTAGAATCAGAAAACTGATTTTGAAGGCCTCAGAATCAGAAGCAGAAAAAAGCTGCTTCTTGAAAACTGATTCTGATTTTGGATTTAAACTTCAAAATTTTATTTTTATTTTAGTTTTAATATTTAAATTTAATTTTAATTTTAAATTTTAAATTTTAATTTTCAGATTCATTTTAAAATTTTTAAATTTTAACTTTTAAATTTTAAAATTTGAAATATAGATTTTAAATTTTAAATTTTAATTTTAAATTTCAAATCTCAAATTTTAGATTTTAAAATTTCAATTTTATTTCAAATTTCAAATTTCAAATTTCAAATTTCAGATTTTAAAATTTCAAATTTCAAATTTCAAATTTTAAATTTCAAATTTTAAATTTCAAATTTCAAATTTTAGGTTTAGGGTAAAATTAAAATTTTAAAATTTTAAATTATAAATTTCAATTTCAATTATAAATTTCAAATTTTTAAAATTAAAAATTTATAAATTTTAATCTTCAATTATAAATTTAAATTTAAATTTTAATTTTAATTTTAAATATTCAAATTTAATTTTAAATTTTAATATTCAAATTTTAATTTTATATTTTAAATATTCAATTTTAAATTTTATATTTTAAATATTCAAATTTTAATTTAAATTTAAATTTCATAATTATTTTAAATTTTAAATTTTAATTTAATTTTAAAGTTAAAATTTAATATATTTTTAAAATTAAATAGCTTTTCAAACAGCTTTTCAAATTTTAATTTGCCAAACAACTTTTTAAAATCACTTTAGAAAAATCACTTTTATCTAAACTCCGCCAAAATGCTCTATAGCTTTTAAGCAAAATCACTTCTCCAAACCAAAATCACTTTTTCAGAAATTATGTTTTCAAAAGCTAGGCCAAACAGGCCCTTAGTTGAATTTATCAGATATTTTTTGTCATTTGAGTTCTGTTTAGTCCTAATTCTTTTTGTTATTGGATGTTTCGTACAATTGAAGTTTTTAACAAATCTACTACACTTTTTCATATTGTTGGCTTTTTTGTCGTGAATATCTATTCCATAAGTATAACTTTTGTAGTTTTGGTTTCTGTTGATATATTACTATATGCTTGCACTTGCCAATCTGGGGGGAAATTTATGAAGAAATATAAGTTTTGCTAGCATAAACATCTGGCTTTAATGGAGCATGGTAGGCTATGGCTGTTTCTTTAGATGGAATGGAGAGGGTGAAGTTATTTTCGGCCGTAAATGGCCACTTTTTTTTTGGTGTCAGAATAAAGATATAGTCGAAACTCGAGTTACCCAAAACATCATAATTGACTTTGGCCCATGCTAGGCCAAAGTCAATTACGGTTAAGAGAGGTGAAGAAAAAAAAAAATAATAAAATGATACAATGGATAATGCTAGCTATGTTTAAATATATTTGATTTTGGCACTAATTTCTCTGTTATTTAGTTTACATGTTTAAAATGTGATGGAAATTGATTAGTTAAGTTTTAGTATCTCTTTCATTTTTGTACATTTAAAATAATGAAAATTGATTAGTTAATTATTAATTTTTTTTTACTATATAAAATTTTTATTATTGTATTATATAGTTTATGTATAAAAAATTAATTTAGTTGTTTTATATTAAAATTTTTAATTATAGAATAATACAATTATATAATTTGTTTTTTATTTTTCCATTATAATTTAGTATATAATGCAGCGAGAAAATCGTTTAGAATTTAAATTTTTTTTTTCTAATTTTTGAAATTATTTTTTGGTTAATTTGTAGATTTTTTAGAATTTTACCATGTCGAATAAATCCCTAGAAATTGGGAATATGGTCTAGGTCTAGGGCTTTTTTGGATATGTTTGTTAGAAAATCCCTAAAATCTTGGGATTTGTTTTGACTAGGTTATATTTTTATGGCTATAAATATAGCCTACTTTTGTAATCATAGGAGAATTTGATGGAAATAAGAAATTTGGTTTAAGAGAAGTTCCTATGTTTTTGATCTCTCTATCCCTCTGATCTATCTCATCCTCTTTTTCTCTCCTGCTTTACTACACATCCTAAGGTAATTTATCATCTCCAATCTTAATTTCTTGTTTTCCAATTATAACATCCTAAGACCACCTAAATTTACTTGTGCTCGACGAGATTGGGCAAACATTAATTTCGTCTTGCATCGGTTTTGGTATCAGATACTAGGAATCCGGTCATTAGTTTTTTGTTAGCTTATATCATGGTTTCTAACAATGAACTTCAAGCTGAATTTAGAGTCTATCAAATCTCTACTAATACTTATCTAGACAATCTAGAGTCCGCCATAAACAACATGCAAACTTCTAATACCAATCTTGTTAGACAAATAGATGAACTTAGAACCCTTCTTTAAAATCTTACCACCAATAAACCATCAATTTTTGCCCAATTTTTTGAAGAATCTTCAATTCCTATTCCACCTTTACCTCCAGCCGTACCACCGCTAATTCAAAGCGTCCCTCAACATGTCCAATCCACCATAGTTACCATCAAACCTTCAAATGCCCCTTGTGGAAATCAAATATGAAATCCTAGAATTTCATGGAGATATGAATTCGAAACTTTCCCTAGACTGGGTTTTATTTACTGTCAAACCTTCAAATGCCCCTCGTGAAATCAAATATGAAATCCTAGAGTTTCATGGAGATATGAATTCGGAACTTTTCCTAGACTGGGTTTATAGTATCAAAGCATATTTTCGGTGGCACTAGCCTTTCGAAGAACTTTATCATAGAATCTAAATTAAGAGGGACTACAATAAGTTGGACCAGAGAGCAGCAACATCATTACATGACGATCCGAACATGGGAAGATATGAAGTGAACAATGCTCGACGCTTCATTCCCTCGGACTACCAACAATGAGTTCAGTAACAGCTTACCCACCCAAGGTTCCAAACTATGGGGTACTTTGGCTACTAGTTGATTGTTTTCCTAGGCTGATGTGATTCAAGTGGCCTATCAAATTGAAGAGTAGCAACAGTGTCGCCAACCACCACTATTAACATTGTCACGCTGCTTCGACTTCTGAACAGAGCATCGTTTCGTAGCTCCTGAAAACCCGAAGTAGCTCCTGAAAACCTGAAGCCTACAGTATCGAACATATTGACCTCTTTTAAACCATCTATTTAGTAAGCCAACAAAGGAAAGCTCAGAAGGCCAATGCTTTCGATGTAACAAACCAAGCCATTATTCATATTGCCTGCGATGTAATTTGTCCGTGACCTACGCTCCAGAAAAAGGACTACGCGCCGAACTGATATCAGGTGAAGATGAAAAAGAAACAACAAATGATGAGTACGATGAGGAAGTTGAACATGCTGCCTTATTTGACCTATGCTTACGATCCAACTCAAAAAGAAGATAAAGATTGGAGGTGCAATACAATTTTCCTTACACGGGTCAGATGCAACAACCAAGTAGGTTCCATGATTATTGATCCCGAAAACTGTACAAATGTGGCAGTCAACAAAGCCGGTCAAAAGCTAAAATTGGAGACTTATCTGCATTCGGAGCCATATAAGCTTGCATGGGTCAAAACCACTTTGAACGGAGAAAGGTATTTTGGTTACATTCAATGGAGGTTTAACACGAGAGGTCAATTGGAATGTTCTTTCATGAAAAGCTCGTATTTGTTGGGAATGTCCCGGCTCTATTTTTCGTAGAAGTGGCAAGCTAGATGGTTTATAAATAACATATAGATAAAGGTATTTAAGATGACATACTTGCGACCCAAATCTACTAATACAGTAAAACTAAAGAAAATGTGCCAGGCCTACTATCTCAACGTGCTGCTTTTACCAGTGGTGGAGTTCCATAACTACGCTAATCATACGAGCTGCAAGCCATATCTTAGGGAACGACAGATACACACAGCGGAACAAAATATGCAGTAACAAAATCTATTAGAATTTAAATATTATTTTTTTTTCTAATTTTCATAATTTTTGATTAATTGTTTAGTTTTATTTTAAATAGATTTTAGGAATTATATGTAAATAATCCCTAAAAATTAGTATATGGTTAGAGACATTTTAGAAAGTGTTTGATTAGAAATCCTGCATAATTATATATCAAGTTATTTATTATTTTATGAATACCTAATTTTATCCTGCATAAATTATATATCATAGTTATTTATTATTATGAGTAAAATTAAAGTTTTACGCCATTGCATTGATTCTTGTTAAACAAATAACAGAACTGAAGAAACTTCACTTTCATAGCTATGGAAACAAATGGCGGGGGAGAAGTAATTTTTATCTGAACTTTATTTCAACCCAAACTTCACTTTTGGTGTAACAAACAGGCCCTAAGGATCACAGACTCTTACGAACCTATGTCATATTGTAAATATTCTATCTTACTTTCGAAGAGCTTCTCTGGTTTTTTAGGACTATGAGTTGGCAACACATTATAATCATAATATCATCTATTCATCTTAAGTAACTGAAGTTATAGCTAGATTTATTTGCTAGTACTAAGAAGCTCAACCGTTTTTCAACGTCTTTATGGCTTATGAAACTGCTTGAGTTTGGAAGCTATGTATATTCATCTATTTCTATTGAAAACCAAACCTGTATTTTGGAAAATAATCAACATTAAATATTAAATCTTAATAAGAAAATGCATTTTTGTTAACTATAATTGGCCAAAAACTTAGTGCAATAAAACCAACACCCATATCCATGGTTGCTCGTTAGGTACCATGAACAACAAATTGGCCTCTTAAAAATATTAGATCTATTGATGTCTAAAACTGTTAAACTTGTATAGGTTTCGGCTTTCACATTTCTTAAACAGATTTAGGCCCCACTTGGTACTGAGGGCCGCCTAATGCTATTGGGCCAAAAGGAGTTAGGGAAAAAGCATATCTCTATATGCTTCTCCATTTTCCAGTGGGACTGCGAAAATCATATATATTAAACAAGCTAGTGCCATTTGGGCGACTTTTTTTCATATAAATAAGCAGATGAAATATTTTCCTATCACACTTCGGCCCAAACAGAGCCTTGAAGATTCAACTAACTCATTGACCCTAAAATTTTTGTATTTCTAACTTCGATATGGACATTAACATTATATTACATGTGAGAATCAGAAACTGAATATGGGAATTGTCTATAAGAGCATTTGCCTATCAATTTGGTTTTGTGCTTTCGAAGTGATGTTGAGAAGGAATATGTGTTTTATTTATTATATTTTAAATTGACATCAACTATTTCATAAGCAACATGGTGTGTAAGATTAAGCATTTGTTTTTCAAAATATTCTTACATTTGAAGAGTATATATAGTCTTTAAGCAACATGGTGCTTTTGACCTTTCTATGAAACAATTGTAACCTGATCATTGTTAAGGCGAAGTATTGGTTCCTTGACTACAAAATGGCTGTTGTCTTCCTTAAAGCTGCACTTTGTACTCTCACAACTTTGTTTGTGAACATTTACGTTAGGCTGCTCACTGTAAGTATCACTTCATTTTCAAATGTAATGGAACGTAGAATTGCTATGCTTTAAGGGGCTGTACAATGTGAGGAAAAGGATTTTAGCACATTGTAAAATATTATGAGTCTCGTCTCATCTATGTGCCATTTTTTTGGTTGATTTTCTTTGATGTAAAACGCTCTATATGGGGATGGCATAAGCAGTTCCAAATTATCGTGTAGTTTTGCTATGCAGGTCAGTGCAGATGGCTTACTTTGTTGTACAGTCTCTAATGATCGAGCTGTGAAGATATATGATGTTGTCAACTATGACATGATGGTCATGATGCGCCTTCCGTTTGTTGCTGGGGCGGTTGAATGGGTTTATAGACAAGGGGATGTCAAAGCCAAGCTTGCGATTAGTGACCGCAATTCCTGTTTTGTTCACATATATGATGCACATTCTGGTTCAAACGAGCCAATTACTTCAAGAGAGGTTTCTTGTCCTTATCTTCGTTTCTGTATTCTTGAGAAAACATGGTGTTCTCCCAAGCTTATGATCTTATGCTTCGTGTTTTCTTTTATGCCTGCAGATTCACATGGGTCCAGTAAAAGTTATGAAGTACAATCCAGTGTATGATGTTGTAATATCAGCTGATGCGAAGGGGATCCTAGAATACTGGTCTCCCTTGACACTGAATTTTCCAGAAAATAGGTACTGATCTCTTACCATCATTATGCATTGTTTTTCCTTGCCTAATTCGAGTTATACATATATTCTTGTATCGAAGTGGTGTTCTTAGATGTTTTCATGTTTCTATATGAGGAGGTTAGATATGCAAGGAGGGACTAATTTATAAAGATCCGCATCAACAAACAAATTATATATGACATTTGAAAATTAACTACAAAAATTGTTCAGAACTTCAGATTAAATATTTCTGTTTTAAAACTTTTTTTTTTTATGCTTATTAGCCGGCAAAGATGGATGGATTACATTTTGTTGGAATATCTTGTTGTTAGAATATAAAGTTTTAATGGTTATTTTATCTGCATGTAGTCGAAATGATGCAGTTCCTTTTCAGTATAGGGTAATAATCTTCTTCTTTTTGAGTAGATATTGGGTTCTTTACTGCTGTCTGATATTTGTCATTGTGAACTTCATGCAGTGTGAATTTCAAGTTTAAAACAGATACAAATCTCTTTGAACTTGTGAAGTGCAAGACCACTGTCTCTTCAATTGAGGTAATATGCTTGACTTCTCTTGTTTCTTGCCTTTGTCAACATCTTCCTGGTTTTTTTTATCTGCTGCACACAAAGAAGTTCCTCTATCGATGTCTAGTTTTGTTGTTAGTTTATTGCCGTGATGCATTGTCATTTCCTTATTTGTGCCAACCAAGGATTGCTTGTGCCGCCTGTGTTGCATTATGTTGAGGCCATGTTGGCACGCGGCATAGGGTTATGCCGAACGGTATCCAAAACATGTCCTTTTTAGTAACTTTTTGGGCTATTTTTGAGTTTTTTTTTTGCGTGAAAAGGTTTTAAAATGGATTTTTTTTTTTTTAACTTAAAACATGTAGATCTTGTAGCTTTATTGACTTCTGGAGCAATTAGTGGTTTCCATTGCATAATTAGAATGACAATGCACCAACACCTATAGAATTAAGAAAGAGTTCTCAGTCTGTCAATCCTTATTATGTTTGGACCTGGTAAATCTGTCAACCCTTTTTATGCTCGGACCAGGTTAGTTTGTCGTGTTGAGTCAAAGTAAGATGTAGGCTCCACGCTTAGTGCCCTTTCGTTAGTTTTTTTAAGTTCAACCTTGCGACCATACTCCCTTGGGAATCCAAAGAATTTAATTTTTCATAAAGAGGCAGAGTCCTAAAAGCAGCATCTGTCGATCCCTATTGGGCATCGTTTTTGGTTGAGACTGGACGGTATTTGCTTGTCTTCGAGCCCTCAACTTTCATTCTCGATTAAAGAAAAATATTCTTGGCAGATGCTTTTCGCATCGGTTCGTCTTTCATAAATCCAAATACTTCACCTATGACTATAAAATACAAATGCCCCCGATTCTCCCTGTAAATCATTATTCCCATCCCGAAGGCCAACACAATAGGACTAGAATCTTATGATGTTATTCTATGCTAATGTATATAGAGTGTGGGCTTGCTTTGAGCAAAAACTCAGGAATAAAAAAGAACACCTAAAAAATGGCATGAAATTTCTATCATTTTTTTATGCATTATTGAAAGCAACTCACATTTAGAATTGCATAAGGTGAGGCCACTACAACAAAATTAGGTTATAGGGACACATGTTTGGGACATTTTTATGTAAATGTCCCATTTATACCAAAACTTAAAAAAAAACCTTCTAATGCCTAAATATAAAGCCCAATCCAACAAAAATAAAAGGTAGTACTACTCAACCCATCCCACCCAGCCCATTCGGCCCAATTACAAACAGAAAAGAAAAAAAAAAAATCGATTACCATCTCCCATTCTTTTCTCACTCAATCCACTTAAATCCTAGACGAAAAGCCCTTCCCTTTCCTCCTCCTCCGTTACTGCAGTCAACGAGGTAGAGTTCCGGCGGTTGCTAAATACTTAAATAAGTGTTGGTAAATTAGCAACACTCTTTTAGCTTATACCGACACTCTTTAAATGTCACTATATACCTAGCGACTTGACATATAGCAATACTTTTTAAAAGTGTCGGTAATTTAACTAGCAGCACTTTTTTTACCTGTACCGAAATTTAAAGGTGTCGCTATACACCGCTTTTGTTGTAATTTAACTTTTCATATAAAGCGCTCTCTCTCTCTTTCTCGCCCCCTAATATTGACTGTCTTAAGATAATCTTATAACCATATGTGTTGATTTCTCACTTAATTAGGCAACTAATTGCATTTATTAAGATCTTGTTGGGAACCATAAAAAATGGCATGAAATTTCTATCATTTTCTTTTTTATGCATTATTGAAAACAACTCCCATGTAGATTTGCATAAGATGAGTTATACTTATCATATAAATCTCTCTCTCTCTCTCCCCCCCAATATTGACTGTCTCAAGATAATATATAACCATATGTGTTGATATCTCACTTAATTAGGCAACTAATTGCATTTATTAAGATCTTGTTGGGAACCATAAATTTTTTTCTTTTTTGTTTAATTTGAAAACAAGTTCTATGTAATTGATTGCGTGGGTGGTTTAGACGTCTATGTACTACTAGCTATTATTGATTCGCTTGTGATATGTTCTAGCCAGATTTAGATCGAATACATCATCTTCGAAGCAATAATAAAGCAAAAGAATTAGGGTCGTACTCGTATCCACCGTGCCGTACCGTGCCAACAAGATACCGGCATAATATAGACCCCGTACTGATGGCACAGCTCAAAACCCTCTATTCTTTAAATTAGTAAGTAATTTTCTCAATAAAGTTCAAAAGATGTGATAAAAAGACATAATAAATAGTTAGAATATTTTGTTGCTAAAGAAAATAAATATTTCATGCTATTTTGTGTCGGCACACAAGAATTTTTTTGACTGGCACGCATCGGTACGGCTCGGCACGCACCGTGCCGTACCGTGCCGGCAAGTTTCCGGCACGACCCCGTGCCGTGGCACTTAAATCCTTGGCTTTGAGTACTCTAATTTCTTCAAGTAATAGTGCTGGATGCACGATCCGATCAGTTAAGTCGGGAGCGCATTGCCGGCAGAAGGGGCAAGGCTGTTGGTGCACACTTGAGGGTAGACCGGCGGACTCATCCCGAGGTTTAACTACAAACTTTTAACTGCAGAAACTAAAATAAATGCTACTGGAGTTGGAATAATCGTGGTTGTTGGCACTAGACTTGACCTATAATGGATCCTATATTGTATTCATTCCAATTACTTAACCCGAAGGGCCAAGTATTGGTATTTATTGTCGCTACCTCCCCGTGTCTAGATTGGGTAATTTGCACACTTTCTGCTTTCCTTGAATATGGTAACCGTTCTTAGGCTCCCCCTCTAGAATTGAATCTTTATTCTTCATCACCCGTCACCACCATGGTCGGCCCCTATCCTACCATTAAAAGATGATAGGGCATAAATTTTAATGCGTCATCAGCACGAACGCCATGCGATTTATCAAGTTATCATGAATCATCGGTTCGTGGGCAAAGCCCACCCTTTATCTAATAAATGCATCCCTACTGGAAGTCGTGGTTTGTTGCATGTATTAACTCTAGAATTACTACGCTTATCCGAGTAGCAGGTACTATTAAACAAACTATAACTAATTTAATGAGCCATTTGCAGTTTCATAGTCTAAATTAATTCATATTACACATTATGGCATAAACTTTGAGACAAGCATATGACTGCTGTGAGGATTAACCGGGTAGCACGTCCTTTGCGATGCGGGTGCTGTCAAGGCGCCCGACCGCCTGCAGGGAGCGAAGGGGGCCCATCGGTGGATCGATCGTTGTCTCGACGAGGGTGGCTTAATGACCGACCAAGGTTCGGGCCGAGGGCCGAAGTCCCCGAAGCCTGTCGCATTTGCGAGAGCTTGCGATACTTTAGGAGCTCAGCTAGCACGGGGCCCAAGGGTTGTGTCGTTAAGGTGTGCGCAACGACCACATTGTGGTTGTGCCTCCCGCTCGAGGTGGGGAGGTGAACTAGCACATAGGGTACGTTGACTTCCTGCAGAGCCGGGTAGATGGCACACGCAACGCACTGGACTAAAAAGGATGGCCTAAAGATACGAATGAGCACAGGACTAAGAAGGATGGCCTCTTTAGTGGTTGATTGCGAGAGGCAAGGAGCCCGCGGGACACACCAATCCGTGATTGCTCATGTGTGGACATGGTCTTGTCCGTGTCGCCGTCGACACGTCCACCTGTGCCATGCTAGATTGGGAGGCCGAGACACGACGAGGCTTTCGGAGGGTCGATGTGGGACGGTGATTATGGAGGTCTGGCAGAGCACGAAACGTTAGAAGGGAAGTTTGGGACTTAGGCAAGGAGAGCACCGCCGCTGGGCAGAGAGCACGGCCCTAGGAGAGTGGGGCGCACTTATAAGGCCTACAGTGCGCGCGGACGTACTAGCAGTGAATATTATATTTTTAGTATAACAATATATAGTTATTATGTATAAAAGAATCTAGTTGGGATATATAATTAATAGTAGGTGAATAGTGCCTATTATATAAATAGACTTTTAACCTTGGATCCATTCTTGTAATAGTACCAGGGGTAATTTCGAGGCATCCAAGGGCTAAAAAGTCTATGGTATGCACTATTCACATACTGTTGATAGTACTCTAGCTGAGTTCATGTTGAAATATATATTTTGTGAAAATATGGCTATATTTCTGATAGAAGGGCAAAAGAGCACATCCTCATGGGTTCTATTGAGGAAAATATATAGTACACGAGATAAGTCTACTATAGTTACAATGTCTACTATAATAATGATATAACTAGGATTACATACCATATAAACCTATTCTATATACTATACCATATAATCCTACTATATATACAGTATCCTAATATAGCATAAGATACTAAATATGTCGTAACAATTTCTCATACGAATGAAAGTTAATACGATTCTTGTTGATAGTTCATGTAATTAAGGAAAGCTCTCCACCATACAATAACAATAACAATCAATGACAAAATATCTATCGACCCACAAATAATATAACCCTAATTTAAACTAATTGTGCTTTTATGAGACTAAAAGAATGCAAATCTAATTTAAAACAATAGTTAATGACAAATTGTAAGATATTAGATAAAATTATTTTTAAGAAAGCAAGTAAAAAAAATAATTAGTTGGACTGTAAAAATTCTAAATAAAAAATAAAAAATTTCAAAATCCTATCTAAATTGTGAGAGGAGTGGGGTTTACCTTTAGAAGATAAACTCCAAGCTATCTAAAGACGGTCTAAGAGAGAGGGGGTTAGTACCTCTTGGAAAGTAAATATCCTAAATGAAAAATTAAAAATTTCAAAATTCTATTTGAAATTGTGAGAAGAGAGAGGGAGGGGGGAGGACCTTTAGAAGATATAAACCCTAAACTATCTAAAGACTCAGTGAGCTAGCGGGTGTGTGCAAGAGAGAGAGAGTAAAAAAAATTTATAAATTTCAAAATCCTATTGTTAAGGTGAAAACCAAACTTTCTAAAGACGAATAGAGAGTGCGGCGAGGGGTCCATTTAGAAGATAAATCGCGAAGTATCTACAGACTCAGACAGTGAGCTAACGAGCAAGAGAGAGAGAGAGATAGAGAGAGGATCTCTTGGAGCATGGAGAATGGAGAATCAGAGATAGATGAGAGGAGGGTAGTTGGGTAGGTGATTATTTTTAAATTTTTTCCGTTATTTGTTTTTACTCTTTTTCTTTAATGGATCCTTTCATTTGTTTTTAAAGGAACACGCCATAGACANGATCTCTTGGAGCATGGAGAATGGAGAATCAGAGATAGATGAGAGGAGGGTAGTTGGGTAGGTGATTATTTTTAAATTTTTTCCGTTATTTGTTTTTACTCTTTTTCTTTAATGGATCCTTTCATTTGTTTTTAAAGGAACACGCCATAGACATGTGTTGTGCCCGATGCGGACACGGGGGGTGTCCCCCGCATCCGTGACACTTAGCTTCCTGTAAATTTTTATCCAAGTGCGACTTTAATTTCATTGTCATGAATGTACTTTAAGACGGTAAATTGACATTCTCGAGTTATTAAGATATCTATGATTCTATTCTTAGTATACTGAACTTTATAAAATATTAACACTTGGACTATTCTCGGCAAGGTTTTAAGTGCCCGTGTCGTGCCGTACCGTGCCAACAAGATACCGGCACGATACAGACTCCGTACCGATGGCACAACTCAAAACCCTCTATTCTTTAAATTAGTAAGTAATTTCCTCAATAAAGTTCAAAAGATGTGAGAAAAAGATATAATAAATAGTTAGAATATTTTGTTGCTAAAGAAAATAAATATTTCATGCTATTATGTGTCGGCATATAAGAATTTTTTTGACCGGCACGCATCGGCATGGCACGGCTCGGCACGCACCGTGCCGTACCGTGCCGGCAAGTTTCCAGCACGACCACGTGCCACGGCACTTAAATCCTTGATTCTCGGTGTACTAAACTTTGTAAAATATTAATACTTGAACTAATCCTAAAGGTATCAGAGGCATTATAGCACTCTAAGATACTATTTTTTCCATGTAATACTGATAAAAAAAGCCTGTGCAATTGTGTAAGTTGCTTGCCTCTGGCACATAGCTCTGTGCCAACATTGGCACAAATAGTGCTGTTGTGCCTTGTCGTGCCAATGGCATTTCTTGTGCCACTGGCACGCAGTTCTTGGTACCAACAAATACTTGATATGCGCACTATCGTGCAAGTTATTTTGTTATCATTTTCTTGGCCACTCATGAAAGTTCCACCCCCCCCCCCTCAAATTTGGTGCATTTTGTTAGTAAGTAGATTTTGTAAGATTATATGACTGTTGGAATAATAAATTTAGTTGTCTTGCTACCTTCCCCTTTATTATTTGCCCTCCTCTCTCTCTCTCTCTCTCTCTCTCTCTCTCGTGCACGTGTGCGCTCTACCTATATACTATATATCTATCTACCTATGGCCTTTAATTTTATCTTTCGTTTTGTTTACCCACATTACCTAACATCTTGTGCGTATTTTTCCATTGTATACATACATGGTGTGATGGAGTGTGATGGACTCTTTGTTGTTCAGGTGAGTAACGACGGCCGTCAATTTGCTGTAACTTCTCCCGATCGCCGGATTCGCGTATTTTGGTTTAAAACTGGTAAACTAAGGCGTGTATACGACGAGTCTCTTGAGGTAAATTAGAAAAGAAAATCTGAGAGAAAGCTCTCTTTTCTATAATAATTGAAATTCAGATATTTGTAACTTGACTTTATTGCCGATAGGTGGCCCAAGATCTACAAAGAAGTGATGTTCCTTTATACCGTCTTGAAGCAATTGATTTTGGACGAAGGATGGCTGTTGAGAAGGAAATAGAAAAAACAGAACATGCTCCACAACCAAATGCTGTTTTCGATGAGAGTTGCAACTTTCTTATTTATGCTACCCTTTTGGGCATTAAAGTAAGCAGAATCTGCTATTAATCAACAGCTATATTGTATTACCATACTTCCTGCAAACTTGGTGCTGCTTTCTTGGTACAAGAGTAGATATCTATGCGATGGACAGTTTCCTAATGATAACTTTCCACTCTTTTTTTCCCCTTTTTTTGTTTATTTTCTATTTTTTTATTTTACCCGTGTAGGTTGCATTATCTATTAATTCATAATAATTTTTTTGTTAACTCTCTGTTTTATTTCTGCAGATTGTGAATTTGCATACAAATAAGGTTGCTCGAATTCTAGGGAAAGTGGAAAACAATGATAGGTTTTTAAGAATTGCCTTGTCCCAAGGTGATAAAAGTAATAAGAAGGTCAGANACAGTTTCCTAATGATAACTTTCCACTCTTTTTTTCCCCTTTTTTTGTTTATTTTCTATTTTTTTATTTATTTTATTTTTTTATTTTACCTGTGTAGGTTGCATTATCTATTAATTCATAATATTTTTTTTGTTAACTCTCTGTTTTATTTCTGCAGATTGTGAATTTGCATACAAATAAGGTTGCTCGAATTCTAGGGAAAGTGGAAAACAATGATAGGTTTTTAAGAATTGCCTTGTCCCAAGGTGATAAAAGTAATAAGAAGGTCAGAAAGATCCCCACAGCAGCTGCCAATGTCAATGAGAGCAAAGAGCCTTTAACGGATCCTACGCTTCTATGTTGTGCTTTTAAGAAACATCGGATCTATTTATTCAGGTATGAACTTAAACATCTGTAATGATATGTAATAAGTCTATTGATGCTTCCATTGTTATAACTTCAACATCTCTAATGATATGTTTAATTGTTTATCTGATGCTACCACATAACAATTCATCATGAGTAGTATCTACTTTCAGTTCCTTGATATATCAAATTCAGTACACTGGTATTTGGAAGTTTTTGCTGAATAAGAAATGAGTGTGGTCCTTCAATGCATGAAGTGTTTATTAATTTCAAGAAAGGTGACACTGCACTCAATTGTCCGGGATATATGTGAAGATTATTGTGACACACTTTTATAATTATGGTATTAGTTCTTACTATTCTGGCTTTTTGCAAAACAGCCGGAGAGAGCCCGAGGAGCCTGAAGATGCAACCAAGGGTAGAGATGTCTTCAATGAAAAGCCACCTCCTGAGGAGCTTTTGGCAGTATCTGAATTAGGGAAAGCAATCACGACATCACTTCCTGATAGTGTGGTAACTTAAATGCCTTTTGGTAACATTTGTGCCAATCTGTCATCTGTGCTTACACCTAGTTTTGGGGACATGAAACATTTGAAATATGGAAACAGCTTGTCATTTTCGATGTCTTTGATAACTTATTATTTTGAATTTATCAGGTGCTGCACACATCTCTGGGTGATATTCACCTGAGACTATACCCAGAAGAGTGCCCAAAAACTGTGGAGAACTTCACAACTCATTGTAGGAATGGTTATTATGATAATCTAATCTTTCACCGAGTCATCAAAGGGTTCATGATTCAGACAGGGGATCCTTTGGGAGATGGTACTGGTGGACAGTCTATATGGGGAAGGGAATTTGAAGATGAGTTCCATAAAAGGTAAAATCCTAGATCTTGTTTGTATGCACCACATAGGGATGCAAATGGATCCGGGTTGCTGGAGATCCCACCTCAATCTCCGAATGGGGCAGTAAGAGGGAGCCAAAAACAAGAAAAAAGGGAAAAAAAAAATACATGCCCTGATCTGCTAAGAAATGGAGCGGAAGACAGGAGATCCCTTCTTTCCTTCGACCCTCCCCGATCTGCCAAAAATTCTCTTCCGCCCCGCCCCGCCCCTCCCCGCTTCAAATGGAACGGCAAGTAGGGGCAAAAAATAGGATCAGACCCAACCCATCCCGGATCTCTTCCAACCCACCAAGAAAACGGGACGGGAGGTGGGGGGTCCCTCCTGCCTCCGGATCCGTACTGTTTACATCCCTAGCACCACATGAATGCGTTGTGTACGGACATGCATTTATTTTTATGCAAAGTAAAATTGTATGTAAATTAAACTATAGTAATTAATTTAGTTTATATGTACCACAGGTAGAATCTCGGTCAATATAATAACATATATTTTATCATAACAAACAATCATTAGATGCCCAATGCCAAATCAGTTTATGACTAGATTTTCTTTTTTTAATCATATTTCGACAAATAGGATATGCCATGTTTAGTGTTTAAAAGGCAAATAGATGGTTATTCTTAATAAGGAGATTAGGGATTTCTCTATAAACAAAACTGCAGGCAGAAGAGCAAACTTATAGAAAAGAAATCATTACATATTTTAGAGAAATCAGTACCTTTATCTTTTCTACAAATGAATCACTGTGTTGAATGGGAGAATCTAGAATGGTTGCATATTTTCTAATGGCTTGGTAATTCTTGACTCTGGTAGATGCTCTTCCAGGTAGTTTTCTCCAGTCATTGAAGGTGTATTTGCAAATAATTAATCAGTAATCCAATTAATTTGTCTTCTCACTAATGTTATTAACTGAGTTGGCTCCATAATTTTTCAGTTTTTAATAACTATAAAACTATCCACAAAAAAAAGCACTATCTTATTAATGTGCAATGTTTATACTAGCTTTTGATAAGTTCTCTTGTTCAAATTGCTTTGGATAATGTGTTTTATCTGACATTAAATGACCTTTCTGTGAAAGGTTTCTTTGTCAAAGAATTAAAAAGAAGATGCATAAACAAAGTTAGGATTCACATGGAATCACATTTGTCCATGTGCTTTATATGGTTTTTGGCTGCATGTGGTTTCTATACTACCTTTATGTGTTCATAGCAATAGCATTTTGTTGAGAGTGATGACCTGTAGCTATGCTCGACTAGTATTGTGCAACTCTGCTCACAGAAAACTTACTAAAACCTGCAGCTTAAGGCATGACAGACCATTTACATTGTCAATGGCAAATGCTGGACCTAATACAAATGGTTCTCAATTCTTTATCACCACTGTGGCGACTCCTTGGCTGGATAATAAACACACTGTTTTTGGTAGAGTTGTGAAAGGAATGGATGTTGTTCAGGTGATTTTGAGAACTTTTGTTTTATTTTCTGATTTTTTTTCACTAAAATGAACATTTTATTTTCTTATTTCTCTTTCTGTTTGATGGAATTTTCTGAATTTTTAATTCTGACATTATTTGTGCACTATAGGCAATAGAGAAGGTAAAGACGGACAGGAATGATAAACCCTATCAGGATGTAAAGATCCTGAATGTTACAGTTCCCAAGTCCTGAAGCCTTTTCACGGAAGGTGCTGCTTCACTTGCATTTCTTTTTTCTTTTTTTCTTTCTAAGAATACTCAGGTACATTTAAATGTCAGAATGTAAATTGTTTAGCTTAAATTTTACCTATGTTATATGATGAGCTATTACAAGTGTTTGATATTTTAGTTAGTTGTGTTATAATGATGACCTGGAACTCAGAATGGCATTATGCAAGCTACGAAAATGAGAATTAAACATCAAAGCTGCCTCATTTTTTGGATCTCTTAATTTTATTCTCTCAGGAGCAAATTTGACTTGCTGAGCTGTTTAGGCATGCCGAGGTGCTATTTTCTTATTTCTTATTTTTTGTGTTTTTGGGTGCAGGGGCTACTTATTCCAGTACTTTGCTTTACCATGTCTCCGAGGTGTTAATACTAGGCTGACGTTTTATCAGTTGACCCTCTATATAGTTTCTCTGTAGCGCTTTGTCTTGTAAATGCATACACGTATGATTATGGAACTCTATTCCCTGTATCAATGGCTGAGTAGTCTTTTGGCAATTTAGGGCATTTCTTTAGCATGGACACTTTCTGTAGCATGCAGTGGGCCAAATGACAACTTCTGTTGTAGGGGTAAAGTTGCAGTTCACTGCATCTGTAACAACTCGATTGATGGAATGGAGATGGGGATCGCTGATGTTAACTTGTGCATGGAAAATCTGGGCACTTTGTTGATGGACGAGAAAGGTTATTGTGCTTATAATAGAGCAAAATGCTTAAGCTAATATGATCTGCATCAATATTGCAATGAAGATGCTGGATCATTGCAGCTTTATTTCCTTCGTAGTACCACTACACGTTGGACCGTCATCAGTGTTTTTTTTTTTTTTTTCAAAAGGCGGATTGTTTTCTTCTCTTTGTTTTGCCGTTGTAATCTGCTAACAATTAATAATAACTGTTATATGATTGTACACTAATTAGAATTAGCAATTACAGTTGATTTATATTACTTTGTTATTTGGTTTTGGTGATGTTGATCAGTTTTCGCTCTGGACTGCGGTGGGGTTGCGGTAGTTCTAGATCTTTCTGCTCTCGGAATTCTCTTGCTACAGGCTGCAGAAAATTGACCGGATGAAGAGTAAGAAAATTCAAGGATTAGATGAAGTTGGAGGAGAAAACCCAACGAAAGAGGAGGGAGCTCACCTCTCTCTCTCTTACTACAGCCATAATGGGCCAAAAGAGAGGTGAAGTGGTATTTTACTTATGGTAACAATATCCCCAAAGGTTCCGAAACCTTAGAAATTATAATTCGTGCGAAATAGTTCTGTGTCATTGAGTACAGGACGCGAACTAGAGTGTACACAACTCAAGTGTTCCGGTACCCAAATTCAGTCCCACAAAATCCGAACGCTGGATTGTTCAGACTTCTATTGAGTTCCGATACCACGTGTATCTGTATCGGTACAAGTCGTATTAGTATCGGTACCGGTCGAGTTTCGCAAAATCCAAAAGTTGTCCAAACAAATACGCAACAGAGTTTCAGTACCCAAGCTCGGTATTGGTACGTAATTGTCAAAATTGCAACTTTTGTAGATTTTGACTTCCGGAGTCTGTTTTCACACTACTTAAGCTTTGAAAATGCTCTCAATCTTGCTAAACTCAGACCAAACTCTCAGAATAGTATAGAATGCTATTCCTTTCACTAGAATTTCGCAATTTACTGAAGTTCAGTGTGCTACATCCTCCCCTCCTAAAAGGAGTTGTTTAGTCAAAAAATTAGAAGTCAAGCACCTCAAACATCGATTTGAAAAAGATGGGTATAATGTTCCCACGACGTACTTTCCAGCTTCCAAGTGGCTTCGCGCTCCTTGTGGTTATTGGAAAGCACTTTCATGTAAGGGATATCACAATTCTGAAGTTTATTCACCTCGCTAGCTAAGATCGGGGTGCTCCTCAAAACTCAGATCTTTTTGTAGCTCCAATGGTATGAAGTCCACTACTTGAGTTGAGTCAAAAACATACTTCGGGAGCATTGAAACATGAAACACATTGTAATATTCCAAACTTCTACAATCATGAAGTTTTGGTGGGAATTAGCTTAAAAAGCTAGTAAAATAGTTCCGGCGAAGTTTGGAGAGTATTCGAGTGTTTTCGGCGCAAATCGGGTGTGAAAATGGGCTCCAAAGGCTGAAATCTGTCAAAGTGGCAAATTTTCTATTCAGTACCGGTACTTGAATCTGTGTACCGGTACGCAATACAAAATGAGAAAAATGAGCTCTTGGGTTTTGAGGAATCAAATCTGAGTATCGGTACTGAGTTTTTATTGGGTACTGGTACTGAAAACTGAGTACCGGTACGCAGTAGAAAATTGAGAATCCAACGTTTGGGTTTTGAGGTACTGGAAATTGGGTACCGGAACTGGATGCCCGAGCACCGGTATGCGAACCCGAGTACCGGTCCTCAGCTCTGCAGAATGCTGATTTTGAGGAGTGTTTTCGTAATTTCATGTGGGGGCTTATATAAAAGGGTGCCCTTCCCCTTTTCTTTGCAAAACACATACACACGCACAGTGAGAGGGAGAGAGGAGCTCATCTCTCTCACTCTCTTCTTCTCCTTCTCCAATTTAGAGATCTTGGTGGAGATCGAACTCGGGAAGCTCGGAGAAGCGGTGAATCGAGCTCTCGGGCGCTTGGTGGCTCGGAGTGCTTTCGACTCGAGGTGAGTTTTGGGGTTTTAAGCTAGGGTTTTGGGTTTAAACCTTCTAAATAAATTTCTATCAAACCCTATGCTAATTTAGGCTACAAATTGTAGAGATTAGCAAATGAAATTGGGTTTTACCATGAAGTTTGGTAAACCCTAGGTTGAAAGAGGGATTTGCTTGTGGAGGGTTCTAAAAATGTTTTAACCCTTTAAAACCCTAATTGAGGGTTAGAAAATCATGTGGGGCAACTTGATTTCAAAAGAAAAAATCATTTAGCAGGTCGAAAATGGTAACGAATGGGTCTCCTGTATAGGGCAAGGAAAGCTTGGGAGCAAGCTTGGAGATTCAAGAGGTTGGCCTAAGTGTCTACAAGCAATTAGGAAGCTTTGTGAGATGGCTTGTGCTTCACCGAAGTGACTAGATAGCTTCCATATCAAAAGAGTAAAATATGGTATTATTGTTGATGCATGTACATAATGGTAGGTTATATGCTGTAAATATGAATGCTTAAATCATATGTTGTTAGATGATGTTACCTACCATTGGATGATGATATAGGCATATGAGGTTCATATATATATATATATATATATATATATAGAATAGGCTGGGAATACTATTAATAGCACAATGACTTGTGCTATTAAGTCTTCCGCCCTTGGATTAAAAGATGTTCGGTTAGGATGATGTGGCCGCCCTAGGCTGAGTGGGGTGTTGGTTGAATAGTATAATCTAACGAGGTAAAAATAATCAAAAGGGTTAATCTAACGGCAGAAAACTTGATAGCACCAAGTGCTTGCGTGCTATCGATAGTATAGCAGTCGCGACTCTCTCTCTCTCTCTCTCTCTCTCTTCTCTCTCTCTCTCTCTCTCTATATATATTATATATATATATATATGCCTAGTGTGGATAATAATATAGGTCGATTAACTCTAGGAGAGATTAGAGAACTCGACAAGTGTGAAATCAAGGACTTAAATGTCATGGAATTATGAATCCTAGGTGTGGACAACTAGGATAAAGAAAGAACATGATTGGGTATTGAATCCAGTTTCATTGAACTTAGGTTGGAAAAATATAGTGGTAGGAAGACTACTTGGATTGGAATGTCAATGAACCTAGTGTCATTGAACGTAGGTTAGACATATGAACATAAACCTAGAGAGGTTGACAATTTAGGGTAAATGTTGAACCCTTGAGACTTGGAAAGTGGATTCCAGAAATCCCAGGACTTGTGACCGTCGAAGTTCTTGGTCGTGGGTGCATGCGGCGGCATGTTCCTCTCTCCCACCGCAAGAACCTCGAGGGTTGTGACTGTGGAAGATTCTTGGCCACGGGTGCATGTGGCATATTCCTTTCCCACCGGAAGAATCTTCGTGCGCTGGGGTGTATGTGGCATGTTCCTCTTCCACTAGGGGATCCCTGACCGCGGGTATACGCAGCTTTTTTGCCGCCCGTCGGGCGCCTTGGTGTGTTGATTGAAGGCTGAGGTTCATGGCATGTCCCTCTCCTCAGGAGGCTTGGATGTGAGCGGTAGTCCGCTGATGATTGACTCAAGACCGAGTCGAATGGCATAGCTTGGCTAAGGTAAAAAAACCTTAGGAGTGGATTGGATTATGCAATGATAGTGAAATAGAAAGTAGAAATGATAGATCTACTTGTATGGATTTCATATTGCATTTAGTTGAGGCATAAGCATGATGTTTGTTAGTTGTTTACAGTTATATGTTGTATATATTGGACTAACTTGCTTATGTTGCCTCCTTTGGACTTGATGGGTCGAGCTCTTTCCCTGGGTGGTCGTATCTACTGGGAACTATGTTTATAGTTCTCACCCCCATATTTTTCAGGTCCACACGTGAGCGGCGCGGCGGCGCGTGGAAAGGGCATAGCTCAATAGATGACGCCCTATCACTTGAGACCAGAGATAGATTTACCCTGAGTCAAGATAGCTTAGGGTATAGAAAGAAAGAAAGAAAGAAACAAAGTATAATAAAGTTGATTGTATTTGGAAGAAAAGAATGCCAATGTAATGTGATGAATGCTTGTAATAGCTTAGTATTTATATTTATGATGCCTTTCTTATGCAATATGTGTATGAATTCTGTTCCTGTTTGAAACTACTTGAATTGTACCGATTGTGATGCCTAGGGCGGACAGGAAAAACTCTGTCCGTTCGGCGGTCTGTCAGCGCGCCAAATCCGACCAAAGTGGCGGTTCTTGGGGCATGACAGATAGGGTGATATCAGAGCATAGAAATAGTTTAGATGGACCTAGGAGACCCTAAAATAGTTTACCATAAGGACTTAGGCTTGTGAGAGACGAGAACTTGTGACTTGCGGCGAAAGGTGAATTGATTGGGTCGTGTGTACATGCCTCTAAAAAGGATGTTAGAGATAGATTCAAGGTATAGTTTATTCTCAACCGAGTGTGTTCATATTGGGCGCGCACAACATGAAACCTAGTTATGAGAATAGGCTCCCTTGCGTGACTTTCGCCTGATTTGAGTCTGTGTCTGAATTAGTCTTGTACTGGACCTAGAAGGTTGAGGATTGACCGAGTTGTCATGTTTCAGGGAATAATGGCACCGCGTAGGCGATCTTTATTAAGATCGGTGCGAGATGGGCCAAGTGGAGTCCTTGAGTAATCTGGAGCGAGTGGAGACTCGAAGCTCCATGAACAGTTGGCCTCACTTGTTGGGGTGATGAGGCAACAAGCTGATGTGGTGTAGCGACAGCAGGAGGCTGCGCTACGCCGGGAGTAGATTAAGAGACTCCAAGAGACTGTGAAGCAATTGGTAACTGCACCAGTTGCGGCCCATCATGTGCAACTGGGAGTTGCGGCGGAGACCATTCTGTCTGGGTCGAGCAATCCGGCCCGTGGCTATGCGAAAATGCAAGCGGAGAGCGAGCGAGCTTTGATAGCCCTCATGACCTTCAAGAGTTTCAATCCGCCTACCTTCGACGGAGAGACCATGGATCTGTGGGTTGTGGAGATGTGGATCGACTCCATGGAAACCCTGTTTGAGGACTTGTACACCTTGGACCGAGACAAAGTACACCTAGCTGCACATTGTTTGGAAAAGTCAACAAAGGTATGGTGGAAAGGTGTCAAATGAAATCGATCACCCAGTCTCCCTCCTGTGACTTGGGAAGAGTTTCGGGGATTAGTGTTTTCAGCCTATTTCCTCGACAATGAGAAGAGAAAGCTCTAAGAGAGGTTTCGAAAATTGAGATAAGGTAATTGTCCGGTAAGGGAATATGAAAGGGAATTCTCTCGCCGTCACACCCCAATCCCCGCCAATTTGGTCTGGTTCGGGTCACGTCAACAGATGCCGAACGGACAGAGCCTCCCCTGCCCGCCCAAGGCTCTAACGACATGTATAAATAGGCAATCAACAAGAGATTTGCATATATAATACAAGGCTTGCACGAGGGCAAGCAACAACGAAAGCGAAAGCTCTAAACTAATTAAGCAACATACATGATATTTGATTACATTTAAACCAAATTCAAGTAAAGCTATTACATTTTTCCATCATATCTTTTTACATTTAGTCATCCACCAAATACATGATTGTTTACACTTTGCATCTCTAAATCAACAAAATAAAGTTGATACATGTATATCAAAAAGGAATGACTACAAAATGTAAAGTCCCGGTGGCCGCTACCTACGGCGTCAAACCCTTGCCTTGGTCTTCCGTCGCCCCGCTCGTGCTAGGACCTGTAGGGTTAGTGGTGTGATAACTAAACAAAGTTCCCAATGGGCTCGGCATCCGACCTCGCTACTTACCCACTAGGTCTATCCAGGCATAAGTATTACAAAGGAAAGAGAAGTAACCAATACTAATGCATCTAATACCCTGCCTGCAGAAGAATGTCAGTGGATACATATACTCGATGCAATAATAGAAATGCATGCATGCTCAAATCACAAAGAAGCTTTGGCTCTTACCCAATTTTACCGGTTAACCTTGTTAACCCCAATAACTCACCACCCAAAATCCCTTAATAGCGGGGGACTCGAACCTCCCTAGGGACCGTCATCTGGGGGGACTTTACCACGCCCAGTGGTGACCAACTCCGGAGCGCACCGCTCAAGGGGGGGAGCGACCTCCCTCAAGCCAAGACGAAATGTGAGTATCGATCCAATCCTCAACTTGAGGATTCATAGCCACTAGTAACAATGCCAATGTCATGATAGGTCTCTCTACCTATTCATTCTTGCCACTTTCAAGGCTATACCTATAATGATGCCATAATTGGTTAAACTATGTTTAACGGTTCATCACTCAATGCCAATCTTGTTTCTATGTCAATGTCACCCTTGTTTTCTATTGTCCAAGTCCAATCTCACATTCACACAACTTGAGGGTCCAATCACACATGTCCATTTTGGTTCTATCATCCTCTATGTTCAACTACGTTAGAAACATATAAATGAAGTCAAACCAAGTTCCATATGTATCTACCCTACTATGCATGAATAGGTATATATGTATATGCTCAAGAATAGAGAAAATAGACATAGAAGGGAATCCAACGATTCCGGCGTGCACCCTCCACCTCTATTGGTCGTGTGGGTGTAGAATATGAAGGCTCCCGCACTTTACGAAAGCCGATTCCGCGCCCTATAATCAAAATAGTGCCATATTAGGCCCCTTTGTACACGAACTATACTCTAACATTTTCGCAACATTAAACGGAGTTGTCCAACGTGTTTAGGGCACCCCCAATTAGGTTTCTATGAGGTCAATTTGTCCCCGAAAAATCCTAGGGCAAAAGCCCTAATTTTCAAGCCTTAATATTGTCATTTAGGGTTTTCCCATGAATCGATCCCAACCCTAAGTAAACAATAGCTTATGATCATCTAAGAAGCACTCTAGTAAGGTTTCTAGACCTTTGGAACCAACCCTAGAGCTTCTATGGTGAACCCTAACCATCCACCATGAGAGCACTTGAGCTCTCATTGATTCCATGGAGTTTAAGGCCTATAGAAGGCACCCAAGGCCAAGAACAACTCAAAGCTCCAAAACTTAGGGATCAAAACCAAGCCCTAGACTCATTTCTACCAAAAACTCACCTTAGCCCTAGCTCCTCCAAGTCCTTCTTGTAGGAGAGCTTGTAGAACCTACCAAAGCCTCCAAATCCTCCTTCCCTTCACTTTTTCTTCTTCTTCTCCAAGCTTTAGAGCTAGGATTCTAGAGAGAGAAAGAGTGGAAATGAGAGGGGAGGGTGAAAATGGCTGTGGGAGAGAGAGGGGTGACCATATAAGGTGTTGTAATAATTGCACTTAAGCCCCTCCATTTGTTTCCCCTGATCTGCCTAGACTGGGCATTTTTCGCCTTCGGGGATCGGTCTCCCCGACCAGGGACCGGTTCCCGAACGGGGGTTTTCCAGGACTTAACCAAATTTTTGAGTTTTTCAGCTGTTGCGCAGCGAGGGACCGGTCTCCCGAGGACCGGTCTCACCACCAGGGACCGGATGCCTCAGGATTTCTTGGCAGGCTACGCGCACGGGGACCGGTCTCTCCTTCAGGGACCAGTCCCCGAGAGATCAAAATCTGGGACTTAGCCAGATTTTCAGATTTGCTCTCCGGGTCCCTTTTTGCTCTGTTTATGAACTCTAATGCACTTAGGGTCCATTCTAACTCGTTCAATTCCGCGTTCCGCTCGTTTTGACGGAACTCGGTACGATTTACGAGGGATGTGGTATGTTACATTATCCACCCCTAAAATTTAGTTTCGTCCGCGAAACTACTAAGATTGGAATTTAAATTTCTTACCTCACTTCGGATCCTCGAAGAGGTGAGGATAACGCTCCCTCATTTCGCTTTCGAGCTCCCACGTTTCTTCCCGGTCATCGTGTTCGCACCAATGAACTTTAACATACGGGATTTCGCGGTTCCGAAGCTTTCGCACCTCCCGATCGGTAACATGCGCCGGGAATTCTTGATATGTCATATCCTCTTGAAGCTCCATCGGTATATACGAGAGAATATGATCTGGATCGTACACATACTTGAGGAGTTGGGATACATGGAATACATCATGTACTCCCGCGAGTCTCGGTGGTAATGCCAACTTGTAGGCCACCGTACCAACTCGTTTCAAAATCTCAAAGGGTCCGATATTGTAAGGTACCAGACTTCTAAAACTATGAAGTTACGGTGTATATTTAAATGGTTCTGGTGAGGTTACGGTGGAATGTAACATACCGGATTTTAAATATAAAAGTGAAAATAAATAAAATAGTATGAGATACTATTTTATGAAATTTAGAGAGGTGAAATATAGGTTGGGAATGACCTGTACTGAAATCGGAGCGAAAATAGAAGATTTAGAATTTTCTGTGAGAGACGAGGCAGATAAATTAGCAGAAAATGCACAGTCTCAGAAAATTATGAGAATTGGCGGGGATGTCAGAAATATTTTAATGAGGCTAGATATAAAGTTTCGTATTTTTCTGACACCCGTAGATTGAGAAATAAAATCCGACAGCTATCTGATAAAGATTACAATTCGGTACAGTTTTCGGTGACCAAATGGGGTCGAAACTGAAAACTTAAGATATATTCTTGTTCAGTACGTTAAACCGAACATGACTGTCAAATTTGAACTCAAACGGATACTCTGGGAGCTCCGGCGAAAGATATCAGATTTTAAGTTGCCTGGAGTGAATAGTGTTGGTGTTGACTTTAATTAGAAGCATCAGCTTCTTCTCCTTCAACCGACCACCGCCTCCATGGCCACACACACGCACGCATGAAAGGGGGAGAGAAACCCTCCTTTCTCTCTCTAAATATCTCTCTCATCTCTCTATATCTCTCTTTAAAAATTGGAGGGTTGGTGGAGATCGAGCTTGCGAACGCGTTGGAGGCGACGAATTGAGCTTTCGTACGCCCGTTGGAGCGGCGTGTTTTCGTTGCGGCGTTCACATTGGGGTAAGCTTTTGAAATTTGGCTTAATCCTTAGTTTTAAGTGTTCTATTAGCCTCTAATGAGCTTTGTTGGCATGTTGATCCATTTAATTTGGATTATTTGGAGGTTAATTGTACGTTAGGGCTCCGAATGGGGTTTTGTAAAATATAAGGGTTTGATCTAATTTGACCCTCCGTAAACCTAATTGCTAGGTAAACGAACGCGTTGGAGAAGTCGGTTCGGCGATTCGTCGAGCCTACGCGAAATTATTAAAGAAACGGATGTTTAGGCTCGTTTCCGCCTGGAGAGCCGAGGCGACGTCGTAAAATCATAAAAACGGATTTGAAGCACCGTGGCACATAACCGAAGACCTTTAATTTCCGGATCGCAAATCGGAGATCGTTTGGGTGGTCGCGCGAGAGTTCGAGCCAAACCGGGTCGCGGGTGTCGCGGGCGGCCGATTGCAAGTGACTACAAGCAATTGGAGAGTAAGTTAAGGTGGGTTGTGCTTACCGAAGCGACTAGGTCGCCCTTATGTCTAAGAAAATTAAGAATCCATATTGATGCATATAAAGGCTAAACGAGACATGTAGGTGATGCATGTAAATGTAAATAATGCATGTGGATAATATAATGTAAAATGCTAAGTAGGTGCATGTAAAATGATATAGAGATCGTAGAATACATGATTAGCATCGTGAGATTATCTATGCATGTGAACTAGAGAATGCTCGATTAGACAACTAGGATGTCGAACTAGATCGAGTGGCATCTAACCTAGTGTATAAAACATAGGTTGGACATGAATGACAATGAACCTAGTGTTGTTGAACCTAGGATGAATCATGAGTGGCATCTAACCTAGTGTTAAAGGACATAGGTTATGGATTGAACCTAGAGTTAAGTAAACCTAGGTTATGTGATAAAGACGATGAACCTAGAGTCAATTCGACCTAGGGTGAAAAGGACATTGGACCTAGATAGGTCAATACTATAGGGTTTGAAACCAACCCTTAAGCTATATGAAGTGGATTCCGGAATCCTTAGTGATGTGGCCGCACATGGAGCGGTGGAAATTGTGGTAAAAGAGATGGCAAGCGGATCCTAACTGCAGGTATGTGTGGTTCTCCTCACCTGGCAGTAATTCAATGGGTATGTATGGCTCTCCTCGCCCGGGATGCCTTGAGAATAAGCTGGAATTGGGTATGTGTGGCTCTCCTCGCCCATTAGCTTATCAGATGATGCCGCCTAGATTGACTTGAACCTTGCTGGGTAAGAGCGATGTGGTCGATGCCAGATGACTAAGTCACGTCTTGAGCCATTGTTGGGTGAGGTGCGATTAGTTCGCCGCCAGATGGCTAAATCATGACTTGAGTTGTTGTTGGGTTCGATGCGATGAGTTCGCCACCAGATGGTTAAGTCAGATTTGCGGTAGGCTGTGACGGCAGCCAGGCTGATGTGCAGCCAGTGCGCGGACTATCCGCGGATGATTGACTCAAGGCCGAGTCGGGTGGTTAGCTTGATTAGGTTAATGGAAACCTTATAAGCTAGTGATAAAGGTAAGAGCTAAAGTTAGCAAAGTAAATGTAGAATTAACATATCTACTAGTTGTTTATACAGTTGCATAGTTGCATAATATTCCTGTTGCATATTGTGAGGCAAAGCATGATATATGTTAGTTGCATTTAAATTATGATTTCATATCTATCTATTGAACTAACGTGTTGTTGCCTCCCTTGGACCTATCGGTCGAGCTCTTCCCTTGGGTGGCCGTACCCACTGGGAACCATGGAGTTGGTTCTCACCCCACGTTGTTTTGGGGTGTTACAGGTTCGCACGTGAGCGGTGCGGCGGCGCAAGGAGAGGGCGTAGCTCCGTAGATAGCGCCTTGCCACCGAGACCAGAGATAGCGGTACCCCAAAGTGGCCTAGCTTAGGGGTTAGAGATGTAAGAAATAAACTTGTAATAATTAGGATTGTATTTGGAAGTTGAGGATGTATTGCAAATAATGTAATATAAATGTGAATGCTTATAATAGCATAGGATTTATGTTGTTTGATACCTTCCTTATGCAATCGTTGTCTGAATACTGTTCCTGGTTGGAACCTGTTGTAATTGTATTGATTGCGACGCCTTGGACGTACAGGGGAAACTCTGTCCGTTCGGCGGTCTGTCGGTGTGCCGAATCTGACGAAATAGGCGGGGCTCGGGGCGTGACAGATATAGTGGGGACTTAATTTTCCGCGAACACCGAACCGCTTAACTCCTCGCATCGGCGATACCTTTAGAAATACGCGGTCTCCTACCGCGAACTCAATGTCCTTTCGCCGCTTGTCGGCATAACTCTTGTGCCGGGACTGCGCCGTCACCAACCTTTGTCCGGCAAGGCGGACTTTCTCCTCCGCCTCTGGCACCACGTCGGGGCCAAGAACCATTTTCTCGCCCACGTCGCTCCAATGTATTGGCGAGCGACACTTCCTTCCGTAAAGGGCCTCGAATGGCGCCATCGCAATACTTTCTTGATAGCTATTGTTATATGCGAATTCCGCCATCGGTAAATGATCGTGCCATCCGCCCTTATAGTCAAGTACACACGCTCGAAGCATCTCCTCAAGTATTTGAATAGTCCTCTCCGATTGACCGTCACTTTGAGGATGGAATGTCGTGCTAAAATCGAGCCGTGTGCCCAATGCATCTTGCAAGCTCTTCCAAAAATGAGATGTGAACCTAGGGTCTCGATCCGATACAATAGATACCGGAACCCTGTGAAGCCTCACCACCTCGTCAACATAGACTTGAGCCAACTTGTCTCCCGACCAAGTAGTGTGGATCGGCAAAAAGTGTGCCGATTTGGTCAACCGGTCCACAACTACCCAAATCGCGTCGTGTCCACCTTGTGATCTAGGCAAGCCTGTCACAAAATCCATTGCGATATTTTTTCATTTCCACACGGGTATTGGTAGATTTTGTAACTTTCCCACTGGAAATCGACGTTCCGCCTTAACTTGTTGGCACGTGAGGCACTGCGCCACGAACTTCCCTATGTCTTTCTTCATGCCCGGCCACCAATAATGTAACTTCAAGTCTCGATATATTTTGGTGCCGCCCGGGTGTATACTGTAGGGAGATTGATGCGCTTCTTGCATAATCGCCTTCCGAAGGTCGTCGTCCTTGGATACGCACCAACGATCTCGATATCGTAGTGTGCTGTCGGTTCCAATGACGAAATCATCGGCATTACCGCTCTCAACTTTACTCCGCACCTTTTGGAGAAATTCATCCGACGCTTGTAGTCCTTTAATCTTCTCCAACAAGGTTGGCTGCACAACCAGGGTGGCAAGTGTTGCCGGCACCCCCGGCGCCACAACCTCCAGACCAAACCGTTGCATCTCCCTTTGCAACGCCGGTTGGGGCGTAACTTGCGTCGCCAAATTTTCCGCCGACTTTCTACTTAGAGCATCGGCCACGACGTTTGCTTTCACGGGGTGGTAGAGGATCGTGACATCATAATCCTTGAGCAACTCTAACCACCGCCGCTGTCGCAAGTTTAACTCCTTTTGGGTGAACAAGTATTTGAGACTCTTATGATCAGTGTAAATCTCACAATGTTCCCCATATAAGTAATGCCTCCACAATTTTAGCGTGAATATAACCGCCGCTAGCTCAAGGTCGTGAGTCGGGTAGTTCTTTTCATAATTCTTCAGTTGGCGCGAAGCATAAGCTATGACTGGGCCGTTTTGCATTAAGACACACCCGAGTCCCATGTACAAGGCATCATTGTACACGACATAGCTCTCTCCCGGTGTCGGCAAGGCAAGCACGGGAGTAGATGTTAATCTAGTCTTTAGCTCTTCAAAGCTCCGCTCACACTCGNTCGCCACCCATTGCCTCGACAAGGCGGCGAAGGTGTGGTGGAAGCGGTTGAAGCGAGATCGACCCTCTGATCTTCCACCAATGCTTTGGGAGGAGTTCAAGAAAGAGATATTCGGAAACTACTTCCCCGACACCGAGAAGCGAAAATTGAAGGAGAGGTTTCGCAAACTGAGACAGGGAGACCGTTCTGTGGCTGACTACGAGCAGGAGTTCTCCCACATCATAGACTGCGTCTCGGACGTGGTCAAGGACGACGCGGATCGAGCCGAGTGGTTCTTGCGAGGACTTCGGCCGTGGATTTATAGGGTGGTGCAACTATTTCAGCTCACAACTTTCGTCGAAGTTTTCAACAAGGCGCTGTGGGCGGAGCATGGAGATGCCCATGTGTGGGAGGAGCGTGAGTTGTTGGCCGGATCCCAAGACAAGGGGAAGAAGCGATCGGGCGGCGGTTCGGGGGGACAATCTAGTTCGAGGAGGCCCCCGAAGCATTCGCGGTCGCAGTCGTGGGGCCGTGGGCCGCAGCGTTGCCCTATCTGTGGAGATCGAGGCCATCGGGCACCGCAGTGTAGACAACGACAAGGACGGTGCTTTAATTGTGGACAAGAGGGACATATCAGCCGCTATTGTCCGGCAAGGGCCTCGTCTACCCCGTCGGTCGCATCGGCTCTAGCGTCCTCGCCTTATTAGGGAGGGGCCCCCTATGTCCCCGTGTCAGCAGGACGCGCATTGGCGCCGCGCCAGCCGGAGGTGACCCGATCAGCGCCGAGCGGACGGGTATTCGCCGCTCAGGCCCAAGCCGAGGAGCCTGCCCAAGCCGAGGAGCCTGATGTTGTGGCAGGTATGGTTCTAATCAATGGAGTTCGCTCCAGAGCTATGTTCGATACGGGTGCCACGCATTCATTTATTAGTAGAGCATTTGCACGCATGCATGACATACCCATAGAAGCAAGTGGCAAGTGGCGAGTCGAGGGTCCCGAGTTAGCATTTAACACCTATACGGAGTGCTCATCGGTCCGGTGCAAGTGGGTGATTAGATAATGCCTATTCGGATGTTGGAACTCACTAAACTGGAGGCGTACGACGTTATTTTGGGCATGGACTGGCTCTCGAAGTATTATGCCACGATCGATTGTAAGAATAAATTGATCACCTTTCGGGAGCCCGGACAGAAGGAGTTCGTTTATCGAGCTTGTCGGAGTTCTTGCTTCGTCGCGACAGTATCGGCGACGAGAGCTAGGAAGTTGGTCAGCGGCGGTTGCGCGGCATTTTTGGCGACCGTCGTGGAGGTGGACCGAGTGGTGCCGAAGTTAGAGGATTTGTCGGTGGTGCGGGAATTTTCGGATGTATTTCCCACGGAGTTACCGGGGATGCCACCGGATCGGGAGATCGAGTTCGTTATAGACTTGATTCCCGGGACAGCGCCAATCTCAAAGGCCCCATACCGCATGGCACCGGCAGAGTTAAGGGAATTGAGGGATCAGTTACAAGATCTTCTCGACAAAGGGTTTATCCGGCCGAGTGTATCGCCGTGGGGAGCGCCGGTGTTGTTCGTGCGCAAGAAGGATGGCTCGTTTCGACTCTGCGTGGATTATCGAGAGTTGAATAAGGTCACAATTAAGAATAGGTACCCGTTACCCCGAATTGATGACTTGTTCGACCAATTACAAGGGTCACGAGTGTACTCGAAGATAGACCTACAATCCGGCTACCATCAGTTAAAGATCAAGCCGGAGGATATCCAGAAGACCGCGTTTCGTACGCGTTATGGACACTACGAGTACACGGTTATGCCTTTCGGGCTCACTAATGCCCCGGCTGCATTCATGGACCTGATGAACCGTGTATTCAAGGCGTGCTTGGACCGATTCGTCGTGGTTTTCATAGACGACATCCTGGTCTATTCGCGGAACGACGAAGAGCACGCGGAGCATTTGCGGACGGTGCTTCAAATCCTTCGGGAGGAGAAGCTATTCGCAAAGCTGAAGAAGTGTGATTTCTGGCTTCGAGAGGTTGCCTTCTTGGGGCATGTAATTTCCGAGGGCGGTGTTTCGGTTGACCCGAGGAAAGTCGAAGCGGTCGAGAATTGGCCACGCCCGACGAACGTCACGGAGGTCCGAAGCTTTGTGGGCTTAGCGGGCTATTATCGACGGTTTGTGGAGGGCTTTTCGAAGATTGTAACTCCACTTACCGGTCTGACACAGAAGGGCGTCAAGTTCATTTGGAGCGACGAGTGTGATCGAAGCTTCAACGAGTTGAAGAAAAGATTGACGTCGGCTCCAATACTCGCCTTACCGGTGCAGGGCGAGGACTTTGTGGTTTATAGCGACGCATCCTATCTGGGCTTGGGGTGTGTTCTGATGCAAGGCGGGAGGGTGATAGCTTATGCATCCCGTCAGCTGAAAGATCACGAGAAGAATTACCCCATTCATGACTTGGAGTTGGCCGCGGTGATCTTCGCGCTGAAGTTGTGGAGGCACTACTTATACGGTGCACATTGCGAGATCTACACCGACCACAAAAGTCTTAAGTACCTGTTTACCCAGAAGGAGCTAAACATGCGGCAGCGGCGGTGGCTAGAACTATTAAAGGACTATGATGTCGATATTCTCTACCACCCCGGCAAAGCAAATGTGGTCGTGGACGCACTTAGTAGGAAGTCGGCGAAGAACCTCGCTTTCGATGTTACCCGGCAAACACCCCTAGGGCTAGAAATGGAGCGGCTGGACCTTGAAGTGGTCGCTCCCGAGGTTCCGGCTCAGCTGATGGCACTCGTCATTCAACCGACCTTATTGGAGAGGATCAAGAAATTGCAACCTGCAGATCCGAGTCTCCAGAAGGTGCGGCGTAATATCGAGGAGGGACGAGATGGCGATTTTAGTGTGGACGCCGGTGGCGCGCTTTGGTTTCGAAACCGGTGGTGTGTGCCCGAGGATGAAGGGCTTCGCGAGTTGATTTTGCAAGAAGCACACCGATCTCCATACGCGGATCACCCGGGCGGCACCAAAATGTATCATGAGTTGAGGGCACTCTATTGGTGGCCGGGGATGAAGGCTGATATTGGGCGCTTCGTGGCAAAGTGCTTGACTTGTCAGCAAGTAAAGGCGGAGCGCCGGTTTCCAGCGGGAAAGCTTCAAAGTTTACCTATTCCCGTCTGGAAATGGGAGGACATATCTATGGATTTCCTCGTTGGCTTACCTTGCTCGACAGGGGGCCACGACGCAATCTGGGTGATCGTGGATCGCTTGACCAAGTCAGCACACTTTCTACCGATCCACACCACCTGGGCGGGAGATAAATTGGCGCAGGTGTATCTAGACGAGGTAGTGAGGTTGCATGGGGTGCCGAAGTCGATTGTGTCGGATAGAGACCCCAAGTTTACTTCGCATTTTTGGAAAAGCCTGCAGGAGGCCCTTGGCACGCGGCTCGATTTCAGCACTGCATTTCATCCCCAGACAGATGGACAGACTGAAAGAACCATTCAGACTCTGGAGGATATGTTGCGAGCGTGTGCCATCGACTACAAAGGAGGTTGGTGTAAGTATTTGCCAATGGCCGAGTTCGCCTACAACAATAGTTATCACGCTAGTGTGGAGATGGCACCGTTCGAAGCTCTTTATGGGCGGAAGTGCCGCTCTCCCATTTATTGGAGTGACGTGGGCGAGCGCACTGAATTTGGCCCTGATGTGCTGCGAGAGGCGGAAGAAAAGGTCCGCTTTGCTCGCAAACAATTACTCACGGCGCAGTCTCGACAACAGAGCTATGCGGATAGGCGCCGACGAGATCTAGAGTTTACGGTGGGCGACCGTGTCTTCTTGAAGGTCTCGCCTATGAGGGGTGTAAGGCGGTTTGGAGTTCGGGGAAAGTTGAGTCCCCGATATATTGGCCCCTATGAAATCCTGGAGCGGATTGGGACGGTGGCATATCGGCTCGCGTTGCCGCCGAAGCTTGCGGACGTGCACAACGTATTCCACGTCTCCAATCTTCGCAAATACATCCCTGATCCCGAGCATGCGATGTTATATGAACCGCCGGAACTTCAGAAGGACCTGAGCTACGAGGAATTCCCGGTGGCAATTACCGCTCGTGAAGTGCGCCAGTTAAGGAATCGGGAAATTCCTTATGTCCGAGTCCGGTGGAGCAATCATGATGATCGTGAAGCCACCTGGGAGCTTGAGCAGGAGATGAAGGCGAATCATCCTCGCCTGTTCGAAGGGTAAATTGAGGTATAAATTTAGAATTTGAAATTCTAATCAAGTTTTGGAGTATTGAATTCGTTTCGAGGACAAAAATCTTTTAAGGTGGGAAGGATGTAAGGAAGTGAATTCTCGAAACTCGAGGATTAGACTTCGACCAGAATCGACTAGTTGTCGAGTGCGTAGGCTTCGGAAAGTCCGAAGGTGTTTATAATGCATAAAGTGCATTAAAGAAGGGTCCGCGGGAGCACCAGTGCAAAACCTGCACTGGAGCAGAAATGCTCTCGGGGACCGGTCCCTGGCAGGGAGGGACCGGTTCCATCAGGCTGGGATGCGGAGGTCTCTGATGAGACCGGTCCCTGATGGGCAGGGACCGGTTCACGAACGTTGGCCCAGCGAAAATAGCTGAAATTTGGCTAAGTCCCGAAAACTCAGCTATCGGGAACCGGTCTCTCGGACAAGGACCGGTCTCCCGGGGACCGGTCTCTCAAGCAAGAACCGGTTCCCGAACGCGAAAATCCCTCTGCTCGATATGGCAGCCTTCGGGGACCGGTCTTCCCGAGTTGGGACCGGTCCCTCACTGCGAAAATGCCCAGAGAGGGCTAGTTCAGAGGGTGAAAAGTTGAGGGGGCTATTTGCAAAATGGCCTTTATTAGAGGTGGGGGACCTCTCTCCCTCCCTCTCAGCTGCTCTCTCTCTCTCTCTTTCACACTCTTTCCCTCTCTCTCTCTAGGAAAGAAGAAGAAGAAGAAGAAGGAAAAGAAAAGAAAGAGAAGAAGAAGAAGAAGAAGTAGAAGGAGAAGTCAGAGAAGAAGAAGAAGAAGGTCTTCTTCCCTCTCTCCTTCCACCTAGGGCAAGCTTGGAGCTTGGCTTAGAGGTAAGCTCCAAACCCACTCATGGTAGATTTCTTAGGGTTGGGTTTTGTTGCTTAGAATTGGTTCAAATGGAACCTATTAGGGATAAATAGAAGGTCCGAGCTCGAAATCGAAGCTCGCACCACGGATTTCTCCGTTGTTGAGACCTAGGGCTTAGAAATGGGGATTTTTGAAATCTTTGGTTTTGATCTATTTTAATAGGTCGTAAACCCAATTGCTAGGTCCCGGAACGCGTCGGCGAAGTCGGTTTCTCGATCCGACGAGCGGGTGCGGAGATATCGCCGAATCGGGTACTTGAGGGCTCGCTTCGCCCCGAGGAGTTGAAGCGGCGTGCGACGACCGCAGTGTCAAGTTTTCTACCATCACGGCATCGCCAAGAGGTGGGTGGTGTCCATCCCGAAGCAATCGGGCTCCCTTCTATGTCTTAGTACACGTCGATTCTTGCATCTTGTATTATTGCATTATAGGATAAGTATGCATTGCCTTTCCTTATGTTTTTCCTTGATGATATCGTAGCGTACATTGGATATTTGATATATTGGATTGATAAGGATTGGGTCGAGATTGTGAATCCTATAATGTAGAGAAAATGATGAACTATGAACGAGTGACATCTAGTCAATAGTAAACTATGAACGAGTGGCATCTAGTTGGTAGTAAACAAAAGAACGAGTGACATATGTGAGTCGTAATGTATATGAAACCTATGGACTATGTGATGATTGTGACCCTAGAGGACAGGGTATCCTCGAGCTTAGAGGATTGGATCATGCTCACGGTCTGTTTAAATCTTGTGTTGGAAGCCCCACACAAGTAGTGCGCTCTGGATGTTGGTCACGCCAGGGATTGCCTATTTGGCCCCGCCAGACGGTCTCAGGTCCGTAGTGTGAGTTAATTCTCCCTATGTGTCGAGATGGCTAGTGAGCTGTAGGCGAGCCTTCGGGTAAGCCATGAGATTAATGAACAAGTATATGAGGTTAATGAACGAGTGAATAACTTCACCCTTGGACATGATAACAGGTTAGTTGCTTACCTATTTCATTGGACATGCATTCATATATTTATGATTGGGCATAGTAGCGTAGCTTCATTTCCGCCATTTACAGCTTTTCTTATTATCTATCTATTGGTATATCTGCTCATGCCCGCTTGGACCTAGTGGGGAGATCGGTGGAGTCGGCGGCCGAACCCACTGGGAACTAAGGAAGTTAGTTCTCACCCCCATTTTACCACAGGTTCCAGTTCGGGTGTCCCCGGTGAGCGTGAGGATCGCGGTAAGGGCCCGGCGCTCTAGTCGCATTAGCTACCTCCTTTTCTTGCATTAGCCGTCACCTTTTTTTTGTATCTGAGAGTAGATGTTGTATAGGGTGAGGTTCGAGTGCTTGTATTTATGTTTTGGAAGAATGTAAAAGATGTAATTACATGTATATATTATGTCGAATGAATGTAATAGATATCTCTTCTCTCTTTATGTACTTGTATATGTTTTATACTTGTATCTTGCTCTCGTCTTGTTGCACTGGTGGTGCTTTTGATCATGTATTCATGAATTGATTCCTGGGTAAATTCTTATACATGGTCCGTTAGTTAGCCTTGGACGGACAGGGGCGGTCCTGTCCGTTCGGCGTCTGTTCGACGCGCCCGGGCCGAACCAAATTGGTAGCGGTCCCGGGGCGTGACATAAATGCTCTTCGTGTTCTTCTTCGGTCCGAGAATATACCAATACGTCGTCAATGAATACTACTGTCACGCCCCAATCCCCGCCAATTTAGTCGGGTTCGGGTCACGTCAACAGACGCCGAACGGACAGAGCCTCCCCTGTCTACCCAAGGCTCCAACCACAAGTATAAATAGGCAATCAACAAGTGGTTTGCATATTTAATACAAGGCTTGCACGAGGGCAAGCACAACGGAAGCGAAAGCTCTAAGCTAAATATACAGCATACAGGATATTTGATTTCATTTAAACCAAATTTAAGTAAACAAAGCTATTACATTCCATTCAACCATCATATCTCTTTACATTTAGTCATCCACCAAATACATTATTGTTTACAACTTTACATCTTTAATTCAACAAAATAAAGCTGATACATGTACACCAAAAGGGAAATGACTACAAAATGTAATGCAACTCCGGTGGCCGCTACCTACGGCGCTAAACCCTTGCCTCGGTCCTCCGCCACCCCGCTCGTGCTAGGTCCTGTAGGGTTAGTGGTGTGAGAACTACAACGAAGTTCCCAGTGGGCTCGGCATCCGACCTCGCCGACTTACCTACTAGATCTATCTAGGTCTAAGTATTTCAAGGAAAGAAAAGTAACCGATACTAATGCATCTAATACTATGCCTGCAAAGGAATGTCAGTGGATACAGATAATCATCAACATATGGAATGCATGTATGCGTGTTCCTTTGTATTACTTTATCTTTCTTACCCAATCTTACCGGTTAACTTTGTTAACCCCAATAGCTCACCATACCATCTCCCGTCTACCGGGGGAGGCTTTAAGCACAACCACCCGAGGGATCGTCGATGGGATTCTTCCCGTTGGTGTCTACACTTCGAAGTACACCACTTGAGGGGGAGCGACCTCCCTCAAGCCCAAGTTCATGTGAGCCTCGATCCAATCCTCAAACTGAGGATACATAGTCACTAGTCATGATGCCACTCTCATGGTGGGTTTTCTACCTATTTATTCATGCCACCTTCTAGTCATTTCTATCAATGCCAATCTTGTCTCTATAGTCAATGTCACCTTTGTTTACTATAGTCAAGTCCGAGTCCCACATTCACACATTTCTCGGGTTCAATCATACATGTCCATTTCGGTTCTTGTTCAATCACTATGTTCGTCTACGTTAGAAGCATAATATTGTAATTCTAACCTCTAGCCACATGTAAGATTACCCTACTATGCATGAATGGCTATATAATAACATGCTCAACGAAAGTGAAACAGATATAGAAGGGAATGCCAAACGATTTCCGGCGTGCACCGCCCCAACCATCTGAAGAACTACGTGTGGTTATTATATTGAGGTCTTCCCTGGATTTTACGAAAGCCGCCTCCGCCTATAATCAAAACGTGCTATATTAGGCCTCAATGTATAGACTAACTCAACATTTACGTAATGTTAAACTGGAGTTTGCCCGAACAGTGTTAGGTACCCCCAATTAGGCTGTTCTACGGGGTCAATTTGTCCCCGACAATTTAGGCAAAAGCCCCAAATTCAAGCGCCAATATTGTCATTTAGGGTTTTCCCATGAATCGATCCCAACCTTAAGCAACAATAGCTTAGGATCAACTAAGAAGCATCCTAGTAAGGTTTCTAGACCCTTAGTCCTGGAACACCCACGTTCGAGAACCGGTCCCTGGTCGGGGAGACCGGTCCCCGAAGGCGAAAAATGCCCAGTCCGGGCAGATCAATGGGAAACAAGTGGAGGGGCTTAAGTGCAATTATTACAACACTTTATATGGTCACCCCTCTCTCTCCCACAGCCATTTTCACCCTTCTCACCCATTTCCTCTCTTTCTCTCTCTAGAACTCCTCTAGGGCTTGAAGAAGAAGAAGAAGAACTTGGAGGAGAAGGTGGATTTGGTGCTTTGGTGGGTTCTACAAGCTCTCCTACAAGAAGGACTTGGAGGGGCTTGGGCTAAGGTGAGTTTTTGGTAGAAATGAGTCTAGGGCTTGATTTTAATCCCTATGTTTTGGAGCTTTGGGTTGTTTTTGGCCATGGGAGCCTTCTATAAGCCTTGAACTCCATGGAACCCATGAGATCTCAAGTGCTCTCATGGTGGTTGGGTAGGGTTTGCCATAGAAGCCCTAGGGTTGGTTTCAAATTTTCGAGTTTTTCAGCTGTTGCGCAGCGAGGGACCGGTCTGCCCGTCAAGGACCGGTCTCCCGAGGACCGGTCTCACCACCAGGGACCGGTTGCCTCAGGACTTTCTGGCAGGCTATGCGTACGGGGACCGATCTCTCAGGACCGGTCTCTTCTTCAGGGACCAGTCCCCGAGAGCTCAAAATCTGGGACTTAGCCAGATTTTCGGATCTGCTCTTTCGGGTCCCTTTAGCTTCATTTATGGACTCTAATACACTTAGGGTCCACTTTAACTTGTTCCACTCCAGGTTTCGCTCGTTTTGACGAAACTCGGCACGTCTTACAAGGGACGTGGTATGTTACATTCTCCACCCCTAAAATTTAGTTTCGTCCGCGAAACTACGTATTCGGAATCCATACCTCAATTCGACTCGTCGAAGAGTTGAGGGTGGCGCTCCCGCATCTCGCTCTCGAGTTCCCAAGTCTCCTCCCGATCACCGTGCTCACTCCAATGAATTTTAACATAGGGAATCTCCCGGTTCCTTAACTTTCTCACTTCCCGATCCACGATGTAAGCCGGGAACTCCTCATAAGTCATATCCTCTTGGAGCTCTATAGGTATATAAGTTCCCTCATAAGTCATATCCTCTTGGAGCTCTATAGGTATATACGAGATAATATGATCCGGGTCGTAGACATACTTGCGGAGTTGGGATACATGGAATACGTCATGCACTCCCGCAAGCCTCAGTGGTAATGCCAACTTGTAGGCTACCACGCCAACTCGTTCCAAAATCTCGAAGGGTCCGATATAGCAGGGACTTAGCTTCCCGCGAACACCAAACCACTTAACTCCTCGCATCGGCGATACCTTTAGAAATACGCGGTCTCCTACCGCGAACTCAATATCCTTTCGCCGCTTGTCGGCATAACTCTTGTGCCTTGATTGCGCCGTCACCAATCTTTGTCGAGCAAGGCGGACCTTCTCTTCCGCCTCTCGCACTACATCCGGGCCAAGAACCATCTTTTCGCCCACCTCGCTCCAGTGTATTGGCGAGCGACATTTCCTTCCATACAGGGCCTCGAATGGCGCCATCGCAATGCTTTCTTGATAGCTATTGTTGTATGCGAATTCCGCCATCGGTAAGTGATCGTGCCATCCGTCCTTATAATCAAGTACACACGCTCGAAGCATATCCTCAAGTATTTGAATCGTCATTTCCGATTGACCGTCACTTTGAGGATGGAATGCTGTACTAAAATCGAGCCGCGTGCCTAATGCATCCTGTAAGCTCTTCCAAAAATGCGATGTGAACTTAGGGTCCCGATCCGATACAATAGATACCGGAACCCCGTGAAGTCTCACAACCTCATCAATATAGGCTTGAGCTAACTTGTCTCCCGACCAAGTAGTGTGGATCGGCAAAAAGTGTGCCGATTTTGTCAACTGGTCCACAACTACCCATATCGCGTCGTGTCCACCTTGCGACCTAGGCAGACTTGTTACGAAGTCCATTGCAATATTTTCCCATTTCCACACGGGTATTGGTAGACTCTGCAACTTGCCCGCTGGGAATCGACGCTCCGCCTTCACTTGTTGGCACGTGAGATATTGCGCCACGAACTCCCCTATATCTCTCTTCATGCCCGGCCACCAATAATGCAATTTCAAATCTTGATACATTTTGGTGCCGCCCGGGTGGATGCTATAGGGAGATTGATGCGCTTCTTGCATAATCGCCCTCCGAAGATCGTCGTCCTTGGGCACGCACCAACGACCCCGATATCGTAGTGCGCCGTCGGTTCCAATGCCATAATCATCGGCACTACCGCTTTCAACCTTGCCCCGCACCTTTTGGAGAAACTCATCCAATGCTTGTAATTCTTTAATTTTCTCCAACAGAGTTGGTTGCACAACTAGGGTGGCAAGGGTTGCCGGCACTCCCGGCACCACAACTTCTAGTCCCAACCGTTGCATCTCCTTCTACAATGTCGGTTGAGGCGTAATCTCCGCCGCCAAATTTTCCGCCGACTTTCTACTTAGAGCATCGGCCACGACGTTCGCTTTTCCGGGGTGGTAGAGAATCGTGACGTCATAATCTTTAAGCAACTCTAACCACCGCCGCTGTCGCAAGTTCAGCTCCTTTTGGGTGAACAAATATTTGAGACTCTTATGATCAGTGTAGATCTCACAATGTTCCCCATACAAGTAATGCCTCCACAGTTTTAGCGCGAAAACAACCGCCGCTAGCTCAAGATCGTGAGTCGGGTAGTTCTTTTCATAACTCTTCAACTGGCGCGAAGCATAAGCTATGACTCGGCCGTTTTGCATTAAGACACACCCGAGACCGATGTATGAGGCATCACTGTATACGACATAGTTTTCTCCCGGCGTAGGCAAAGCAAGCACTGGAGTAGACGTCAGTCTAGTCTTTAGCTCCTCAAAACTCCGCTCATACTCGGGGCTCCACACAAACTTCACCCCTTTGTGCGTAAGACGCGTTAGAGGAGTTGTTATCTTAGCAATCCCTTCAATGAACCGCCGGTAATAGCCCGCAAGTCCAAGGAAGCTACGAATTTCTGCTACACTTGTCGGGCGAGGCCAATCTTTAATCGCCTCAACTTTCTTTGAGTCCACCGAGATGCCATCTCAGGATACAACGTGGCCCAAGAAGGTGACCTCCGAAAGCCAAAACTCGCATTTCTTTAGTTTTGCGTAATGCTTTTTCTTCCGGAGTATCCCCAACACGAGTCTTAGATGCTCCTCGTGTTCTTCTTCGGTCCGAGAATATACCAATACGTCGTCAATGAAAATCACGACGCACCGGTCCAATAGCGGACGAAAAATCCGATTCATCAGGTCCATAAATGCCGCCGGTGCATTAGTGAGCCCGAATGGCATGACCGTAAACTCATAATGGCCATACCGCGTACGGTACGCCGTTTTGTGCACATCTTTGGGTCGTATCTTCAGTTGATGATACCCCGACTGCAGATCGATCTTAGTGTATACCCTTGACCCTTGCAACTGGTCGAACAGGTCATGAATTCTTGGCAACGGGTATTTGTTCTTGATCGTCACTCTATTCAGCTCGCGGTAATCAACGCAGAGCCGGAGTGTTCCGTCTTTCTTCTTTACAAATAGCACGGGAGCTCCCCACGGGGACACGCTCGGCTGCACGAAGCCCTTATCGAGCAAATCTTGTAACTGAGCTTTCAACTCTTTTAGCTCCATCGGTGCCATTCTGTACGGAGCCTTCAAAATTGGCGCCGGCCCGGGATTCAAGTCGATAACAAACTCGACTTCCCGATCCGGGGGTAGTCCCGGTAACTCCGCTGGGAATACATCCGGATACTCCCGCACAACTCGAATACTCTTCAGTTCCGGGTATTCCTTTCGAGGGTCTACGATGGTCGCCAAATAAGCCTTACAACCACCTTTAATCATCCTTTTTGCCCTCACCGTCGATATAGTTGCTGCGAAGCGTTTGCCCTTGCACGCCTGATAGACAAACTCCTCTTGGTTGGGTTCACGGAACGTGATCACCCTTCTTTCGAAATCTATAACCGCGTAGTACTTGGAGAGCCAATTGATCTCCAAGATTACCTCGAATCCCCACATTTCTTTCAACACTAGGAGGTCGATCGGCATAATCCAATCACCTATTTGCACTGGGCAGTCCAAGCACTCATCATAGACGTCGATCGAGTGCTCGGGAGTGTTCACCGACCAATACTCCTCATTATGAGTGATCTCTATATTATGAGCTTGTGCAAATGATGCTAATATGAATGAATGAGATGCACCTGTATCAAATATGGCTCTAGCCCTAGTGCCTCTGATCAGAATAATACCTGCCACGACGTCGTCGGGAACAATGATTGGTGGCTCCTCCACCTGAGTGGCAAATACCCGCCCACTAGGTGCTCGAGAGGCCTCCTGCTGACGAGGCGTCGACGATCGTCCAGTAGATGTCGCGGGTGGCAGTCCCGCCAGCTGTCGCTGAGTGTACTGGACCGAGGCTGACGACGGGGCTGGGGATGCGCCGCCCGGGCACTCCCAACTCATGTGTCCCACAGAGCCACACCGATAACATCTCCCGTCGCGCTGGGAACAGTCCCTGGGCCTATGGTTCCCGCCGCAAATAACACACAGGAAGGAAGTCATCTGGCTCCTGCCTCCCCGCCACTGCGGTCGCTGAGGTCGCGGGGGTCGCTTAGAACTCGACTGATGACGGCGGTTGATGGTTGCCGCCGTAAATAACACAACGAGATGGCCTCCAACCCCTCGACTGCTGTCAGGAATACCGAGGGGGTTTCTTAGCGTTTGGCCGGCCCTCAGTGCCATCCGCCGTCCGCTTCTTGCTCTTCTCCTAGGTCTCGGCTGCGGACTCGCGCTCCTCGCGCTCGTGGGCATAACCATGCTCCGCCCACAAAGCCCGATCAAAGACCTCCGCAAAGGTCGTGAGCTTGAGGATCTGCACGGCCCTATGAATCCCCGGCCGCAATCCTCGCAGGAACCAGTCTGCTCAGTCCCGGTCATCCCTAACAACCTCCGGGACGCAGTCAATGAGGTGGGAGAACTCCTGCTCGTAGTCTGCCACCGAGCGATCCCCTTGCCTCAACTTGCGGAATTTCTCTTGCAGCTTCCGCTTCACCGTATCGGGGAAGTAGTTGGCGAACACCGCCCTCCGAAACTCCTCCCACAACATGGGCGGAAGATCGGATGATCGAAAGGTCTCGCCTAACCCGCTTCCACAACACCTTCGCCGCCTTCTCGAGACAATGTGTGGCGAGGTACACCTTGTCCTTCTCCAAGGTGTTAAGATCCTCGAAAAGTGTTTCCATGGACTCGATCCATGACTCCACCACCGCCGGTTCCAGCACTCCCCCTTCAAAGGTAGGTGGGTTGAACTTCTGAAACTGAATGAGAGCCGCCAACGCGCGCTCCCGCTCCGCCTCCTCTGCCGCACTATCGGGGTTTGAGGTCCCTGATCCAGCCGGCACTATCGTGACTAGCACGGTCGCCGCGGCCACACCCTCGGCCGCACTCGGCACCACTGCAGGAGGCATAGGGTGCACGGCCTCCACGGGCGCCGCTGCCGCCGCCTGCTATCGTTCCAAGGCCTCCTGGAGCCTTTGGATTTGCTCCCCTTGGCGCTGAACGGATTCTGCCTGGCGCTAAACGGATTTCGCCTGCTGCCGCACTACGCCAATAAGCGCGGCCATCTGCTCCCGAAGCTCCCCGTCGCCACCTGCTCCGGGTTGCACGGGAGCCGTACTTGACTCCTCGGCCATAGACCTCGTCCGCGGTCGACCACGAGGCAACTTAGGTCGTCCACGAGGCGGCATTGCTTCCTGAAATGAAGCAACTCACGTTAGTTACTTAGACAACATACTCGATTATACCCAATCCGGCGAAAGCATATAAGTGTATTCATTTTCATTCCAAAGCGTCATGTTGTCGGCCGCCGATCACAACACAAGGAAAAGAAAACAAATAACAACTTAAGTTTAGTCCCTAACCACATTAGAGACATAATTACACCGACCCAATCCATGCCTTCGCTATAACTTGTTCAACGCCGCTCACGTTTCCTAGATCCTTAAGGTTTTCCATTCCTAAGGGTCTCTAGGTTCATCCTATGCTTTCACTTTTGGCTCTTTTACGCTCTGATACTATCTTATCTGTCACACCCCGAGCCCGATCCTTTTGGCCGGTTCGAGAGCGTCAACAGACGCCGAACGGACAGAGCCTCCCCTATCTGCCCAAGACTCAACAACAAGTATCAATAGAGTATAAATTTGTATAAGCGGAAGTATACACAATGGCTTGCACGAGGGCAAGCAATACCCAATAGTGAAAGTAAATAACTACACATAGAAAATTAATTACAATTTGCATCATTTCTTTTTACATCCCAATTTTTCAAAATATAACATTGATATTAAATGAATTCTTTTACATCATTCATGTCCTTTCGTTTAACAACTATAATCATCAAAGTACAAAAGATGATATATAAAAAGGGGTATGCAACTATGAAATGAAGCATCTCGGGCGGTCTCTACCTAGGGCGCGATGCCCTTACCACGGTCGTCTGCCGGCTCGCTCGGTCCCGGCTCTGTGGAAATAGGGGTGTGAGAACTACAACAAAGTTCTCAGTGGGTTCGGCAACCAACCACGCCGACTATCCCACTAGGTCTAATCAGGCATAATAGAATAAAGGAAGGAAAGTAACCAACTAACAAATGCAACTAATATGCCTGAACATTATAAAATGCGATGCTCAATATAATGCTCATGATGAATGCAAGATCACCATTACTTTACCCAATCTCTTGGCTAACCCATAGGTTTCGCCCTCAACAAACTCACCAACCTAAAATCCTATTTAACCGAGGAGATACCCGCTACGACCCGATAGGACCGTCCTCTGGGGAGATACCCGCTACGACCCAGTGATGTCGACTCCGGAGCACATCGCCCGAGGGGGAGCTACCACCCTCGAGCAAGGACTAAAGGTGAGTACGATCAATCCTACATTGAGGATTCCAAGTTCAATCCATTGCTTAACTTTAAGGAAGACCATGCTCAAATGACTTCGAACTCTAAGGTTGAAATGTCATAATGTCCCAATCATTCTTTTCTTTGCATTCTTTACTATCACTAGTGTCATATACACTACCAAGTTTTGTACTCATGCCACACTTGTTTTCTAAGTGCTATGTTCTTGTTCTCATGCCAAATGCCACACTTATTTTCTAAGTGTTTTAGGCTCATTAATGTCACTCACTAGATCTATGTCCATGTGTCATTTTTGTTCACTAACCCTTCTAGGTTCTTGTCACTTGTCATGCATAAATAGGATTATCATTCTCATATTTTTACAAGTATTTCATACGAAATTAATTTCACAATCATGCAATAAGACTCACAATTAACCCTACTATGCAATATGCTAAATATATACATATATGTTCAAACATGACACTTTAGACATAAAGAGATTTCCGAGGTCCTTGGAATACACCACCCACCTCAAGTGGTCGTGTAAGTGAAGAATACAACGACTCCCGAACTTTACAAAAGCCGCTTCCGCGTCCTATAACCAATTAGTGCCATATTAGGCCTTTTGTGCATGAACCATAGTTAAACATTTTTGTAACGTCGAACGAAGTTGTCCAACGCGTCGAGGACACCCCCAATTAGGTTTCTACAAGGTCAATTCGCCTTAGAAACACTCGGAGGCAAAAGCTCCAAATTTGGTACCCTAACCAAACCCATTGCTAAACCCTAGGTTTTGATCTCTAAAACAAGTAAAAGAGAGCTTGTCTAATCTCTAGAAGCTCATTTAGAACCAACCCAAGCATCTCTAGGGCTTAAAATGCAAACCCTAGAAATCTCCCATTAGATCACCATGAAGAAAACTAGGGTTTTCATAGTATTCAAAGCTCTACTACTCTTCTAAAGCCTCTAAAGAGACCAAAACTCCAAAATCTAAGGTTAATCTCCAAACCTTAGAACTCTACATGCTAAAAACTTACCTTGGCCCAAGTTCTAGCAAGCTCCTTCTTGTTCGAGAGCTTCTAGGACCACCAAAGCCACCAAAATCCACTTCTCCAAGCTCTTCTCCACCTTCTCCAAGCTCTAGGTGTGAGATATTGAACTTGATGGTTTGTGGCTAACTTTGGCCAAATGGACCAAAGTGGGCAATTGAACGGTTTGGACAAGTCCCATTCGGTATTCCAACAAGTTTGGAAGAGCAAAAATGAGTTCCAAAGGAGTTGGAATAATTTTGACATCGATCGGCGCGAAGTAGAGCCGAAGAGAAGTGAAATCAGCATTCTAGAGCTGTTGTACCGGCACAAGAGTGATGGCTGTACCGATACAACCATCGCAGCTCTCGGATTGGGGGGCTGCCAGGCCTTGTGCCGGTACAAGGGGGCCTTGTACCGGTACAAGCCCTGCGCAACCGAGAAACCGAGCTCTCGGGTTGGAGGCTGCCAGACCTTGTATCGGTACAAGGGGGTCTTGTACCGGTACAAGCCCTGCGCAACCGAGAAACCGAGCCTTGGGTTGGGCTGTCTGCCAGGCCTTGTACCGGTACAAGAACCCGTGTACCGGTACAAGGGACCCGAAACTGCAGGTCAAGTTGGAAAATTAGATTTTTGAGGGGGCTTTTGGGATTTTGTTACATTAGAGGGTTATAATACCTCTCTCTCTCAGCTTCCCTCTCACTCTTAGCTTCTCTCTCTCCCTCTCACATTGCTCTCTCTCTCTCTAAACCGAAAAGGGAAGAAGAAGAAGAAAAGAAGGAGAGAAAGAAGAAGAAGAAAAGAAGGAAAGGAAGGAGAAGATCAAGGAGAAGAAGAAGAGGCTTCTCTCCCTCCTCTTCCTCAAGCTAGGGCTTGCTTTGGAGCAAACCCTAGAGGTAAGCCTCAACCCTAACTTGTGATTTCTAGGGTTTGGGAGGTTTTTGTTGCTTTTAATGGTTCAAATGGAACCTAATGAGTTTAGAGGACATGGATCTTGCTCACAATGAAGCTAGAAACCAAGGTTTCCCATGGGTGCTAAACCTAGGGTTGGTTTTGGCGGCTTTTGGAAATATTGGGTTTTGATCTATTTTGATGGGTCGGAAACCTAATTGTTATGCTCCCAAACGCGTAGGCGAAGACGGTTCGTCGATCCGTTGAGTGAGCGCGGAGATATTGCCATTTTGGTTGCTCTAGGATTCGTTTTGATCCGAGGTGTTGAAGCGGCGCACGTGGATTTTGACGCCGAGTTTCTTAGCTTTTCGGCACTACCACAAGGTGGGTGGTGACCTTCCCGAAGTCGCGGGGCTACGTTCTATGTCCAAGTTTAATGTTGATCAAATTGCATCTTATTCATGTTGCATATAGGGTTAGAAAATGATTGTTGTTGCTTAAATTTGCATACTAGTTGCTTTATATCTTGTTGATTGATTCATGATCTAGTATGCATGAAAACTACATGATGAAAACCTAGACCCTATATGTGATGGTTAATGTTTATGAGATTAAAGAACTAGTATGATGTAACTAGTGTTGAAAATGAGTCTAAATGACGAGTGGCATCTAGTTAGAAAACTATGACAAGTGGCATCTAGTTATAGAAAACTATGATGAAGGACACATGGTTATTGATAATTTTGATATGAGAACCTTAGTGTAGTTGAGACACTATGAGATTGGGTACAAGAACACCTTGATTCCATGATGAGATTACCCTTAGAGAGTAAGTTGCTGTTGTTCGTGAGATGGTTCATGCTCACATAGCCTATCTGCGCTTGGAGGGGTCGCTCCCCGCAAGCTGTGCACTCCGGAGGTTGGTCACTAGAGGGACAGTCAGTGTGCTGTCTGGACGGTCTGTGTGCTGTCCGCAGGCGGTCTCGGGAGTAGTTCAGTGAGACTTTCCCTATGAGACTTACACGTGAGTTATGCTTGTGAACTTCGAGTTCACCATGAGATTGGGAAACTTATTGAGTCACACTCATTACTTGTTGTTTATAGTAGCTTCCCTATGGTTGTTCATATTAGCTTACTTGTTGTTGTTGTTCATAGCAGCTTACCACATAGCTTTATTATCGTTCATGCATGCATGATATCAGATTGAGGCATAGCTAGATATTCATGATTCTACCTACTTGCTTACGTTTCCTTACTTGCACAGTTATCATACCCGCTTTTTGCCAGTTTAGCTTTACATATATATTGCATATATCTCTCTATGCCTGCTTCGACCTAGTGGGTAGATCAGTGGAGTCGGCGGCCGAACCCACTGGGAACTATTCGTAGTTCTCACACCCGTTGTTGCAGGCGCCAGTTCGAGTGTCCCGACCGAGCGGGAGGATCGCGGCAAGGGCTTGGCGCCCTAGCGGTACCAGTTGGTAGTTTACTTTCCTACTTGCATTAGTTCAACGTGTGTTTATATTTTGAGAGTAGATGTTGTATAGGGTGAGGTTTTGGAGAGTACTTGATGTATTTACATTTTGGAGAACGATGTATGAAGTTTAATGCAAGTTGTATTTAATGCTTTAAATTTCATGGTTCAAATAGTTAAGTTTCTCTCTTTTGTATACTTGTATGCTTTTACTAGTATCGCTTGCTCTCGATAGTTTTAACAGTTTTTGTGTTATCGTTGTTTGATTGTGTATGAAATCAAGTTGTTTTTCCTGGGGACTTGTTGTACACAATCTCGTTGGTTAGCCTTGGGCGAATAGGGGAGACTCTGTCCGTTCGGCTTCACGCCGCCGCCCTCGAACCGGACTAAATAGGTATCGTTTTCGGGTCGTGCGGTCGGGTCGTGACAGTTGTGGTATCAGAGCGAGTTAAGAGCAAGCAAAAGAGAGAGTCTAGGATGACCTAGGAGACCCTAGGTTGGTTAACCCTAAGGTTATAGGTTCGTGAGTGCGACGTGAACCTATGACGCGGCGGAAGCTAATTGATTGGGTTTGGAGTTGGTGTTGTTACTCTAGTTATGACTAGAGATGATCCAAGTGGTATTAATTTTTGGCTTGAGGTGATTGTGTTGGCGGCCGACAACACGATGCCGAAGGTCGAGAATTAAGACACTTGCAAGTTACCGCCTGATTGATGTTGTTTAATCGTTATGTTTCGCGTTTACGACGATGTTGTTGAGTTAAGTAATTAATCAACTGTTTGTGTTTCAGGAGCTATGGCACCAAAGAGACGCTATGTGCGTAGGACCGCTCCGGCACCACCTCGAGAGGTGCCCGGGCCAGCCGTGCCTCCAGTGGCGCCAGTGCCAGCTGGGCCTACTGAGGTGCAGGAGTTGCGAGCGCAGGTCGCGACGCTCACAGGACGGTTCGATAGGATTCAGGAGCTGCTGGAGCAGCAGGCTGTAGCGGCGGCTGCGGCAGCGGATCCAGGCCGCGGTCCGCCTGCGCCTTCGGCACGCGCCCCTGATGCGGCCGAGGGTGTGGGTGGCGTTTCGGTTCCGGTGGCGGCGCAACCCCCACCGGTGGATATTCCTCCGGCTAGTTCGAGTTCTCCTACCCCCGCGGCAGCGGCTGAGGAGGCGGAGCGTGAGCGTGGCTATGTGGCGCTCACGAGATTTACGAAGTTTCGTCCGCCTACTTTCGACGGAGAGGTGGTGGATCCAGCGACGGTAGAGTCTTGGCTGACTGCTATGGAGACTCTTTTTGAGGACATTTTCACCTTGGAGAGGGACAAGGTGAACTTGGCCGCGCATTGCTTCGAGAAGCGGGCCAGGACTTGGTGGAGGAGAGTCAAGCAGGACCGATCCCCGGAGCTTCCCCCGATTGATTGGGCGGAGTTCCGCAAGCTGATGTTCGCCGAGTACTTCCCCGACAGCGACAAGAGAAGGATGCGGGAAGACTTTCGCAAGCTCAAGCAAGGCAATCGCACGGTTCGGGAGTACGAGCGGGAGTTCACCCATCTCCTGAGCTGCGTCCCGGACGTGGCGACGACCGAGCAGGACCGGGCGGATTGTTTTGTTCGAGGGCTTCGGCCCGGAGTGTTCAAGTTGGTGCATGCCTTCAAGTTCCCTACACTGGCGGCAGCACTAGATCGCGCCCTATGGGTCGAGCACGGGAACGCTTGCGAGCGTGAGGACCGTGAGTTGTACGACAAGGACAAAGGCAAGAAAAGGCAGGGCGGTGGATCGGGTGGTCAGTCTAGCTCCAGGAGGCCCCCGAAGTATCCGCGCTCTCAGGCCAAGGGTCGTGGTGCTGAGCGATGTATCTTCTGCGGTGGAGACCACCGGCCGGGTGTTTGTGAGCAGCGCCGAGGGAGGTGCTTCAAGTGCGGGCAAGCGGGACATCAGATTCGCGACTGTCCTCAGGGAGGAGCTTCGCCCGCTATGTCGACTGCATCGGCCCCGGCAGTTCCAGCTCGTTATGCTTTGCCCCCTCCTGCAGCATCTACCGGGCGGGCAGCGGCGCCACGCCAACAGGAGCCTGCACGATCAGCGCCGAGCGGGAGGATGTATGCTGCACCCGTTCATATGGAGGAGCCTTCAGCGGCCGAGGAGCGCAATGTTGTGGCAGGTATAATTTTGGTTAAAGATGTTCGAGCTAGAGCTTTATTTGATACAGGCGCTTCACATTCCTTCATTAGTCGATCATTTGCACGAGCGCATGATATTGAGTATCGTCTTGGGGAGCACGTTTGGCATGTTGAGGGCCCCGGGCGATCCTTTTTGGTTAGGAAGCGATGTTTGGCATGTCCAGTGCAAGTGAATGACTGGATTATGCCGATCGACTTGTTGGTGCTCGAAAGGTTGAAGGAGTTCGACGTAATTTTGGGCATGGATTGGCTCTAGAAGTACTATGTATCGATTGATTGCCCGACTCGTGTTATCACATTTCGAGAGCCGGGTCAGGTTGAGTTCACCTACCGAGCTTGCAAGAGCTCGTGCTTCGCCGTGACGGTATCGGCGACTAGAGCGAGGAAGTTGGTGAACAGCGGTTGCGCAGCCTTTTTGGCGACCGTTGTGGAGATTGATCGAGTGGTTCCGACCCTCGAAGAGTTGGCGGTTGTGCGGGAGTTCCCCGACGTGTTTCCCGCGGAGCTACCGGGTATGCCGCCGGACCGGGAAATCGAGTTCATGATTCACTTGGTTCCCGGGACAGCACCAATTTCTAAAGCCCCGTATCGCATGGCGCCGGCCGAGCCGAGGGAGTTGAGAGATCAATTGCAGGACCTTCTCGACAAGGAATTCATTAGGCCGAGCGTTTCGCCGTGGGGTGCCCCGGTATTATTCGTGCGAAAGAAGGATGGATCCTTTCGACTCTGCGTGGATTACCGCGAGTTGAATAAGGTCACGGTGAAGAACAGGTACCCGCTACCCCGTATCGACGACTTGTTTGATCAGCTGCAGGGGTCGCGAGTGTATTCTAAGATTGATCTTCAGTCCGGCTACCATCAGTTAAAGATTAAGCTGGAAGATGTTCAGAAGGCGGCGTTTCGCACGCGTTATGGACACTACGAGTTCACGGTGATGCCGTTTGGGCTCACAAATGCCCCGGCAGCATTCATGAGCTTGATGAACCGAGTGTTCCAGGAGTGCTTGATCCGATTTGTCGTAGTCTTCATAGACGACATTTTGGTATATTCGCGTAGCGATGAGGAGCACGCGGAGCATTTGCGCACGGTACTTCAGATTCTTTGGGAGAAGAAGTTGTACGCAAAGCTGAAGAAGTGCGACTTCTGGCTCAGGGAGGTTGCATTTCTCGGGCATGTTATTTCCGAGGGTGGTGTTTCTGTTGACCCGAGGAAAGTTGAGGCTATTGAGAATTGGCCGCGCCCGACGAATGTTACTGAGGTCCGTAGCTTTGTGGGCCTAGCAGGTTATTATCGACGGTTTGTGGAGGGGTTCTCGAAGATTGTGACTCCACTTACCCGTCTGACGCAGAAGGGCACGAAGTTCGTTTGGAGCGACGAGTGCGACCGGAGTTTTAAAGAACTGAAGCAAAGGTTAACTTCGACTCCGATGCTTGCCTTGCCAGTGCAGGGGCAGGATTACGTCGTCTATAGTGATGCTTCTTATCTGGGCTTTGGGTGTGTGCTGATGCAGGGCGGGAAGGTTATTGCCTATGCATCCCGTCAGCTAAAGAGCTATGAAAAGAATTACCCCATTCATGATTTAGAGTTGGCGGCGGTGATCTTTGCCTTGAAGCTTTGGAGGCATTATCTATATGGTGCTCATTGCGAGATCTACACCGACCACAAAAGCTTAAAATACNACTTGTTCACCCAGAAGGAGCTGAATCTGCGACAGCGGCGGTGGTTGGAGTTGCTTAAGGATTACGATGTTGATATTCTCTACCACCCCGGGAAGGCGAATGTAGTCGCCGATGCGCTTAGCCGGAAGTCTGTTGAAAACCTAGCTTTATGGGTTATCGATCAGACGCCCCTACGGTTGCAAATGGGGAGGATGAATCTTGAGGTTGTAGCTCCTGAGGTTCCGTCGATGTTGATGGCGCTTGTGGTCCAGCCGACTGTAAGAAAATCATGTGTACGCAGCGGAAGAAAATAACACAATTAAAAATTTTCTTGAAAACCAAAGATCACCTTGTGTTACGTTTTAGATCATTAATAATAGATCTAATTGATCTAATCAAATAGGATCTATATTTTATTTTACCTCGCGCGGGTCGAGATCACCGCGAAGTCGA
>NC_033625.1:9816418-9847581 GCF_001540865.1 Ananas comosus
TCTCACGCGCTCTATATTGAAGAGTTATTATTATAGTAATCTAAGCATCGACAGATCATTTTATGATGCGAACTGCTTTCTATAAAATAACTCAGTTGAGTGTAAGCTTTATCGCAGAATTTTCTCTAGAATTTCTGGTAATGGTAGATTGGATCTCTTTAGAGGGCCTAAAACCTAAGTTAGGTGTAAGGCACTTGTGTGGGCCATATGTCAGGGATAGGAATTGGTTAGTGCTCAAAAAAGATTCTGGCCCTCGTGGCCTCTCCATGCTTGGTTGTTTGGGTGGGCTTTTAGGGTGTTGAGGTTTCTGGTGGCTTGTGAAGCAATTAAAAGAAAAACGAAAATATCTTTTGAGGGGGAAAAGAAACGAAAACTCTGTAGCTTTTAGGGTGTTGAGGTTTCCGGGGGCTATGTGAAGCAATTAAAAAGAAAAATGAAAATATCTTTTGAGGGGGAAAAAAACGAAAACTCTGTAGCTTTTAGTGCTATGCGAAAGGAATTGAAACTATTTACTGCTCATTTATTTTGCAGTCAGTTCCACGTTTAATACAAAAATAGGTGTTCTGAGTAAATTCTTTTGGAAAGGACCTCGATCATTTCTCCTTATTTTTTTTGTTGCTTCTTTAACTATCCAATGAAGTCTCCTCTCTTTCTCTCTCTCTCTCTCTCTCTCTCTCTCTCTCGCGACTGAACAATGTTTATCTAATTTACTAGATTATCTATCACTAATTAACATGTACTCCGTATTGTGGCAGACGGATGGGTTCTTTGAAACAAATATTCCCGGTGTGTATGCTGTTGGTGACGTGGCCACCTTTCCTATGAAGTTGTACAGTGAATTGCGGAGAGTTGAGCATGTCGACCATGCCAGAAAATCTGCAGAACAGGCAGTGAAGGTTCGCCATTCTATTCTACTAATTTTCTTCTTCTAACATTGTTGGCAATGTTAAGTAAAAGCACCAAATATCATTTGCTTTATTCAGGCAATCAAGGCAAGTGAGAAGGGAGAATCTGTTGAGGAGTATGACTACCTGCCATTTTTTTACTCCCGCGCCTTTGATCTATCGTGGCAGTTCTACGGGGACAATGTTGGAGACACGGTTATTTTCGGTGAAAATGACCCAGCATCGCCTAAACCTAAGTTTGGCTCTTACTGGGTTAAGGATGGTAAGGTATTTGGGGCTTTCCTCGAAGGCGGGTCACCAGACGAGAACAAGGTGATTGCCAAGGTAGCAAGGGTCCAGCCACCTGTTGCAGATGTGGAAGAACTGAGAAAGGAGGGCCTCCAATTCGCTTGCAAAATATAAATCCAAATAATTGAGAAATCATGCTGTTTTCCACTGTCAGTGAGTGCCTTAATCTGGTCTCTGTCCATCAAATAATTAAGATAGTTCTTCTGGTCAACTTTTGTGATTTCCTGTAATCTATCTTATTGTGTTGTGTAATCTCGTGTTTCTAGATTATGATAGTAAGTTGAGTATGGTGTTTGGTCGGATTGATCCCACACTGAGCAAACTAGTGAAAATAAACTTTTGAATCAACAAACACCTCGTGATCTAAGCCACAAAATGCAGCAGATGCTTTTAGTATCCATCACATACTGTGAAAACTTATCTGTATCTTTTGGTGAACTGTGTGTTCTCCGTAATATTTCTTCATGTAGTGTTTGGAACTTGGGCTGATTTTGACGCACTGTTCATTCCATATTTTATTAACTTTCTAACATAAAGTGCTCTTGAGATCTGTTGGGGTTCCGGTGAGCCGCACTCTTCATCACAAAGATAGAAGTGGGGGAGTAAGATATCTACAAATAAAAGCTAATATTCTAAAAATGTGTTAATTTCACTGTTTGCCTCAGCTTTTTCAGAGGTTTACCTTTCCCTTCCGTTCTTTTGAAAGAGAACATAGTGCGCTGCATTTTTATGATGTGTTGAATTTTCTTAGCAATGATTATAAATACCTTACTATTTAGGGATTTGTTTATAAAAATTAGAAGAAAAAGGTAGTCTGAGGATTTTATTTTTAAAATGCACCGTTGTATAGTAACGTGAGGACGTGAAATGCCATGGCGTACATCTTGCAACCTTTAAACGAGTGGTTCAATTTTATTTACTCCTTTGGAAGTTAAAGAAAAGAAAGGTGTCCACCTATGCAGGTATCGCCTAAAAACTCTAGCTAGACGCGACTCTCTTGCCATGGTCCCTAACTTCTCTCGTAGTGGAAGGCTGTGAAACAAAAACAATAAATACATAAGGGTGAGAACTATTAAACAATAGTTTTCAGTGGGTAAGCTGTCGAGAAAAGCGAATTACGCCACTAGGTCAACTGAGGCAACAGTAGAAAAATGACTAATAGTAAAGTATGAATAATTTTCGAGAATTAAAAGTTCTAGCACTACTATGCCTCCAATTTACTATGTTATTTAACATGTATGAAATCTATTCTATTACATGAATGAGCATTAAATAACTAATGAATATGTCCAATGTCATGCACTATCTAGCACTGATGTCCGATCATTAAGTTTAATTGTCATTACCCAAATCAATGAGAACTTACACAAGGTATAGTTCCGGCTTGCGCCGTACCTAATGGCCCCGTAATAGTCAACATTTCCCCGCTAGGAATGAGTCTCGCCCATGGCAATTCACTTCGGCGCCCAATTCTGCACGGGCGAGCATAATGTCGTAAAGCCTAACTCCGGAGTGCCGGCTTGTAGGGAGCGACCCCCACAAGCTTATGCGAATGAGCACAATGCAAGCGTAATCAACAACATAGGAATTTCATTCGTCATGTCTAAAATATGGTATGTCAACTAGCGACCTAGAGGTCGAGAATTATGTCACAATGTTAAATTATAATTGTTTAACTAAATTAAGTACAACATATTTAAATTCATACTTTGCCACTACCATACAATATGTTACATTTACCTTGTCTATAACAAATATATTGATTAACATGCAAGTTGATCCATTAATTTCATTAACCATATAAGGTCTAAGAGACATATCATTTACTCATCTTTAACATGCTCTCTATTGTTGTATAAGAGGAAACACCATTATATACCACTTAGTATACATAACCACACTATAAGCTCCTACTACATGGAGCATAAAACCCCTACATGTAACATGTGTGTAGTATGCATTTGAAAATTCTATCATGTTACAACTAGCATGAATATGCATCAATTCAAGTCTTAAAGCAAAGTAGAAGACATAGAGGGAGTTCACCCATTTTTGGTGAGGTCAAACCCACCGGATACCTCGTTTTCTCGAACGAAGTTGTCTGCGGGACTTCTAGCACCCTAAGAAAAATTCTAAGAGGGTTATAAGCTTCTAACAAGCTTCCCACGAAATTTACCAAAAATCACACATAAAATAGGTGGAAAGTATATTTAACCAAGAAGAATTTGTTCAAAGCTCAAACCAAGGCTAGAAAGCTTCAAATCCAACCTAAAATAAAGTTCTACACAACAATTTAACTCCAAAAGCTCTAAATTAAGAAACTCTAAATTAAACCCTAGTTTTCTCAAAACTAAATTTTATCTCACAAATCTTGCAAAATCCACACTTAAAAATTGCAAGAAGAGTACAAAGCTCAATAAAAACTCCAAACCAAGCTAAGCGATGCTAGAGTTGGAGATTAATCCTCAAACAAGCTCCAGCTCCCTTCTTAACTCCCAAGCCTCATTCAAGGTCCAAGTAGCAAACTTCCATGGAGGGGAAGAAGAAAAAGAGATCAAAACCTCAATCTAAAAGGAATTAGGGAGGAAATTCAAGAGAGAGAGAGAGAAAAACTCACCCCTAACTCTCTCTACCTCCAGCAAAAAGAGAAGCATGAGGGGATTGTGTGGGGTTATACACATAATGTAACAAACCCCAAAAGAACCCCCAACAACACACAAATTGCAAACAGCATGAAACTGTATTCTGCAGCATTGAGTATACCGGTACTCGAATTGGAGTACCAGTACCTTACAGTTCCGTTACTCGAATTGGAGTACCGGTACCTCGCAGTTCCGGTACCAAGGGCTCAGTCCCGCAGAATCCGTACGTTGGAAATTTGGGTTTATAACTGCATTCTGCTATCCCTCCGATGCAGTACCGGTACTCAGCTCGGTACCGGTACTCACAACCCGATTCCGTAAAATCCTAGAGCTGCTCATTTCGGCACTCTATAGGGTTCTGGTACGTCAAATCGGTATCGGTACTCAATTCTAAAATCTGTAATTTACATATTTTGATGTTGGGAACTCGTTTCGCGCCTAATATTTTCCAGAAATAGGCCGACACTCAACCAACAACCCAACTTGGGCGGACAGGGGAGGTTCTGTTCGTTCGGTGTCTGTGAACATGCCTGAATCGACCAAATTGGCGGTCGCGGGGCGTGACAATTAGAGCACTACAAACAACTGTAATGTCATGCCCCGCCACCGCCACTTTCGTTGATTCGGGCGTGGATACAGACTGTAACATACCAAATCTCCGAGTTACGATGCTAACTTTGATCTAATTGATCAAAGTGAGGCACGAGTATGATTTGCGACGTCCCCGAGCTACTTTGGAGGCGTGGGGATGGTTAGTCGTGAGTTTCGGAGGGGTTTAGGTGTTTTCGGCGTAAACTGAATGCGAAAACAGACTCCGAAGCATTGCTCTTGTCAAAGTGCAGGTTTGACATTGAGTACCGGTACCAGAGCAATGCGGTACCGGTACCCAGATAGTGTGTGTTGGCACAGCTCTCTGGATTCAGACTGTGCGAGGCTGGGTACCGGTACTAGTGTTGTGTACCGGTACTATGTGAAGATCAAGGATTTCGTAGCCCTCGAGTTTGGGGGGCTAGTACCGGTATGGAGACTGTGTACTAGTACTAGAAGCGCCGGGTACCGGTACTAGAACCCGAGTATTGGTACCCAAACTGAAAAGAACTATTTTGTAATAGTGCAAAATGGGAAATGTGAGGGGTTTAAACGCAATTGTGGGGCTCCTATAAATACCCTAACCCTTACACCTATTATTCCCATGCATGAAAGATAGCTTTGTTCTTATCTCCTTCTCATCTCCTTCTCCTTCTCTCTCTAGATATTCTTCATCAAAGTGGTACTTGAGAGAAATTGAAGGTAGAAATTAGTGGATTTGGTGGACAAGAAGCTCAAAGGCAAGGAGGATTTCGTGGAGCAAGAATCTAAGGTAGGTTTCTTGCATTTCTTGGTTAGGGTTTGTTTTAAATTCCCTAATTTGTTGGGTTTTGAAGTTTCTTGGATTTCTAGAGCTTGTTCTATGCTAGGAAATCCTAAGAAAATTGTGTTTTGGGGTATCATGTATGAACCCTAGAATAAAAATGGGGTTTTGTGAAATGGGAGATCTAACATAGGTTTGATCTCTTGTAACACTAATTGAAGTGTAAACCGACGCGTTGGGAGACTCGGATCGAAGTTTCAACGAGTCTTTGTCGAGCTATTGAGGAAAATCCTCATTTCAGCTTCGTTTGTCGTGGGTCGAGAGTAGCGGACGTCCATAAATCGCGGGAGGTGGTTTCTCGCACTCTGGTATCACTACAAGGTGGGTGGTGCTAGCCGAAGCCTTCGAATGACCTATTATATCTTGTCGCCTTTTGAGCATGTATGTATATGTGTAGGGAATTCATGCATTATAAGGTAAATGTGATATGTGGCTAAGTGGTAGTGTAGCACACTGAACTTTAGCAAATTGCAAGGTTCTAGTGTAAGAATAATATTTTAATCTATTCTGGATGTTTTGAGGGTTGCTTGTATAGTACCTGCCTATTTCTGGAGCTTATTAGACGCGAGAACTGGCTTTCGGCATCGAAATCTGCAAACTGCAGATTTTAGAGCTGGAGATCGGTACTGCATCGAGCGGGTACCGGTACACCGTAGTCTGAATGCTTGGCTGAGGCTCGGGTTCAGCAGATTTTGGTGCAGGGTACCGGTACTCTTCCCCGTGTATCGGTACGCAGTGTGAAGAACTGCAGTTCGTGCAGTTTGTAAATTTTGTGAGTTGAGGGGCTTGAGTGGATATTGTTACATTGTGTTTAAATACCCTATCACCCCCTTTGTTCCTCAGTTGGCTGAGGATTGAGAGAGAGATTAGAGGTGGGTTTTACTCTTCTTCTCTCTTGATTTTCTCCTTTGAACTCTTGGATTTTTGGAGGATTGATCTCTTTTCCTTCTTCTCCACCATGGTTGCTTGCATATTGGAGCTTGGAATGGAAGAGAGGAGCTTGTTGATGGATCAAACTTCAACCCTAGCACATTAAGGCTTGAGTTGAAGCTTGTTTTGAGGTTAGAATCTTCCTTGTAATCTCCAGTTGAAGATTTGCAAGAGATTTTTGTAGAAAACCTAGTTTTGTAGAAACTAGGATTTTGTTTTGGGGCTTTTCATTTAGAAGCTTTTGTGTTGGAATTGATTAGTGTAGAACACTTGCAGGTTGGATTTGAAGCTTGGAAGCTTCGATTTGGGCTTTGGTCAAGTTCTTCTTGACCTAAGGTATTTTTTTCACTTTTTACATGTGTAATTTTCGAAGATTTTCAAAGTAGCTTTTTGAAAGTTTTTAACCTTTTAGAATTACTAGGTCCACGTTAATTCGAGGTACTGCTAGACCCACGTGCTTGTGCCCGGCAACTAACCGGGTACTTTCTCAACAGTGATTCTACTTTCACCGTTCGATCTATCGGAACAACATCCGAAACACTCGGAATACTTGGGTGTCTATATGCATCATGGCTCGACTCTCGCAATCAACAAATCACATTGCTCTAAGAGTCGGTCCGCCACTTCCGTCTTTACCACGAGTCTTATTTCTCATCCGCAGACCACCACCGGCACTTTGCTAGTGCCATCTAACTCTCTACCTGTTCCAGCAGGCACTACACTTTCACCACATAAGCATGCCCGGGTATCTAAACCTACCCCGTCCACTTGGTCCCTACTATACTAATGCATAATAGTAGCAACGGACCACATGACAAATGCATGCTATGCATCAACTTGATATCATGCAGAAGCATATACTTGCTTCAACCAAATCATACTTGCCATGACATCGTCGGTAGCAGAAGGCTCCACAACCCGGGTCGTGTATCCATGGCCATCTGGCACCCACTGCGAACCCTTTGGTTGCATCGTCCTTAACGCCCGCTCTTCTGACCATGCCGCAGGTGGCACACCTGCAGGCTGTCCTAGAGAGGAAAAGGCCATCGCCAGTGTCAGGGCCCGGCTACCACCTTGCGGATACTCATCCTGCGCATGGCCTGGTTGCCCACTCATGTAGCACTTGCCTTCTCGCTGCTCACACTGTTGTGGGTAATGAGGACCCCCACAAATACCACATCTTGCCGAGGACCGAATGCGGTAGGCCCCGGGGCTTGGGATCGCGAGCGCGAACACATCGAAGTTTGTTGAGAACTTGAATGACCAGCAGATCCACTCGTTGGTTGTCCCTTTCCCTTTTCCTTGTAATAATACTCGCGCTCCTCTCGCACAATTGCACTGCCTTGTTCTATACACAAGGCCCACTCTTCAAATCTCCTCCAATCTCTACCAAGCCTTACTTGGGAAGAGCTCATAGAGAGAGAGAGGGAGAAACATGGAGTTGAAGGGGTACTCTCTGCTGTGAACAAGAAAGGAGGAGGTGTGGGGTTTATATAAGCCGCCACAATTATATTTAAGCCCTCCAATATTTCTTATTTGCAACAGTTCAAACTCTGCTGTTCGGAGCACAAGGTATCGGTATGCTGGCTCGGGTACCGGTACGCCCGGGTTGACAACCAAACCCGAGAGCAGCTATCCTCGGTTTACTGCGGAGTACCGGTACCAACCTAATTCCTTACCGGTACTTAACCCCACTGTGACCGAACCCGAGAGCAAGCCTCTCGGTTTGCCTGCTTGGTACCGGTACCACTCCTTCAGTACCGGTACGCAGTGCCCAGACTGCAGTTCTAGCAGTGCTTAGCTCTACTTCGCGTCGAACAATGCTAAACTCATCAATCCCATCTGGAACTCAACTTTAACCCTTCCAACATTGTTGGAGTAGCGTATGGACTATGTCCAACCATTCTTCTCGCCACGCTTCGGTTATTTTGACCAAAAGTGGTTTAACACGACGAGAATCCATTAACTTCTTGAAGGTCATGAGGGCCCGAAGCTCGCAATGTTCCAAGTCTTCGCTCGCCTCAAATTGCCTAGGGACATCACTTGTCCAATCCCGCGCCTGTCATGCCCCGAGCTCCACCAATTTGGTCGGATTCGAGCACATGACAGACGGCGAACGGACGGCACCTCCCCCGTCCGCCGAAGACTCCAACATCAAGTATATTACAAGCAAATCAATAAAGAAAATTGCGAGATATACAAGGTTTGCACGAAGGCAAACAACAACCACAAGTGAAAGCATCGAAACTATCTAAGCATCCGATATACAAGTCATTTGATTTCATTTGAATCAAACACAAGTAGTCTATTACATTTACCCATTCATTTACATCACGTTTTCCTTTAACCAAAATACATGATTTACATCATCCTTACATTACCCAAAATATAATTTACATTTCTTGCTTTACATCATTTACAGCTCAACACCTACAGTTGAGTACACCAAAATGTAGGGTATGCCTATATCTCGAGGGCCGCTAGCTACGGCGCAACACCCTTGCCTCGATCCTCCGCTGCCCCACTCACGCACGGATCTGCAAGGTTAATGGTAATGAGAACTAGAACGAAGTTCCCAGTGGGTTCGGCCGCCGACCACGCCGATTCGCCCACTAGGTCTAATTCATGCATATGTATTTCAATAAAGAAGGATAACAAACCAACTAATGCACTTTTAATACAATACCTGCAAGAAAGCAATCCACAGATAGATATTCATATTCAAATACATGATGATTATGCATGCATGTCCATTTCTCATTTTCTTTGGCCTTTACCCAATCAACCCGGGGTGCTCCTAGTTTACCCCAACTCACAATCCACATATCCCGTCTAACGGGGGAGGCACAAGGCTCAACCGCCCGAGGGATCTTCGCCGGGCACTCTCACCCGTGGTGTCTACACTCCGGAGTACACCGCTTGTGGAGGAGCGACCTCCCACAAGCCGAAACCAATACGTGTGAGTATGATGCGATCCTCAATTTGAGGAGGTATAGCCAAACCTGTCTCATGCCTCAATATCTCAATGCTAATGATAGGTTCTACCATATCATATATACCACCAATATGAGTCACAATGGTCCTGATGCCATAATACACATAATGTCACTCGGGTTAAACCTTGTTTAACTATACTCATTTCAATGCCAATCAAGTCACTATAGTTAATGTCACCGTTATTTACTATGGTCATAGTCTTTTCTCACATTCACATGCATATAGGGTTATTCGTTTTCTTTGTTCACATGGTTCTATATCACTCACAATAATCTTAAGCAGATAATTGATGCAATCAACATATACCATTCACTACCCTACATGCAAGAATGCTATAATACCAACATGCTCAAAAGTAGTGACATAGACATAGAAAGAGACTCGGTGTTTTCGGATAGCACCCCACACCTTTGTGTGATACTAGGATGCCATGGTTCTGTTTTCACGATTTTTAGACACTTTCGCCGCGAGCTGCGGCAATCTGTACCAATTCGGCTTCTTTTTCCAATATCTTCGCGCATGCTCGTCGTATCGCCGAACCGAGCGCACCGATGCGTTCGTTGACCTATCAATTAGGTTAGAATGAGATCAATCCCAAGCTTCGACCTTATTTTCACAAAACCCCAAATTTGGGTCCCTATACAACATCATCTTCTCTATTTTAGGTCCTCAACAAGAAGAAAATGGAGAAAATCCACTATAGAGATCCCTATATGCTTCGACTAGAAGCAAAAACTCAAAATCTAACTTAAAATCACAAGAACTCACCTTTGGAGTCCAAAACTTTCCTTCAAAGCCTTGCTCTAGCTTGCTCTACACCTTGGAGAGCTTCTTCTCCAAGCTTGCTCCTCCAAAAGCCCTCTTGGTCCAAGCCCTAGAGAGAAAGGGAGAGGGAGAGGGAGAGGAGAGATTTTTAGAGAGAGAGAGAGGGAGAAGTTTTGTGTTGTGAGGGTGAGAAATGAGCCCTAACACAAGCTCTCTCACATACATACACCTATCTCATGTTACTTTTGCACATAATCCCCTCACATTTTCATTTTTGCAAATTGCCCTCACTGGGCAAATCTCGTGCTCGGGGACCGGTCTCTCGAGCAAGGGACCGGTTCCCGAGAGCTACCCCGCAGCCTTCGCAGAAGAGGACCGATCTCCCCCCGATGCAACCGGTCTCTCGGAACCGGTCTCTTATCCAGGGACCGATTTCCGAGAGCTCGATTTCTAGGACTTAGCCGATTTTTCCCTCTGCTCGGCTGATATGCATTCGGGGACCGGTCTCTCCCCTCAGGGACCGGTCCCAGAGAGCCCAAAATCTGGGACTTAGCCAGATTTTACAATTTCACTCTCTCGGGTCCCTTTAACATTAATATAGGTTTCAATGCACTTTTAGTCTATAGTAACTTATTCCACTCCGCGTTCCGCACATTTCGATAGAACTCGGCACGACTCACGGGGAATTGCTATGTTACAGCGCCAATCTAGATGAAGATCGCCTACGCGGTGCCATCGTTTCCCCGAAACTTGACAACTCGATCAGTTCTCAACCCTCTAGGTGAAGTACGAAATAATTAACATCGACTCAAATCGGGCGAAAGTCACGCAAGGGCGTCTATTCTTATCACTCGGTTTCATGTTGTACGCGCCCAACACGAACACCCTCGGTTGAGAATAAACCACACCTTGAATGTCACGCCCCGCGACCAACCGCCTATTTGGACCGGGCCGCGGCGCCGACAACAGACCGCCGAACGGACCGGGGATTCCTTTGTACGCGGACAGAGTCTCCCCAGTACGTCCAAGGCGTCGCAATCCAAACAATATAGATATGTTCCAACCAGGAACGGATATCAATCAAGATTGCATAAGGAAGTATCAAATACATAAACTACTAGCTATTACAAGCATTTATTCACTTTTACATCACAGTTCCTATTTACATTTTTACTTCCAGATTACAATCTCATCACATTAGGGTTTACAAGTTTAATACATTTTGTTTTTCCTTGTCTTCTAGTCCCCTAAGCTAGACTGCCTCAGGGTACTTCTACCTCGGTCTCTGTGGTGGGGCGCTATCTACTGAGCTACGCCCTCGCCTCGCGCCGCCGCGCCGCACACGAACGACCTGAAAACCCCAAAACAACGTGGGGTGAGAACCAACTCCATTGTTCCCATGTGGGTACGGGCCACCAGGGAAAAGCTCGACCGATAGGTCCGAGGAGGCACTACAACATGTTAGTTCAACAATATACAACAGATATATATTCAATTGAAATACATTGCAATGCCTCATAATATGCGATATGCAAATCATGAAACTTACGCAACATCTAGTAGATCCATTGATTCTACATTTACATAGCTACTCTTAGCCTGTATCTTTACTCTAAGGTTTCTATTACCTTAGGTTCTCAAGCCTCTATCTCTAGCTATAGGGGTTCCTCTACCCATCAAAGCTAACCACCGACTCGGCTTCGATCGATCATCCGCGGATAGCCTGCGCACTGGCTGTCATCAAGCCTACCCCCTCTCTGTCTCAGCCCTAGCGGCGAATGTCGTCACAGCTAAGCCTGGCTCAAGTCGCATGACTTGCACTCTGGCGGGCATCACGTTGCTCTTACCCAGTGTGTACTCGAGACCTGACACGCCTCTGCGGCGAACGGTGCCCACCACAGCCCAACAAAGCACAATGTCAGATCAGCCAACTGAGGCACCGTATTTACTTACCAGCATGGATTCAGTCTGCTCTGGCAGGTCTGATCCTCAGTTGGCTTAACATCCGGCGGCGAAATCGGGTCGCACAAACGCCAGTCAATGGTTCAAGCTTGTCCGGGCGGTGATCTCCATGTGATCGCCCCCAATCCTCCTTCGGTACCAAGCTCTGCGGCGCAAGTCGTCGCACAAACGCCCAGCTTTTACCAGGTCATAACAATCGTGGGATTCGAGATCCACTTTCACAGGTCGAGGGTCCATAGACCAACCCAATGGATGTCCACTATCTCATCCTAGTGGCTATACCATTATACTCATCACTAGGTTCCAGTTCTAGGGTTCTATGTCCATGTCACTTAACCTAGTTACATTGCTAGGTTCTTGTCTCTTTGCCTAGATATCCATATCTAGGTTTAGTATTCGAAGCTAGTTTACTAACACTAGGTTCAATGTTACACACCTAGATACTCGACTCTAGGTTCACTGAACACTATGCTTTACCACTAGGTTGGATGCCATTCGATCTACCTGAAACATAGTTGTCCAATCAACTCTGCTCACACTAGAGTTATCATCTTTATTCCTCATGCATACTATTTAGCATTTCTATCTATTCATTATTATTAATATGCACTCTTTACATTAGCTAGCATTATTTCAATGTCATGGCTACATGCTTGCTATCTAGCATTTTAGTCTATGCATCGTTGTACCATGCATTCTTTAATTAGCTTACTTTATGCATATCTATTAATGCACCATTTAGTCTGTCTGCACTATGCCTGGCTCAATGAGAATTACATTGGCTAAGACATAAAGCGACCTAGTCCTTCGGGTAAGCACAACCGACCTTAATTCGCGTTCCGAGTGCTTGTCGCACTTGCAATCGGCTCCCGCGGCACCCGTATCCGCACGCCCGATACTGCAATGCGCCGTCACGCTCGTCGCTTCGCGCCCCAAAATACAGTTCATTCGGTTACTGTGCCACAATGCCTTTAGAGTCTATTTCATGATTTTACGACGTGCGCTCGGGCCGCTCCCGGCGACCGATGGAGCCTTAAACGTCATTTCTTTTAATTACTTTGAACGTGCTCGTGGATTACGAACGACTTTCACAGCGATATTCGATTACTAGCAATTAGGTTTACGATAAGGTCACAATTATGATCAAACCTTATATTTACAAAACCCATTCGGAAGCCCTAACGCTACATTAAGCTCAAAAATCAAATTAAATGGTTATCAACTGCAACAAAGCCCTCATTTAGAGGCTACTAGAACATCACTCATGAAGGATTTAAACAAAATCCCAAAAGCTTACCCCAAAGTGAACGCCGCGACGAAAGTACGCCGCTCCAACGGGCGCACGAAAGCTCAATCCGTCGCCTCCAACGCGTTCGCAAGCTCGATCTCCGCCAACGTCGTGAATTTGAGCGAGAGATATAGAGAGATGGGAGAGATCTTTAGAGAGAGAAAGAAGGGTTTCTCTCCCCCTCCCATGCGTGCGTGTGATGCTTGCTGGCTGGTTGGAGAAGAAGAAGCTAATCAGCTTCTAATTAAAGTCAACACCAAACACTATTCACTCCAGGCAACTTAAAATCTGATATCTTTCGCCGGAGCTCCCCGAATGTCCGTTTGAGCTCAAACTTGACAGTCAAGTTCGGTTTTACTTAAAGAGTCCAAAGAAATTTTAATATTTCAGTTTCGACCCCGTTTGGTCACCGAAAACTGTGCCGAACTACAATCTTTATCAGATAGCTTTCGGATTTTATTTCTCACTCTACGGGTGTCAGAAAAATATGAAACTTGAAATCTAGCCTCATAAAAGTATTTATAACATCCCCGCCAATTTTCATAATTTTTTGAGACTGTACATTTTCTGCTAATTTATCAGTCCCGTTTCTAACAGAAAATTCTAAATCTTCTGTTTTCGCTCCGATTTCAGCACGGGTCGTTCCCAACTGATATTTCACTTCTCTATATCCAATAAAATAGTATCTCATACTATTTTTTTTATTTATTTATTTTTTTTTTATATTTAAAATCCGGTATGTTACATTCCACCGCATTCTCACCGGAACCATTTAAATGTACACTGTAACTTCATAATTTTAGATGTCCGGTACCTTACATCCTCCCCTCCTTAAAAGAGTTTCGTCCCCGAAACTAACTCACTTCAAGTCCAATTCACTCCTCAACTCAACTTATTGAGCGACATAGGGTTCTAATGCACTTTTATACTCCGGGGTGGCCTTTTACTCATTGGAATCATCCAAAGGCGCACCACGGAGGGTGTGAGACCAGGTTCACTCACATTTGCTAAGCGTAACTCCAAAAGTGCATTACGGGTCTCCGTCATTCCTTGTGGTAGCGCAAGTCGAAGCTCAACGACTCCACGCGCTCCAACACCATTCTCCATCTGGCATGCAAGAACTCTTCTTTGCATCCCACACCTTATCCGGGAACACACTCTGATTCGATCACTAACATTGCTCAAAAGCAATATCAATGGGGCATCACCCAATCGCGAGTGTTCTCACCACATTCGGACCTTGCTCTACCGCGAGATGGCCTACCCCGGCATATCTCGACTCTTAATCCACAAGAGAGCATTGTCCACAACTCCATGTGGCTATCCGGTATTAAAGTGTCTCCAAGAGACCACTTTCCTTTTCTCTTTATCCTTTACTACCACAAGCCACGTTCAACATCACACGAACCCTCCGTTCGTGAATCCAAGCCCAACTCACTAACAGAGTTGCTGGTCGCACCGATTATCGGTTTTCACAGGCGGACAAACGGTTGTAATCATTACGTAGGCCTACCACCTATACCTGCCATAACTACGCATAGCGTCTCTCGCCCGTATCGTAGATCCAATCATCATTAGGCGAAATTCTCATTGGAGAATTCGCACAAACTCCAACCAGGAGCAACCAAGATCCTAGACCACGTCAAGTCCTCGGGTTGGGTCACTACGCACTTGGTGTGCCATCAATCTCACGATCTATCGCGTCGCATTCCACGTACTCGGGTCCAAGCTCGGACTACCGTCCTGACCAACACTCTGCCCTACCAGGAGGTATCGGGCCGCTGTTACTCACAGCTGACTGCGCCTGCCCAATGGGCCCAGGTTCCACAGTCCACAAATGGTCCAGGCATGGGTCGTCCCTAAGCACTACCCGCCGTCGTCGTCCTACACGACATGCTCTACCGAGTCACATGTACCAATATCGGCTCCTATGCACCTAGTACGAGCCACCAGCCCTACGAGTGATCCATGGCCCGCTTCACACTTAGCCCTGCTAAAGTGCTACTGCCAATTCACTCAACCGGCTGAATCGAAACCGCACTTCACGAGTAACTACACTCGAGCGCTCTACGCCTCTAAAGCGTTCCACGAAATCTAGCATCAGGCAACCTTGCCTATGCACACCGACTACACGAGCAGGACTCGCCGACCTCAACTTGAGGTACTACTAGGCCTACGTGCCCGTATTCGGCAACTATACGGTTACTCTCTCAACAGTGATTCTACCTTCACTGTTCGATCTACCGGAACACATTCTCAACTCCCGAGTCTTTCGGGTATCCTCAACATCAAGGCTCAACTCTCACAATTTCCAACCCATTATTTCGAGAGTCACTTATTAGACCATGTTCTCCACGAGCCTCATTCCGTACCGGAGAATCATCACTAGCCATTAGCTAGCACCACTTGGCTTTCTACTTGCACGAGCAGGTGCCACTTCTCACAATGCAAGCATGTACGGGCGTCTACTTGCCCGACTATTCGGTCCCTACTAAGCAATATATAATTAGTAGCAACCGACCAACAACAAATGCATGCTATGCACCAACTTGAAATTAGTACAAGCACATGCTTGCTCAATTAACTCATACCTGCCACGATGACGTCAGCAACGACAGGCTCTGCAACTCGGGTCGTTTATCCATGCCCACCTGGCGCTCGTCGCGAACCCTCTGGTTGCATCGTCCTAAACGGCCGCTCTCCCAACCATGCCGCAGGTGGCACACCTGCAGGTTGTCCCAGAGAGGGATGGGCCGTCGCCAGTGTCAAGGCCCGGCCGTCACCATGCGGACACTCGTCCCTCATATGACCCGGCAGCCCACACTTGAAGCACTTGCCTTCACGCTGCTCACACTGTTGTGGGAAATGAGGGCCTCCACAAATAGCACATTTCGCCGAGGACTGAATGCGGTATGTCCCCGGAGCTCGGGATCGCGAGTGCGAACTCGTCGAAGTCCGTTGGGAACTTGACTGACCACTGGATCCACATGTCGGTCGTCCTTTCCCCTTTCCTTTGTAATATGCCTCTCGCTCTTCCCGCATAAAGGCGTTGCCCTGTTCTATCCACAAGGCCCGATCCAGGACTTCAGCAAAAGTCTGCAACTTGAATACCAGCACCGCCTGGCAAAGATCTGGCCGAAGTCCACGCACGAAGCAGTCGGCCCTGTCCTTGTCATCCCGCACCACGTTTGGGATACAATGCACGATACGGGAAAACTCCCGCTCGTATTGCCTGACCGTGCGACTTCCTTGCCGCAGCTTAAGGAACCTTTCCGTGAGTTTCCGCTTCTCGCTATCGGGGAAATAAGCCGAGAACACCAATCCCCGAAATTCTTCCCACGTCATAGAAGGGAGACTAGGCGGTCGATCATGCTTGACGCCTTTCCACCACACCTTCGCCGATTGTTTCAGACAACGCACGGCTAGGCATACCTTATCCCGCTCCACAGCATATAGACCCTTAAAGAGAGTCTCCATGGAGTCGATCCATAACTCCACGATTCACGGATCCGCATCCTCTCCACCAAGGGTGGGCGGATCAAATTGCTTGAAGGTCATGAGGGCCGCCAAAGCTCGCCCGCCTCACTACCTCCACCAACGAACTGCTAGACTTTGACGAAAACATTTCCGTCGCGACTCCCGGCCGTACTCGACGAGCCGAAACTGGTGCGATCACCACTGGTCCACCAACTCTTGGAGTCCCTCTTACACGATCCCTTTGGTGTATGGCAGTCTCCTACTAACGCTGCACCACACCGATTCGTGGCCTCACCACTCCCACGAGTGTGGCCAATCGATAGCGAAGTTTCAATTCTCCGCTCACTTCAGACTGCTTAGGGACACCGCTTGTCCCATCCCGCGCCGATCTTTATATTGATCGCCTACACGGTACCATCGCTTCCTAAAGCACGACAACTCGTCCAACCCTCGACCCTCTGGGTCGAACACGAGACAACTAACACTGACTCAAATCGGGCGAAAGTCACGCAAGGGTGCCTGTTCTCATTACTCGGTTTCCTATTGTGCATGCCCAACATGAACATCCTCGGCTGAGAATAGACTGAACCTTGAATCTACCTCTAATATACGTCTTAGAGGTTTACGACATAACCCAATCCATTATCCTTTCGCCACAAGGCACAAGTCCTCGTCTCTCACGAGCCTTATTCTCCTATGGTTTACTATCCTAGGGTCTCCTAGGTCCAAATAAATCATTCCCATTCTCTACTTTATGCTCTGATACCACTCTATCTGTTACGCCCCGCGACCAACGGCCTATTTGGACCGGGCCGCGGCGCCGACAACAGACCGCCGAACGGACCGGGGATTCCTTTGTACGCGGACAGAGTCTCCCCAGTACGTCCAAGGCGTCGCAATCCAAACAATATAGATATGTTCCAACCAGGAACGGATATCAATCAAGATTGCATAAGGAAGTATCAAATACATAAACTACTAGATNCTCTCACTACACCATGAACGTGTGCTTGTGTGGGGTGGTGGTCGGCTGTGAAGAGGAAGAAGCCTAGTAGCTTCTACTTATAGTCAACACCTCAATAGTAGCATACACTATTCACATCTGGCAGCTCCAAATCTGATATCTTTCGCCGGAGCTCCCTGAATATCCGTTTGAGCTCAAACTTGACAGTCATATTCGGTTTTACTTAACGAGTCCAAAGAAATTTTAATATTTCAGTTTCGACCCCGTTTGGTCACCGAAAACTGTGCCGAACTGCAATCTTTATCAGATAGCTTTCGGATTTTATTTCTCACTCTACGGGTGTCAGAAAAATATGAAACTTGAAATCTAGCCTCATAAAAGTATTTCTGACATCTTCGCCAATTTTCATAATTTTCTGAGACTGTGCATTTTCTGCTAATTTATCAGTCCTGTTTCTAACAGAAAATTCTAAATCTTCTGTTTTCGCTCCGATTTCAGCACGGGTCATTCCCAACTGATATTTCACTTCTCTAAATCCAATAAAATAGTATCTCATACTATTTTTTTTATTTATTTTTCTCTTTTATATTTAAAATCTGGTATGTTACATTCCATCGCAACCTCACCGGAACCATTTAAATGTACACCGTAACTTCATAATTTTAGAAGTCCGGTACCTTACATTGAATCTACCTCTAACATCCGTTTTAGAGGTTTACAACATAACCCAATCAGTTCATCTTTCGCCATAAGTCACAAGTCCTTGTCTCTCACGAGCCTTATTCTCTATGGTTTACTATCCTAGGGTCTCCTAGGTCCATCTAAATCATTCTATTATCCTCTTTATGCTCTGATACCACATTATCTGTCACGCCCCGAGACCCGCCTATTTGGTCGGATTCGGGCACGTCAACAGACCGCCGAACGGACAGGGTTTCCCCTATACGTCCAAGTCATCACAATCTATACAATACACGAGGTTCCAACTAGGAACAGTATTTAAGCAAGGATTGCATAAAGAAGTATAAAAAATATAAATACAACTATGCTATTACAAGCATCCATCCCAGGTTTTACATATTACAATTTGATTTACATTTTCTTCTAAATACAATCATCATTATTACAACATTGTTTCTTCTTTTCTACACCCCTAGTTAGGCCGACTTGGGCTACTGTTATCTCTGGTCTCAGTGGTTGTAACACACTTGACCTTTGCAAATTGTGAGGTTCGAGTATTTGCTCAGTGTGTCGCGTCTTTCCAGATATTCTGGAGGGTCGTTGACAATGGTCCGACCTATGGCTCACATCCCGAGAATTGTGGTTTTTAATGTAGCGCTGAGGTCACCAAAGTGGAGGACTTAGACTGCTCTCGGGTTGCACTCTGGAAGGAAGTGTACCGGTACACCTTGGTGGTTGTACCGGAACAGGTTTTGTATCGGTGCACCTTGATGGTTGTACCGGTACAAAAATGGGATGAACTGCCAACCCGAGGCTCGGGTTTGCTGTCTGGCAGGTGTTGTATCGGTCAAGGATTTAAGTGCCGTGGCACGGGATCGTGCCGGAAACTTGCCGGCACGGTACGGCACGGTGCGTGCCGAACCGTGACGATACGTGCCGGTCAAAAAAATTCTTGTGTGCCGACACATAATAGCATAAAATATTTATTTTCTTTAGTAACAAAATATTCTAACTATTTATTATGTTTTTTTATTACATCTTTTGAACTTTATTGAAAAAATTACTTACTAATTTAAAGAATAGAAGATTTTGAACTGTGTCATCGGCACGGGGTCTGTATCGTGCCGTTATCTTATTGGCACGGTACGATACGGTAGATACGGCTCGTACCGACGGGCACTTAAAACCTTGGTACCGGTACACTTTCCCGTGTACCGGTACACAGTGCAGTGCGGGCTGTTTTGTTGAGAGGTGTATTTGCAATTGTTGTAAACTCTTTATATACCACCCCAGCACCCTTGAGAGCTCTTTTCAGCCCTAACCAGTGAAGAACAAGGTGAGCACTCTCCCCCTTGATTTCTTCTCCATTTTTGATCGGTTTTAGATACTTTTGATCTCCTCATCTTTACTTTTTCTTACTTCTTGTTCGTTTCCACCCTGGGAGAAGCCTTGAGCTCGTGATTGGAGCTTTGTGGAGGGAGGATCTTCAACCCTAGCTTACTTGGAGCCTTGTTTGGAGCTCTTGTGAGGTTAGTAAGCTTAAATCTCCTCTTTGATTCATGTTTTGGTAGATTTTACTAGATGAAACCCTAGATTTGGGATTTAGGGTTTAGTTTGGGAATTTTGGATTTGTAGCTTCTAGAACCTAATTGATTGGTTTAGAACCTTCCTTTAGGTTGGTTTTGAAGGACTCTAACTTCCATTTGGGATTAGAGGAGGGTTTTCTACATCTAAGGTGAGATTTTTGCCCTTTTGCTTGGGTTGTTTAATGTTCTCTCCCTTGGGAGTTCGTAACGTTCGTGTAACTCTCTTTTTATTACCTTTAGGGTGCTAGGAGAGTAGTGGGCAACTTCGCTCGGCGAAACGAAGGGTTGCCAGAGTCACGGTGGGTTTGACTTCATAAAATAGGGGAGAAATGTCTCCTATGTATTTTATGCTTGTCGTTTCATCGAAATGCATGCACATTCATGCTAGATAGAATTTTTATGAATTTTAGAATACTTAAAATGCATGTGCTGTGTATCATGAAAATTCAACTCTATATAGTAGAGCATTATATGTATTATGCATGCATGTGAAAAGTATTCTTTCTTATAAGTTGGAAACATGTCTCATATGATGAAAATGACTCGAATTATGTACTCCTGAACATTATACTCATGCTTGGACTTAGTGGACAAAAGTGCCATAAAGGGATCACCCGACTTAGTAAACTGTGAAACTGCAATATAGAGACATAGTGATAGGCCATTTGGACATTGACTATATTCCATGTTTTAGACATGATGACATAGTGATAGGCCATTGAGACATTTGCTACATTCCATATTTTAGACATGATGACTTGGGACTTGAGATGGACTTTTACGCTTGCTTGCCATTGTGCTCATTCGCACATGCTTGTGAGAGTTGCTCCCCACAAGCCGGCACTCCGGAGATAGCCATCGCGACACATGCTAGCCCGTGCGGGATTGAGCGCCAAAATGGGATGCCATGGGGGAGGCTCATTCCTAGAGTGGGGATGTTGACTATCACGGGGCCATTAGGCACGGCGCAGGCCGGACTACCCACGGGTAGGTCCTACATGATCGGAACTGTAGTGACATAATATGCCAATTGGACATTAATTAGAATAGTAAACAATGACAACTTACTATTTACTCGTGGACATCATAGTAGTTACACTTATGCATATCTATATTACAGTAGCATTCTTACTTATGCAAATTCATGCTAAGTAGAGATATTATGTTGTAGTAAGCTTTCATGTTTAATCGCTTATTGTAAGGACTGAGATTTTGACAGTGCGACTAAACTCTCTGTTGACGATATTTCTGTGTGTAATTAATTACATAAGCACTCGTCAAGTTTTAGGAGAAAATGAGCTAGAATGGAGAAGTTACGCGATCTTTAGTTTTTACTTAAGTGAATAGTAACTCCGGTTTTCCGGAGAAGCCACGGAGTAGAGTTGGCGGCGCGTATCGGACTCCGTTCATAGCGATCCAATGGCTCGTTTCGACCGGTTCAGCTATTCTGGAACCAATGGCACTGACGGATTTCAGATCTGATGCACGGTTTTCGAGAAAAAAGAGTTTTACCGAAAAGAGGGTTTTCGTTCCTTGCTATTCTCGCATTGTGAAACCCCTCGTGCTCCGTGCTTGTGACCTAGAGTTGGGTGAAGGACGTTTCAGGTCCCTACTAGCGGTAGGGAAGTCAAATTTCAAATGCGAAATTTGGTTTATTGGGTTTACACATTGGTATATGTGTGATAAATGGATTAGTTGGAGAGCGGACGAGTTCTATTGCAAATCGGTGACCAAATCGGATGAAACGAAATTGTAGTTTCGATGCCCCCGTCGTGCTGAATGCGATGGCGCAGTCGAATTGAAAATCCGACGGACGAATTTCCGGTAATTGCATAGTTTTCGCTAAGAGGTCAAAGGTGGCGATTCAGAAACTTCGCAAAAGTCATCATATTTTATGTACCGAATCGCGCAGGATCGGACGTGGAGGTACGTACGTGCAAAATACACACGTGGGCAGGGACTTGGATGAAAATATTCAACTTTGGGGGACGTTTATGCAAAATGCCACTTGTATATAAGTTTGCAACTAGGGTTTCTTTGTATGAAACCCTAGATCCAGCCGACCTAGCTCCCCCAACTAACCCTAGCCATCACCAGCATCACCATGCCCTAGTTGTGCGTGCACCCTTGCCGCCGGCAGGGTGCCCCGGCCGCTGGAAAACTCGATCCCGGCCACCTCTCCATCTCTCTCTCTCAACCAATCCACCACCCTCCTCGGCCTTGGAGCTCGGGAAGCCACCACCAGTGTAAGATCTCCTTTCCTTGGCCGTGGCCCAACCTCCGACAGCTCCCCCGTCGGTCCCGGCCGCCGTCGTGCGCCGCCGTCGCCGCCCTGGCAGGCTGCGGCCAGATCTCGCTAAACCTGGCCGTGGAGCTTCAGCTCCATCCTCGTGCTGTCGCTGCCGTCTTGAGACGGCCAAGCTGCCCTTCCCGGAGCCTCGGCGACCTCCGCCGCCGGACCCTACCGTCCGTGCGTGTCGCCGAAGCCGACGTCCTCGGGCTCCACTGCTCTGGTAAGCTTTTAAAAAAGCTGTATGCACATGGTTTGGAGGTTCCGGTCACCTTTTCGGTGATCCGAAGGCACCCCGATGATAGAGGAAGTGAGCACGATCATCATCCTTTTGTGCTGAACATCATACTCACCTCCGTTTAGGTCTGAGATGCCCTGGTTAGCGAGTTCGACGCGATTTAAGCGCTGTGCGTGCTGTTTCGCTGATTTTCGCGTCGCTTGTGCGTGTGCCACAATGGCCGGCAGTGCTCCGAAAGGTGAGCACGGCCTCCGGCACACTGAGACCTATTAGCGGGTGTCTCGGCTTGGCTGAATGGCCTCCGGTTTTCCCTGTCGGACCATAAAAGCCCGGAATCACATGAAATATCATGATTTCATGGAATCGGGAGGGCTTTTATGCAAATAGGGTTATTGTAGCTGCTGTTGGCAGCATGTGTGGGCAGTGGGTAACCTCTGGACTGATTGTCCAAGTCCCCAGGCCTTTGCGGAGACCGAAAATTAATTTTTCGGTGCGTTTTTCGGCAAAATCCGCCGACGGAACGTGTTTTCGGTTCTGAATTCTTCCGACGGTGCCTCGCGAGTAATTATAGTGTCGCTAAGCCTTGTTGGCTAGTCACCCGTGTCGTTTTGGGGGTTCGAAAACGACGGGTGAGCGACGGTGGGTTCCGGTGTCGAATTTGACACTTCCGGGAACCCGGATCGGAACGATTAGATAATCGTTTCGGAGTGAGTTAATGTTTTTGCTACCAAGCCACACGTAAATATGCGTTTAGTGGCAGCGGGCGACTCGTATCTTGAGTCGGTGAGTTCCGGGACAGTTTGTGGGTCCCGGCGGAGTCCCGGTATGGTTTTTGGGACTTCCGGCATATTACGGTAATCGGTTTTGGGAAACCGATTTTCGTAGGTTTATTAGTGGGGACTGTGATTTTAGTGTTCTTAGTTGTGGGTTAGATACTAACCAGGTGGACCTTTCGTAGATCCGGATGAGGATCTTCCACAGCCGGAAGACAGGCAGTACACTTGTACAGGTGGGTACTTCGATCCGAAGTCGGTACAGTGGTGCACGCTCGGTGATGGTTTCGTACCCTTGTTTTCCTATTGTTACTATTGCGTAGTATTTATTGAGCCTTGCACCCATGTTGTTTCCGTCATAATCTACTCAGTTGTTTCCATGTTTAGGAGTATAGTAGATTTATCTGCTTATGACATCTATGACCTGGTTGGTTGGTTCCCGTACTTCACATCCGTTGTTGTGATATATGTGGTCAGTTGGACTACTTAGTGACCTACGCGGCCAGTTTACCTGAGGGGTTGGATTGTCGGCTAGTTGCCAATGTTTTGTGACCTAGTCGGTCAGCTCATTGCATCTGCTATTGTGACATATTCGGTCGATTCTCTGCATCCGTTCTTGTGATATCTGTGACCTGGTTGGTCAGTTCTCGTACTTCGTATCTGTGACCTTATTGGTCGGTTGGACTATTTGGTGACCTATACAGTCAGTATACCTAGAGGGTTTAGATTGTCGGCTAGTTGCCGATCTTTGGTTATGACCTTGACGGTCAGTTCGTTGCATCTGGATTATACTTGCATATCTTCGTTAGGATGTTGAGTGGTTCCATCCTAGTTGATCTGAGCAGTCGGTACTTGTGTTTATTATAGTTCGATGACCTAATGGTCAGTGTGCCCTGAGGGGCAGTGATTGTCAGCTGGTTGCCGACAGTTGGCTATTGAGCATTCAACATCGATCGCCACTGCTCGTACGTATTTCACGAACACCAGTGGTTTGGCCACCGCAAGAGGGTGTTCTTTTCCGGAAAAGTGGCTGGAGGAGTCAACCCGTGAGCCCGGGTGTAACGCACTGGACTTTTGCAAATTGCGAGGTTCGAGTGATTTGTTGCGTTCTGAGTTTTTTCCAGACTTTCTGGTGGGTTGTTGACAGTGTTCCGACCTATGGCTCGTATCCCGAGGATTGAGGTGTGAAGCCTAGCACCAAAACCCGAAAAATCGAATTTTTGGTTAGCTCTCGGGTAGCCTTCATTGGGCTCTGTACCAGTACAGGGTTGATGGCTGCACCGGTACAGGGTTGATGGTTGTACCAGTACGGGATGGTGTACCGGTACACAGGCAGCTTCCCACCCAGCCCGAGGCTCGGGTTTGGCATTTTCGTGGGATGTGTACTGGTACGTGGGCCCGTGTACCGGTACGCAGTGACAGATTCTGATTTGCCGAAACTGCAGGGGTGTTTTTGCAATGTGGCATCTCTATATGTATCCCCACGCCCCTAGGGCTCTCCCTGAGCTTGGCACCTGCAAGGAGAAGGGTAAGGGAGCTCTCCATACTCTCCCATTCCCTTTTCTTGATTTTGGTTGGGTTTTTATGAGATCAACCCTCTTTTTGCTTGATTAGAGACTTCTTCACCTTGGTTGAAGCTTGGAGCTTGCTTTTGGAGTATTGTTGAGGGAAGAACTTTGAAGTTTGAGGACTTTGAGCTTAGATTGAAGCTTCTAAGAAGTTAGTAGCCCATTCTCTCCCTCTAGACTTGAGTTTTATTGATGGATTTGAGATGAAACCCTAGAATGTGATTTTAGGGTTGATTTTGGGTATTTTGATTTTAGGACCTTTTGAGCTAAATTGATTGGATTAGAATCTTCCATTAGATCGGTTTGGAAGGGTTCTAGCTCTCTTTTGGAGCTTAGGAAGAGATTTTGCATTAGAGGTGAGTTTTTCTCACCTAAGCTTGAGATGGTTAATGTTTGATTTTGTGGTTGTTCGTAAGGTTTGTTTAACCTTTGTTTTCATACCTCTAGGGTACTAGGAGGCTAGTGGACGTCCTCGTTGGAGCAAACGAAGGGTTGCGTGACGTTCGGTGGGTTTGGCCTAGCCTATGATATGAGAAATGCTCATATCCGGTGTTTTGTGTTTCGTAAAGTAGAAATTCATGCATATCCATGATAAATGTATTTATTATGAATTTTAGAATGCTTAACATGCATATGTAATGTATAGTAAATTTTTGGACCTCTATGTGGTGGAGTGCATGCATGTGAGACATAGCATTCTGGTTGAGATTTGGAATCATAATTCCTATCATGAAAATGAACATTACTTTCATGCATTTAACCTTTATGCCCAATTGTGACATTAGGGACTTTGGAAGCCTAGAGAGGCTTGGGGACTTAGACTATTTGAGAATTTGGGCCAATGTCATAAAGAGGCATTGGGCCCCGGGCTATAGTGAACATTGGTATTAATGTCTTAATTGGGACATAGAATATGAATTGGGCTTGATTAGTTGTGATGCTTAAGTGTCATAAAGGGGCACTAAGCCAGTGGGTGTTGGGTTATCACATTGTGACATAGAGCTAGGCCGTTGGGTTACTAGTAGCTATTACCATGTTTGAGACATGAGGGTTGGATATTTGAGCTTTTGACTACGCTTACTTGCCATTTGTGCTCATTCGCACATACTTGCGAGGGTTGCTCCCTACAAGCAAGCACTCCGGAGTTAGCCTACGCGACTTATGTTCGCTCGTGCGGTATCGAGAAGCCTACGGGGTCGAGTGGGACAGACTCATTCCAAGAGCAGGGATGTTGGGCTACCACAGGCACTTAGGCGGCACAAGCTGGACTACCTTGGGTAGGTCCTTAATTGGAAATGGAAATCGACAAGGTGTTGAGTCTGTTATAATCACTACTAGATAGAGAGTAGTAGTGGGATTACTTGGACTTGCTTCTAGCATAGTTTTGGATACTTGAGTATACATACATACATGTAGTATGCTAGGAGATGTTGCTTGTTGCATTCATATATACATTGTTGCCATGATAACACATGATCTTCATAACCTCATAAAGTAAACCGTGACATTTACTTGTGGCCATGTAGGGACATATTGTTTGTGACAAGGTAAAAGTTGCTAAGGATTTTATAGGTTGGCGGATTTCGTAATGTTGAATGGAGTCTTCAAGAGTTGATCGCGGAAGTTTGAAGAAAAGATTCGAATTGAAGAACAAAGACTCATTTGGAAAGCTCGACACTTCAGGTATGAAGAATAGATGATTTATGGTGAATTATAATAAGTTCAGAAGGCTTAGATTGCTTTAAAACTCTATTACTGAACTTTTATGTGTTCTGGGACTGGTCCCTGAGGTTGAGAGACCGGTTCCCTTAAGGTCCCCACTGCGTGAATGTTGAGGCAACCGGTCCCCTGAGATGAGAGACCGGTTCCCGAACATTGGAAGTTCTGTCGCGCAGCGAGGGACCGATCTCTGGCTTGAGAGACCGGTTCCCGAACGTTGTGATTTTTGTCACGTAGAGAGGGACCGGTCTCGCACTTGAGAGACCGGTCTCTCACAGACCGGTCTCCTCGAGAGGACCGGTCTCTGAGGACGACACAGGTTTTTAAAAACGACTTTTTGCAATCCTAGTCTACTTCTAAGTCTTCTAAACATATAAATAAGCTATGTGGGTCATCTAAAATTAAGGCTTTGAATATTTTACCAATTCCAAACCCTAGAAACTTGTTTTCTTCCCGTTTCAATGCTTCGATTTACATGATGAGTTTCTAGCAATCAACATCGGCTTGATTCTTCGTTTTTACTCGATACTTCTTACGAGAATCAAGTAGATGATTGATTAAAGGTGAACCCTCATAGCTTATGGTTTTCAAAAGTTAAATCACCACAAATCTTCGATTCTACAAGCTCCGGAAGGAGGTTCGGCGCGTGGATCTCGCGTGAAGCCGAGGATTCGGTGGACGCTTCGAGGAGTTGAGGCGTTGACGCTGCGAGGAGTTGCAGCAAGGTCGATTGGTGGATTCCTATCGATCGAGGACCGGCGAAGATCACCATCAACAAGAAATCGGTAAATTGAGTCGTGTATTTTTGTCAAAATCACTTGTACTCAAGTTTTCTTAGTGGATTTTCTTCGCGTGATCGGTCCCGTGGGTTTTTCACTCCGAATTGGAGTTTTCCCACGTTAAATTCTCGGTGTGCTGTTTTATTTTCCGCTACTTTGTTTTATTTGCATCGAGATTTTCGAGTTTGCCGTTTTTACACCTATTCACCCCCCTCTAGGTGTTACTTACCTTTTAGATCCTCGGGATCCATATCTTACAAGTGGTATCAGAGCGGGTATAGGTTGTAATACATGGCTGAGGGCGGTAACATCAATCGACCCCCGCTCTTCGATGGCACTAACTACGCTTATTGGAAAGTCCGTATGAGGGCGTTTCTTATTGCTATCGACGAGCGGGTATGGCAAGCCATTGAATTCGGGTGGAAACATCCTACCGAAGTTGTCGAGAATGTTACCGGTCCGAAACCTAGAAATAAATGGACGAAAGAGGAAAATGAACTATCTTCGTTCAACGGGAAAGGTATCAATGCTTTATTCAATGCTTTAAATCAAACTGAATTTTCTCGCGTCTCGGCGTGCGAAACCGCCAAAGAGATTTGGGACACTTTGCGAGTTACACACGAGGGTACAAGCTTGGTTAAGATTCAAAAATTGCAAATGCTTACTAGTAGATTTGATTCCATTCGTATGGAAGAACATGAATCTTTTACCGAGTACTATACTCGTTTGCAAGACATTGTAAACACGTGTGCTAACTTGGGCGAGAAAATTCCCGATTCCAAAATTGTTCGAAAAATTTTGAGGACCCTTCCCGAACGTTTTCGTCCTAAGGTTGCGGCCATTGAAACGGTTAAACATCCTGATGAACTTAAGGTAGAAGAATTAGTAGGTGCACTTCAAACTTATGAGATGACTTTTCCTTCTAATTCGTCTTCTTCCAAGTCTTCTTCTAAAGCTTCAGGGATGGCTCTAAAATCAACAAAAGGAGATGTCACTTCAACTTCATCAGACTCGGAGTCGGAGCAAACCCTGGAGGACTTTGAAAAGCAACTAGCACTTCTAACAAAGAAGTTCCGTCGGAACTTTAGAAAGAAGTTTCCTTCCAAGTCTACTTCTTCCAAGTCTACTTCTTCCAAGTCAAGCAAATCTAAAGGGAGTTCGTCTTCGTCTTCATCAAAATTCAGAAAATCGGAAAACTTTCAAAAAGACTCTACAAAAGAGAAGAAAAGCAGTGAAGGTCAAATTCAATGCTACAAGTGTAGGGGTTTTGGCCATATTGCATCGGACTGTCCAAATAAAAAGTCTTTGGAAAAGAAAGCGATGCAGGCTATTACTTGGGATGACTCCTCTTCTGACGATTCAACTTCAAGTGATGAGGATGTCAATGCCACGGCACTGATAGCACAGGATTCAACCTTCATGTGTTTGGCATCTGCAGATTCTCTCTCAATGTCGTCTATACATGAAAAATCTTCTTCGGAGAACTCATCGGATGAAGAATCGAACGAAGATGACATGGTCGTAGCATATCAACAATTGGTAGTCGAATCAAAGAAGGTGGCAAAACATAACAAAAGGCTGCGGCGGAGTCTACATGAGTTGGAACAAGAGAATTCAAGATTGGCCTCATTATCAAAGGATCTAGAGCAAGAAAGAGATGGTTTGACCAAGGCTTACAACTCTTTATTTGAGAAGTGTTCGTTACTTGAAAAGGAAAAGGAGACTCATGTTGAAAACATCGATTTTCTCACCAAGCAATACTCGGAAGCTAGAGAAGCAAATATGGAATTCAGCAAGACGATCATTCAATTGAAGTCGGATTTGAACCAATTTTCATCTAGCTCGAGCAAACTAGACAAGATGCTTGGACTTGGTCAAACAAATAAACTTGGACTTGGGTATGAACGGACGTATATTGATCAAGCGACGAAGAAAGAAGATGAACATTCGTCAAAAACAGTTCCTAAACTTTATGGTAAGTTCGTCCCTCCTAAAAACAATTTGACTAACAAAATTTGTCACATTTGCGGTGTTTTAGGACACATAAAGAAGTTTTGCAAGCAAAAAGGAAAGAGCTCAACAACACCCTTGAACCAAAGAACATCGCCCCTGAAGAATAATCCTATATTAAAAGGGAAGTCAACTTGGACTCCAAAGAAGGTCGATCATAAGAAGAAACAAACGTGGACACCAAATGCGCCGAAATCAATGGCAAAATAAGCATAGAAACCAAAGAAGGAGGATATAAAGAAGAAGTCAATTCAAATCGTCAACAAGCCAACATCAACAAAAGCAAGCAAACCGTTGCAATCCAAAACACGTAAGGTTTGGGTGCGCAAAGGTGAACTCTTCCCATGCTTAGTCATTCACACTTCGCTTCATGCTTACGATAATACTTCATGGTATCTGGATAGTGGCTGTTCCCGTCACATGACCGGAGATAAAAATTAGTTTACTTCTTTGAACAAAATCTCCGGAGGACTTGTTGTTTTTGGAGACTGTCAATCGTCAAAAATCGTTGGAAAAGGAACAGTGACTATCTCAGATGGCCCTACGTTGAATGATGTCTTTTATGTTGAGGGGCTTAAATCTAATCTCGTAAGCATAAGCCAACTGTGTGATGATGGGTATTCTGTGAATTTTTCCGATAAAGAATGCTATGTGACTCGTGATGACAATCTTTTCTTAAAGGGCATTAGATCTCAGAATACATTGTTATTGTAGTTCGCTAATTCTTCGACGACCTTGTAACGCTAGGCGCATTAGAGACTGAAACTTTTGCATGAACGACTAGTCCCATAAAATTTTAAGGAGCTATCGAAGATAACAAAGAAGGAAGTTGTTAGAGGTGTACCTAAGATAGACTTCAAAGAGAACACTGTGTGTAGGGGTTGTCAATTGGGGAAACAAACTAGATCTGTATATAAGAATTTGAACACTTAGGAACATCTAAGCCTTTAGAGTTACTACACATGACTTAATGGGACATCTAGGATTCAAAGTTGGGGGAAAACGATATATCTTGCTTATTGTTGATGATTTCAACTCGTTTTGTATGGGTGCCTCTTACAAGAAAACAGCTGATACTTTTGATTCTTTTTCTGAATCTGTCTTTCTAATGACTGAACAGAATGATATAAATTGATACTGTATTCAAGTGATCAAGGAGGAAGAATTCATAAATTCAAAATTTGTTGATTTCTGTGTTTCAATGGCATAAAACATGATTCTCGGTCTTATACACCCCAACAAAATGGAGTGGTTGAACGCAAGATCGGTTTGTAGAGGAGATGGCTCGTGTTATGCTTCATAGTAAGAAATCGCTTTATACTTTTGGGCTGAAGCAGTGACACGGCTGTCTATGTTATCAATCGGATTATGTGCGCGGTGTACTTTGAATAATCCATTGAACTTTGGCTTGGTAGGAACCTATATATTTAAATACTTTCGTGTGTCTTCCGGAGTAAATGTTTTATTCTTCGGTCGTGGTAAATCTTAGAAATTTAACTCTCGAGTGACGAAGGGATTTTTCTTGGTATTCTACTACAAGTCGTGCTTATCGTGCGTACAATTTATGATCTAAAGACGGTGATAGAATCTATCAACTATAGAGATTAGATGAAGCTTCTTCTGTAATTCTCTGTGAATGGTTCTTCTACTTTTTGATGAATGATGAGGAATACTGATTCTCCGCGTTTGTATGCCTGTTATGGATGATGAGTTTTGCTTGATAATTCCACTGCATCTTCTGAAATGTTGCATCAAATATCAATCTTGAGCCTCAAAGCACGTCATTCTGAAATCCTAGCATCGAACTCCTGACACTACACCTCATGACGGGAGTCAGAGATCATCCGTTATCGAAGTGTAATTGGGGCCTATGTTGGTGCGAACAAGAAG
>NC_033625.1:9859369-9949995 GCF_001540865.1 Ananas comosus
ACAAGCTTGATAGGTGAATTTTCTTGTCTGGCTCACGGAACGTGATCACCTGTTTGTAGTGATCGTGCATGATATCGAAGGCCAGTCTATACCAATAATGAATCGTACGCTCTAGTTTTGTGCAGTTCCACGTCTCCGAATGGCGGGTGAATGGCATCTCGCCTTCTGCACGCGACACGAGGCGCACTCGAGTATTGTATAAATGTCGCACCCAGGCCCTCTAGCTCGCCGACTATAGTCACTCCGCGTTCATATATGGTTTTCATTGCCATGACATGCGTGCGAATTGATCTATTTATGATGAATGCGGTGGCTGGCTGGTATCAGAATAAAGCACCTGTGAAGCGAATGACCGTTAATTAATTACATACCTACCACATAGGCGTTATGCTCCGTCCGCTCGCGGTTTTCTCAGGCTTGACCTGAGCGGCCGAAATACCGTCCGATCGGGGCCGATGCCGCACTCAGTTGAAGCCGACATCATTCGCGCGTCCGTCGGACGGAGCGGGCCCGGCTAGCGGTTCAGGAGGTGGGACCACACGAAGCGGACGTCGGTGGAGCTCCTCCATAGTGTCAGCCGAAATCGCCGGGCGAGTTAGGGAACATATGTAAGGAGGCAGGTGTGAGGCTCCTCCTTCGGGCAATCTCGGAATGAAGTGTCCGGCCTGCCCATTGTAGCACTTGCCGGCTGGTGTCATCAGCGCGGACGGGTGGTCCTCCGCCGCTATCATTGCATCGCCGCACTTTCACCCGTTTCTGTTGAGTGCGTGCATACTTCGGGGGCTTCTTGCTAACGTGTCTGTCCCCCGAACTACGCCGCTTGCGTTTCTTGCTTGTTTATCTTCGGATTCTGCGCAAAGCTGCACGCCTTCTCCCACATGCGCATCGTCGAGTGCTCCGCCCTGATAAGCGCTCGATCAAATTTGACCTGACTTCAGCAAGAGGTGCGTGCAGCTTAAGTATTTTGCATCAGCCTTATAGATTCCCAGCAGAACACGGCCGCTCGCAAGAAATACTCGTTCGCCTGCAGCGGCGCTCCCCGGTCATGGCCTTCGACACATCCGGGACGCAATCGATTTAATTGGAGTTCTTGTTTCCTACTCGCCACTGAAGCGGTCCCTTGCTGCTAGCTGCGTAACTTCTCCTTTAGTTCCGCTTCAAGTATCGGGAAATAATCTAGCGAACATCTCCGCTTAAATTCCTTCCATAATCGGGGGAAGGCCGTGGAAGCCGATCCCGTTTAACGCGCTTCCACACACTTGCGCGGCCTTTCCAACAACAATGCGTGGCGAGGTGGACTTTTATCCGCTCTCTCAAGGTATGCAAATCATCGAAGAGAGGTTCTATCGAGGGTCGAATCCGCAAGAACATGCGATCATCTCCTGCGTTCACACTTTCTCGCCCTCGAAAGTTGGCGGGTATGCGATTTTGTTGAAGCTTGTAAGAGCGCCAACGCGCGCTCTCTTCACCTCTGTCGGCTGACGACATTCGGTCGTAGCCGATCCGATGCCGCTTTCCTGTGGTCCCAGATCGCTCGGCGCGGGTGAGGCGGTGCCGTCACTGCGAGACCGCCGCTATTGACCCTCACCCTCCACCATTCGGTACGAGCGTCACGTGAGGGCGCGGGCGGCCACGCGCCCTAGCACGCTGTCTACGGCGGGGGCGCCCCCTGGCCCGCGAGCTTGCGGCTCCATAAGTCCTGAGCCTGCTTCGAATTGGCATCCTGGCGTACACAGCCAGTTAGTCAAGTCAACGCGGTCACTTGCGCCTGCAGCCGATCCATCATGCTCGGCTCCGTCTGCTCGGGCACCTCGGATGGCGGTGCCGGAGTGGATCTCGTACTTGGGCGTCTCTTCGGTGCCATAGCTCCTGAAACGCAACCACTTGATTAATCACTTTAACCAACTTCCTCGTCGGAATCACGACGCACGACGACTCAGCAACAAAATCAGGCGAAAGCACACAAGCGTACTCGTCCTAGGCTCTTGGCATCATGTCGTCGGCCGCCGACACAACCACCTCAAGTCGAGAACTCATACAACTCGAATCCGTCTCTAATCACAACTAGAGACCTATACCAACTTCGCCCCAATCGATTTAACCTCCGCCATCACTATAGGTTCACGTTCCACTCACGCACCTATAACCTTAAAGCTTGCAAACCTAGGGTCTCCTAGGTCATCATGGACTCTCTTTACTTGCTCTTATTGCTCTGATACCACAAAAGACTGTCACGCCCCGCCCCGAAACCACTACCGATTTGGCACGGCTCGGCCGCGGCGGCGGACCGCCGAACGGACAGCATCTCCCTTGTCCTCCCAAGGCTCAACGACAGGAATGTGTATAAGAATTTACCCAGGACTTTAAATTCTAAACATACATATTCAACGAGAGCACAACCAGTGCCAACAACAAGAAGAGCAAGTAATCCACAAGATATACGAGTGAAATAAAGAGAGTACTTTACTAACTATTACAATAGTTGCATTCTATACATCATTTTTCATCCCAAAATACATAGCTCTCCAATTCCTCACCTACAATAAATCTCTCTCTATACATAGGTGACTAATGCAAAAGGGAAAGCTACTATACTACCACGGTCTCACTGGTCGGGCGCGACGCCCTTGCCGCGGTCCTCTCTCTGCAACCCTGAACCTATCACTTGAAATAGAGTGGGGTGAGAACTATCTTCCATAGTTCCCAGTGGGCTCGGCCGCCGACTCTGCCGATCTCCCCACTAGGTCCAAGTGGGCACAAGTAACAACAGATAGATAGATAGATATGTATCTGAAAGCTGTAAATGCAGTAGTAGGAAAACTATGCTACTATGCCCATAATCATGAATATGAATGCATGCATCATATAATAAAGGTTTGCTACCATGCTAACAAATTCGATCCATGTTCGAATAGTAATGTTCAATGACATTTATAAACCTTTAACCTTTTTCATTTACCCAATCTGTGGCGAGGCCCTAGGGCTCGCCCATGACTCACCTTCAAATCCCAAAGTGGGGAGGGAGCTCCAAGTGCACCCAAGCCCGGGACCGTCTGCGGACCTCCATGTGGTCCGGACCTCCAAGTGGTCCTAGTCGCGCGACACTCCGGAGTACTCGACGACAATCCCCTCCATGTGGGGATTGGATGGCTATGCCACCCTAAACGCAGACTGTGAGCTAGATCTATCCTCTCCATGTGAGGATACACTGTAACTAGGGTCAACACCCAATCCAATCCTCTCCAAGTGAGGAGGCTCTACAACTAGAGTCAATAACCCAATCGAATCCTCTCCAAGTGAGGACGCCCTACACTAGGGTCAACGACTATCGCGGAATCATCGGTTCCCGACATTCATGCAATGCTATTTAGTTTTCTAAATTCATTGTTCACAAGGCATTTTCTAAGGGATCCACCTATCCCTAGGTCCATCGACCTCTAGTGTTATTTACACTACATTAATGCCACTCGTTATCATTCAATGTTTGGATGCCACTCGTTTGTTCTTTAACAATAACACTACTTTCTATGTCATCAATACCCCCATCGGGTTCATCTCTTTTCTTTCGCACCATAGGATTCACGTCTCGACCCAATCCTCACCTATCTAAGTTACCAAGCGTTCCAAGTACACTAGGTTATCAATTAGAAAGCATAAGGAATGGAGCTACTATGCAATCCTACAATGCAACATGAAGAGATGAGATTAAATGCAATCTAAGACATAGAAAGGAGTTCGAAAGTTTCGGATGACACCCCCCACCTTTAATCGATGTAGAGGCTTGGAAAATCCTTCTCGGCGAGCTCTACGAAAAGGCTTTAGCCTTCCTCGCCCGAATCAACACTAGCCCGGCCCGATTTTGCCGAGAACTTCACGTCGGTTCGCCGAATGCCAAAATCGACTTCGCCCCCGCGTTTTGGGACCTATCAATAGGGTTTCCAAGGCTTCAAATGAGATCAATCTCATACTTTTACAAAAACCCCATTTTGGAACCCTAGATTTGCACCTATAGCAAACCACCCCATAAATCCCTAGATTCTTGGGATTGATCTATTTAGAAGCTTGCTTAGGGTCCATTTGACCCATTCCAAGGCATAAAACCCAAAAACCCTAAGTTTACAAAGCTAGGGTTTAGTAGCTTACCTCAAGAGCTACACCAATGGGAAGAGGAGAGGGAGATGGAGGTGCTCAAAGCCTTCCTCTTGATCTCCTTCTTCTTCTCCTTCCTTATCTTCCTCTTCTTTTCCTTCCTCTCCTTCTTGTTCTTCTTCTCCTTCTTTCCTTTCTAGAGAGAGAGAGAGAGCAAGAGAGAAATGAGAGTGAGAGAGAGTGAAATGAGAGAGTGTGAGGGAGAGAGAGGGCTCAGCCCACTCAAATAAAAGCCATTTTGCATAAAAGCCCCTCAACTTTCACTCCTGTGCACTGCCCTCACTGGGCAGTTTTCGCGCGGAGGGACCGGTCTCCCCGACTTGGGACCGGTCCCCGAGAGCTTCCCTCGGGCGCACGCGTTCGGGAACCGGTCTCTCCCCGGGAGACCGGTCCTCGGGAGACCGGTCTTCGCCTGAGAGACCGGTCCCCGAGAGCTCGATTTTCAGGACTTAGCCAATTTTTGGCATCTCTCGCTGGGACCACGTTCGGGAACCGGTCCCTCCTTGCCAGGGACCGATTGCATCACGCAACCCCGCTATACCCAGCCAGGGAAACCGGTCTCTCACCTGCAGAGACCGGTCCCCGAGAGCAACATTAGCCCAATGATGCAATTTGCCTCATTTGCTCTCGCGGACTCAACTCCAAGGCACTTTTTGTACTTTGGACATTCCCAACTCCCACAAAGGGTATATTCTCGACAATTAGTCGATCCTGGATGAAGTACAATCCTCACATTTCGAGAATTCACTTCCTTACAAATTAAGTGTTCTTATGTTTCATATGTAAAATTCTTTATATTTAACAGGGAATTTCTTCAAAATGTATTCATGGTTACTTGTGCTTGTGGTCCTGATGGCCGGGGGTGGTCGAGGAAGTAAACGACAGCGCTCTTCGAGTAAACGGCCGGTTGAGCAACAACCGGAGGATGAAGGGAGCGAGTATGCTCCTGGCGAGGAATCTGAGGAGGATGAGCCGGACCGGGAGGCTTTTACTCCAGAGGTGTTGGCTAAGGACAAGGATACAAGAAAAGGAAAGGGAAAAGGACAAGCCATTGATAAAGGGAAAGGCAAAGCAATGGATAAAAGAAAAGGAAAAGCATCTGGATATACCGGTCGTCGGAGATCTGGAGGTGTTGAGATTAGAGAACCGAGTTCTGAGCCTCCGCATCTCAGTCTACAGGATGTTCCATCTGCTCGACGGTCAATGTACTTGTCGAAACATTGTATTGGTGAGCGGGATGTTGGCGCCGCTAGTATCATTGACTGTGTGCCAGGATTTCAGGAGTTATTTGAATAGGGAAATCTTCATCAGATTTGTGATTTCTCGGAACAAACTAGGTTCTGTTTGGAGTTGCTTAGAGAATTCTATATGAGAGCAGATCACTTGAGTGACTCCGATGGCGGCCCGTACGTATTCACCACTTCCGTACGTGGTGTTGAGTTATCAATCACTCCCGATACGATAGCGTCAGTGGTAGGAAGGAAGCAAGAACTAACGGAGTGGAATATCTACAGGCCGGGTTTGACTCACTTCGCGATTGGAATCGTGTCGTGAACTCTATTTGCATGCCGGGAACAGAGTCCAACGGGATTATGGTTTTATCCAAGGATTTCAAGATGGAGTACAGGTTTTTAAACTTCGTGGTTTGCTACAACATTTTGCCTCTCGCAAACACGAAGATTTTGAGATGGGATCGCATCCTGTACATGTATCTATTGGCTAGGCCAGACATTGTAAGTGCTAGGAATATCAATATGAATATCCCGTTTTTGATCTCGCGAAGAATGGCAAAGGACATCAAGACTTCAGGACAAAATGAAAGGTTGCCATTTCCACTAATTATCATGAGGATTCTGCGACTTCATGATGTGGATGTTCGTTGTACGTCCTATGAGCACAGCTTGGGCCAGATCAATGAAAGGACGTTTGTGAAGTCCTCTGTGCAACTTCGAACTCCATCTCAGCGTGCTTCTTCGCCTACTGCTGCTCCACCTCCTGCTGCTGCTACTTCTTCCCGTCCTTCCATGGATATCTCTGAGGAGGATGTCTCGGTTTCGTCAGTATATCGTGAGCAATAGAGGTTATCTGAAGAGCTTCAAAAGCTTTCTGCTGATCAGACTCAGATACGGAAAGATGTGAGCAAAATCAAGCGGCTGATGAAGGCTATCTTTGACAAATTAGGATGTTGCAGCTCAGATATTCCTCCGCATGGTGACGATTCCGACTGACTTGCGGGGTTCCTCCTTTTGTCATTTTGGCGCTTTCTGACAAAAAGGGGGAGATGATATGTTGGCTCATGATGATGATGATGTTTATGTTTAAATTTGATGATGATGTTTAAATTTGATGTTTGCTTGACTATGAACTATGAACTATAACTTGTTGCTTTGATTGATTGCTTTGACTTTATGTTTGATTTTTTAATGATAAGTATGCTTGAATCTTGATTGTGTTTTAAGAATGTTTTTGCAGGAATATTCAAGACTTCAAGACTCCATGACTAAGTCATAGAGTCTGTATTAAGGGTGTGAAAAATGTAATTTTCATTTATTGGATCGATCATGCAGGAGATTGTCGTTTGGTGATTGCAATGATCTTCTTTTTATTATTTCTGAGTTGTGTACGAGCTTTGTAGTATATTTTGTCACGAAATCGCCAAAGGGGGAGATTGTTAAGGATTTTATAGGTTGGCGAATTTCGTAATGTTGAATGGAGTCTTGAAGAGTTGATCGCGGAAGTTTGAAGAAAAGATTCGAATTGAAGAACAAAGACTCATTCGGAAAGCTCGGCACTTTAGGTATGAAGAATAGATGATTTATGGTGAATTGTAATAAGTTCAGAAGGCTTAGATTGCTTTAAAACTCTACTACTGAATTTTTATGTGTTCTGGGACCGGTCCCTGAGGTTGAGAGATCGGTTCCCTTAAGGTCCTCACTGCGTGAATGTTGAGGCAACCGGTCCCCTAAGATGAGAGACCGGTTCCCGAACATTGGAAGTTCTGTCGCGCAGCGAGGGACCGGTCTCTGGCTTGAGAGACCGATTCCCGAACGTTGTGATTTTTGTCACGCAGAGAGGGACCGGTCTCGTACTTGAGAGACCGGTCTCTCACAGACCAGTCTCCTCGAGAGGATCGGTCTCTGAGGACGACATACGTTTTTAAAAAAGGACTTTTTCCAATCCTAGTAAACTTCTAAGTCTTCTAAACATATAAATAAGCTATGGGGGTCATCTTAAAGTTTAAGACTTTGAATATTTACTGATTCTAAACCCTAGAAACTTGTTTTTCCGTTTCAATGCTCCTATTCACATAACAAGTTTCGAAAAATCAACAATCGACTTGGTTCTTCGATTTTACTCGAGATCTTATTTGAGAATCAAGTTGATGTTTGATTAGAAGACGGACTCTCATAGCTTATGGGATTCTAAAGCTTAATCACCACAAATCTTCGATTCTACAAGCTCCGGAAGGAGATTCGGCGCGTGGATCTCGCGTGTAGCCGAGGATTCGGTGGACGCTTCGAGGAGTTGAGGCGTTGACGCTGCGAGGAGTTGCAGCTAGGTCGATTGGAGCCGCCCAAACTGATAAGCTGGTGCGGTCATCTGCGCCCGTAACTCCTGCACCTCACTAGGCCCAGCTGACCCTGGCGCCTCGGGAGGTCCAGCCTACTCTAGCACCTCAGGAGGCGGTGCCGAAACCAATCTACGCACGTAGCGTCTCGGGGACATTAGCTTCTGAAATGCAACAAACCGGTTAATTACTTAACCCATTAACGTTATCGCAATTATGAGACGAAACAACTCAACAACACAAATCAAGCGGAAGTTCGGAAGCGTGCTCATCCTTGACTCTCGGCGTCGTGTTGTCGGCCGCCAATACAACCACCTTGAGCCAAGGACTAGTACCACTTGAATCCATCTCTAGCAACTACTAGAGTCTCCACATCAACGTCGACCCAATCGATCAACTTCCGCCGCCGTCATAGGTTCACGTCGCACTCACGCACCTATATCCTTAAGGCTCACCATCCTAAGGTCTCCTAGGTCGGTCCTAGACTCTCTCTTTGCTTGCTCTTAACTCCCTCTGATACCACTTTATCTGTCACGCCCCGAGCCCGCTACCAATTTGGTCCGGTTCGGGCGCGTCGAACAGACGCCGGACGAACAGCACCTCCCATGTCCGCCCAAGGCTAAATAACGCGACTGTGTACAACAAGTGCCCAGGAAAACAACTTGAATACATACATAATCGAGCAACACAGCGAGAGCACAACCAGTGCTACACAATCGAGAGCAAGCATCACAAGTAATAAACAAGTGAATAAAAGAGAGATACTAACTATTACAAACATTCAACTTTAATACATTTGGTTAACTTTACATTTTTCTAAAACATAAACATAAAGTTTACAATTCTTCAACTCATCTCACCCTATACATCATCTACTCTTAAGTACATAGGGCAGCTCTAATACAAAAGGAAAGTAAACTATCAACACTAGGGCGCTAAGCCCTAACAACGATCCTCAGCTGGCGCACTCGCACTCGGCCCTGCAACAAAGTGGGGTGAGAACTACGAATAGTTCCCAGTGGGTTCGGCCACCGACTCCGCCGATCTCCCCACTGTCTAAGCAGGCATAGGAAGACAACCAGATAGATAGGTAGATAGCTATAGATGAAATAGCAACTATAACAAGTAAGTAGAAATGCAAATATCCTACTATGCCTCAATCCAATGCTATGAATGCATGCACTACATAGTATAAGGTTAGCTACCACGCTACTATGTCCAACAACGATGCCACTCTCTACGGGGAGGATCCGCTCACTCGCCCGACTCACGATCTACTCTCTATGGTGAGGATCCGCTCACTCGCCCAACTCACAATCTAACCGTAGCTGAGGAACCGCTCACTCAAGGTGAGAATCTACTCACTCACCCGACTCACAACACAATCATAAGTGAGGAACCGCTCACTCAAGGTGAGAATCTACTCACTCACCCGAAACTGTCTGCGGGGCCCAAAAAGGCTCACCCCTCTGGACCCAAAAAGGCTATCCCTATCGTGTGACAACTCCGGAGTGCACGCTTGTGTGGAGCGACCACCCTAAGCTTTGAACGGACATGTGAATATGATCAAATTCTCGACACTGAGGATACCCTGCCACTATAGACAACATCACTTGGGAACTAGTTCATCCCTAAGTTCAACATGCAATAGTGTTTCACCTACACTCTAGTTCATCATGCCACTCGTCAAGTTATTTACTTATCTAGATGCCACTCATTCTTTGGTTCTCGTTAACACAAGGTTAAGTTTGTCATTTACTTTACCACTATAGGATTCCAGGTCACAATTCCCCCATTCTCATGCATCCTAAGTCAAGTGCCAAACTCATGTTGCTACACTACTAAGGATCATGCAAGAATTAATGGAAATGAAGGATCATGCAAGAATTAATGGAAATGCGACTATTTAATATCCTATTATGCATAATAGTTAGACTAGTCCAATGCCACTCGTTCTTTGTGTTCAACACTAACTAGATGACTTCGTTCTTATTTAAGTGTTCCCAATCCACTACTTGTACATAATCACTAGGTTATCATTTACCTAGGTTCCAGTCCATTATGTATCATCTCATTATAGGGTTACTAATCAACATCTCTCACTCCCATGCACACTAGGCTCAAGTGTTAAGCAAACAACATCACACTACCCCTAGCATACAAGAACATGTATCAACTAATCATGCACCCTACAATGAATCATGCACAATATGCAATTCGATCAACAATAATACTTAGACATAGGGAGCAGTTCAACTGCTTCGGGATGGTCACCACCCACCTTCTATAGCGTTCCGATTGCTCGTCGCCACTCGCAATCGGTCTCCCGCGGCGCACGCCGCTCGGCTCGATCCAATCCACACGCGTCCACCGAACGACCTCCAATCTGCGATCCGAAAATTAAAGGTCTTCGGTTTCTCGTTACAATACTCGAAATCCGATCCCGCGATTTACGAACGCCGCCTCGGCCCTCCAGGCGGAAACAAATGTTGGAAGGTCTTTTTTCCAAAAACTCCGCGCTCGCTCGGCGAATCAGCAAACCGACTGCGCCGATGGAATCGTAGGCCTAATAATCACATTTACATAGGGTTAATCGTGATCAAACCCTAACTTTTCACAAAAATCCTCACGGAGCCGTAGCTCGCAACTACGGCGCAAATGTGCCACAATAACCCTAGATTCAAGCATGGAACGTCTACTAGACATACTAGAGTTCCAACAAAACCATTTCTAGAGTCTAAAATCTAAACCCTAGAGATATACCATTAAAGGGTTTTGGAGCTTACCTCCAAAGTTTTCTCCAAGCTTGAAGAAGAAGGAGAAGAAGATGCCCTCCTTGTTTTAAGCTTCAACCTCCACCAAGCCTTCTCTCCTTTTCCACCGTGAAGAGAGAAAGAGAGAGCTCTAGAGAGAGAGAGAAAGGTTTAGGGTTTTGGCAAATGAGAGAATAAGAGAGAGGAGTAGCCCCCAAGCAACTCTTATAATGCAAAATTGCAGAAAAATCCCTCAACTCTCAACACATCACACAGCCCATTTCTGGGCATTTTCGTGGTACGGGGTCCAGACCCTGAAGCTAGGGTCCGGACCCCGAGAGTTGGCAAACTCTGTAAAGTTGCACACTGCAACTTCTTAGGTTTTTCGCAGCTACGGGGTCTGGACCCTGCAACTAAGGTCCGAACCCCGAGAGTGGTAAAACCTGCAAAATTGCAGATTTTGCAACTCCAACTCTCCAAGGTCCTCCCCAATGCACTTTTTGTGATTTCACCGCATTCGGACTTTCCGAAGCATATCAAGGCGACGATAAGTCGATTCTAAACGAAGTTCAACTCTCGGATTTCAAAAATTCACTTCCTTACAGTATACCTGCTCATGACCTTGTTTGTTTATCTCTTCCTGATCCGATGAGTACTCCTCACCTTCGTCGGCTTGCGGTACCCACTGGGATGGGAGACATGTGTACATGTTCTCACCTTCCCCACCATTTTTCAGGTATTGCGGGCGGTGAGAGTTGAGACGAGACGTGAGATACGTTCGTAGCGGTCGATAGAGCTTCCGACCCAGGTTATTCGGTTTAGCTTCTACCCTTACTATTTTATTAATTTAGCTTAGACAGTTGTATGGTTCAGTATTTTTTTTACATGTGAATATGTGGGTTTTCATGAATGTAATAAAAGGATTTGTGGATTTTGGTGAAATGGAAATATAATTTTCTACCCCTCGTGGTAGTGTTTTAAAGAAAAAGGATTTTCGTGTGGGAAACAGATTTGAAAAAGGTATTCTTGTGGTTTTCATAAACTAGTATTTCAAAATGAGTTTCCGGGTAGGAAACATTTCAACTAATAGTTGTGGATTTATGTTTCAGACTCTGAATGTAAACCTGTGGTGAATGGTGTATAAACTTATGAATGTATGGATGTTTGAATGTTCAGTGGTAGTGGTTGTATCCTGGTCATGTACTTGTACTTGTGCGACGCCGTGCAAATACAGGGGAGACTCTGTCCGTGTGAACAGTGGACTTCCTGTATTTGTGACGGGTCTGGCATATCCTGGGGTCAGGTTTTCAAAAAAAAAATTCGCTGTGTTTAAACTATAAAGAGACCCCGGGACGTGACAGATTAAAATGGTGTCAGAACCAAGTTATAACCACGGCACCATTCACAGGTTGTTTTGATAAAATAAATAAAAACTGAACCATTGGTTAGGTTGACCTATAGGAAGACCTACGGTTTATAGGCACGTGAGTGCGAGGTTTAGGCTTGAGTCCCGGTGTGCATTCGAGATTGGTACACTCGAAGTGCACGGTTATTTCTGTATGTACGGTTTTCGCACAAGCTCGTGTCGTAGTCGGGAGTAGTGGCGGTGTACATATACGGACATCGAGTGGCGGGGCGAGGTTCCCCAGGTGTAGCCACTCCTGTCAGGTGGGGCCTTGAAGTGCCAGTGATTTTCGGGCTTAGGTGAGTGTCTTGACTGCTGATGCCCGGGCTACTCTTCCTACTTTGGACACGAGAGCTACTGCGAGTGTTTCTACGGAGACAGCACTAAGACCTGTTACGGTCGTGACTTCTGTGGGGCTACTAGGGTGTAGTCCAGGGTGTGGCTAGCAGCTGTCTAGACGACTGCAACATTGGTGTTGCTTTCGCAGATCTTGGGTAAGGTTGTGATGCCTATCCCTCCTTCTTGTTTGCTGATGGAATCAGCGGTTTGGGTCTTTGACCTTTAACTAGTTCATACGTCAAACTGACGTGTACTAGAATCGGTTAGACACAGTTTTGGTGTCAGTTCTCTGTTGATACATACATTGTATGCGGTTATCCTTAACACCTAAACTGGTGTGTCATGGGATAGTAGATGGTTTGGTAGGATCCGTCTTGACTCGAGTTACTCTAAGGTATTGTCGGAGTTCTCGGCGCTTCAAGTATAGCTCGGTTGTGGTGCGGAAATCGGTTAGAGAAACCATTTCCTATAGCCTCGGCTTGTGTTGTTCGCGGCTTAGTGTCGCTAGCAGCTTTCAGATGTTGAAAGCTACGGGACTCTTGCTGAGTCGGTTCAGGGTCGATCTGTTTTCGAATGTCGGCTTGCAAAGTCGATGTTTCGACGGTTTTTGTTGTGAACTTTTGGTTCAGTGAGGAAGTATCAGGTGGCATGATACTTCGATGTGTCATGCTTCCAACTCGTTGTTAGTAGTGGATCTTCAGATATTTTGCTTTTCTTTTGATAAGTATATTGGCTGTAGACAATGTACTGTTGAAAGTTGGGACGAAATACCCTCTTCCCGTTTGGGACTCATGGATTGGGTCGGTATTTTTCTCTAAATTGTCTTGGGAAATCTTGAGTGACCATATAGTGAGCCTTGGATTATTCCTTGCAGGTTTTGCGTAGTTGATTTATCATCACTGCTGATGGTTTTGACTCTGGTTGAGTCTAGGTGCTCGTTAGTTCTTTAGTTGTGCTTCCCACAGCTAAAAGGTTTGTTTGGTTAGTAGTCTCGGTCTGTTTGCCAGGAGGTTCAGAATCACAGTTGTTGAGTGACTTAAGCCTGGTTGTTGGTTTCGATTGTCACCGTATGTGATAGCGTGTAAGGTTTGCGACTTAGCTTATCGTGTAAACCTTGGAGTGGTATGCTTGTACGGTTATTTTGTGACAGGTGCGCCTAGGTCTCAATGAGACAGGTATTTGGGAGTTGCTGGGAACATCGATCGCTAGGGTCCTTTGTAGGACGACAGCGACAGGGTCTCGTAGAGACAGGTGTTGAGCATCACCGATGGTTAGTATCACATATTGCGATTGGCGACCCTGTGCACCAAGTAATGGGCTTGCATGGGACGTATGTTGGTTGGATTGAAATATTGAGCGAACAAATTGTCCAGCTCAATTGGTATTGTCAGCCTTGGACCTTTTGGTCTGGTGGAAAGTGAGGCCTTGGACCTAGGACTATAGAATGCTGCACGTGACTTTCCGTTGATAGAGGTTGACTTTGGCAGTTGTGTGGTAACTGGTGAGAGACCGTGGTTTCCAAGGTGAGTGATTTGACTCAGGTTTGAGGTCAACGATGCGCCTTCGCTCGAGGTGAGCTGGTTAATGTTGTTGGCTAGTGGGCGCGTGTCGTTTTGACCTACGAAACTTTTTCGGACTTGTGGGGTTGTTCTGCGACTTTTCTACGTGAACTATAGACGTAGTCGAGTCGGTCACTACTACGCGGACCAAGGTTGAGTAGACCTAGAGTTTTCTGAGTGGTGAATTATCACTCAGAATTGGAAATCGTTGGGATCAGATAATCCTGGTCGCAGGACTGTTTTTGTCCGCAGGTTATACGATGGTGTTGATCCCGGTGGGTCGTGGTCTGTAGATTTTGGGTTGGTACGTTACCCTCGTCTTGTCCGAGTAGGACCGCATCCTATCCTTCCCTTTCTCGGAGGTTGATCTGTCCAAATACAAGGATTTGTGACTGACCAGTACATTGGTGGAGCAATGCCTGATTGCGATTTCAGTGGGTATGTGGCCAAGTTTCGAGGACGAAACTTCTTTTAAAGGGGGCATAATGTAAGGACTGAGATTTTGCAGTGCAGCTAAACTCTCTGTTGATAATGTTTCTGTTTGTAATTTAATTACATAAGCACTCGTCAAGTTTTAGGAGAAAATGACCTAGAATGGAGAAGTTACGCGATCTTCAATTTTCACTTAAATGAATAGTAACTCCGGTTTTCCGGAGAAGCCACGGAGTAGAGTTGGCTTTCGGCGCGTATCGGACTCCGTTCATAGCGATCCAATGGCTCATTTCGACCGGTTCAGCTATTCTGGAACCAATGGCACTAACGGACTTCAGATTTGATGCATGATTTTCGAGAAAAAGGAGTTTTACCGAAAAGAGGGCTTTCGTTCCTTGCTATTCTTGCATTGTGAAACCCCTCGTGCTCCGTGCTTGTGACCTGGAGTTGGGTGAAGGACGTTTCGGGTCCTTGCTAGCGGTAAGAAAGTCAAATTTCAAATGCGAAATTTGGTTTAATAGGTTTACACATTGGTATTTGTGTGATATACGGATTAGTTGAAGAGCGGATGAGTTCTGTTGCAAATCGGCGACCAAATCGGATGAAACGAAATTGTAGTTTCGATGCCCCCGTCGTGCTGAATGCGATGGCGCAGTCGGATTGAAAATCCGACGGACGGATTTCCGGTAAATGCATAGTTTTCGCTAAGAGGTCGAAGGTGGCGATTCGGAAACTTCGCAAAAGTCATCATATTTTACGTACCAAATCGCGCGGGATCCGACGTGGAGGTGCGTACGTGCAAAATACACGCGTGGGCAGGGACTTGGATGAAAATATTCAGCTTTGGGGGACATTTATGCAAAATGCCACTTGTATATAAGTTTCTAACTAGGGTTTCTTTGCATGAAATCCTAGATCCAGCCGACCTAGCTCCCCCAACTAACCCTAGCCATCACCAGCATCACCATGCCCTAGCTATGCGTGCACCCCGGCCGCCAGCAAGTGCCTTGGCCGCCGAAAACTCGATCCCGACCACCTCTCCATCTCTCTCTCTCAACCAATCCACCACCCTCCTCGGCCTTGGAGCTCGGGAAGCCACCACCAGTGTAAGATCTCCTTCCCTTGGCCGTGGCCCAACCTCCGGCAGCTCCCCCGTTGGTCCCCACCGCCGTCATGCGCCGCCATCGCCGCCCTGGCAGGCTGCGGCCAGTTCTGGCTAAACCTGGCCGTGGAGCTTCAGCTCCATCCTCGTGCTATCGCTGCCGCCTTGAGACGGCCGAGCTGCCCTCCCCGGAGCCTCGGCGACCTCCGCAGCCAGCCCCTACCGTCCGCGCGTGTCGCCGGAGCCGCCCATGCTCTCGGCGGCCAACCCAGACCCGGCTGGGACCGAGCTCAGCTTAGCTCGTGGCCCGCGCGCCGCCATCACCTCTGGCCGACTGCGCCGCCTTCGTAAGCCTCCGGCGACCGGTCGCCGCCGCCCCGTAGCCCCTTCGGCTGCCGCCTGGCTACCGCTGCACTGTGAGCCAAAGGTGGAGGCCGTGCGGGCTCGGGATCTCCCTGCGCCGCCACCGCCGGCTCCCGACGCCGGCAGGCGTGAGCACCGGCTCACAAAAAGTAAGCACCGTGCTCTTGCAGTCAATCATCATGTAGTACTTCGAGAGCCAATCCATGCCCAATATGATATCGTACACTTTCAGCTTCTTGAGCACCAACATGCGAATCGGCATTATCCAATCGCCTATTTGTACTCGGCATGCTAAACACTCCTTGCGGATCAGAAAATCACGCCCAGGGCCAGACACACGCCAAGTGCTCTTACTAAATTGAAACTCGATACCATGCATTTGTGCAAATGGCCTACTTATGAATGAATGCGTGGCACTTGTATCAAACATAGCTTGAGAGTGAACTCCGTTAATTAAAACCATACCTACCACCACATGGCGCTCCTCGGGCTCGGCAGGTTCCTCCACTTGAATTTGAGCGGCGAACACCCGCCTGCTCGGTGCCGATCGTGTCACCTTAGGTTGACGCGGCGCCATCGCGTGTCCCGCTGACACCGCCGTCAGTGGAGCTCCCCCATAATGAGCTGGAATCACTGGCGCCAATGCAATGGATGGAGCAAGCGAAGCTCTACCTCCTGGGCAATCACGTATAAAGTGCCCCGGTTGCCCGCACTTGAAGCACTTGCCTTGGCGCTGATCACAACGCGACGGTTGGTGGTCTCCGCCGCAAATGACACACCGCCGCGCTCCACAGCCCTTGTACTGAGTCCACGGATACTTCGGGGGCTTTTTAGAAGTCGTCGAACCCCCCGAACCACCGCCTTGCTGTTTCTTGCCCTTATCCTTAGACTCGGCTAAAAGCTCACGCTCCTCGCACACATGGGCATCTCCGTGCTCTGCCCACAGCGCCAGATCAAATACCTCCGCAAAGGTCGTGAGCTTGAATATCTGCACGGCCTTGTAAATTCCTGGCCGAAGTCCCCTCAAGAACCAGCCGGCTCTGTCCCTATCATCCTTCACCATATCCGGGACATAGTCAATGATGTGGGAAAACTATTGCTCATAGTAGGCCACAGTGTGGTCTCCCTGTCGTAACTTGAAGAACTTCTCTTGCAGCTTCGGCTTCTGAGTATCGGGGAAGTAGTTTGCGAACATCGCCCTCTTGAACTCTTCCCACAGCATTGGTGGAAGTTCCGAAGGCCTATCTCGCTTCACTCTCTTCCACCACACTTTCGCCGTCTTCTCCAAATAGTGTGTGGCGAGGTATACCTTGTCCTTCTCCGAGATGGACAGGTCCTCGAAGAGCATCTCCATCGAGTCGACCCACGACTTGACCATCGCCGGCTCTACCTTCTCTCCCTCGAAGATAGGCGGATGAAACTTGTTGAACTTGATCAGCGCCGCCAACGCGCGCTCCTTCTCCGCTTCCTCGGCCGTCGCATCGGGTGTCGCCGAACCCGACGCCGCAGGAGGAACGACCATCGGCGGGGGATGTGCCGCCACCGGAATCGCCGCTATACCCTCACCCTCAGCCGCTTCGGGCTCACGCGCCGAGGGTGCGGGTGGAACACGACCGTCCGTCACCATCGCAGTCGTCGCTGCTAATTGCCGTTCCATCAACTCTCGGAGCAGCCCAAATTGACCCGCAAGTGCGGTCACTCTCGCCCGAAGCTCCTGCATCTCGTTCGGCCCCTCCTATGCAGGCACCACAGGAGGCTCTGGGGCTCGTGCAGGTTCAACTTGCTCGGGCACCTCGGGAGGCGGTGCCAGAGCCGATCTGCGTGTGTAGCGTCTCTTCGGGGCCATTAGCTCCTGAAACGCAAGTACTTGGTTAATCATCTTAGCCCATTTACTTCATCACAACTACGACTCAAAATGATCCAACAACGAAATCGGGCGGAAGCACACAAGTGTACTCGTTTTAGGCTCTCGGCATCATATCGTCGGTCGCCGACACAACCACCTCAAGTCAAGAACTAATACAACTTGAATTTATCTCTAGCAACTACTAGAGACATATCGCCAACTTCGACCCAATCGAATCACTTCCACCACCGTTATTGGTTCACGTTCCACTCACGCACTTATAACCTTAAGGTTCACTGTCCTAGGGTCTCCTAGGTCGATCCTAGACTTTCTCTCTTTACTTCCTCTTATTGCTCTGATACCATTTATATCTGTCACGCCCCGGGACCGCTACCAATTTGGCACGGCTCGAGCGCGTCGAACAGACGTCGAACAGATAGCACCTCCGCCGTCCGCCCTAGGCCAACAACCCGATCATGCACAAGAATTTGCCCAGGAAATAGAAATTCATACATACACGATCACAAGGGCACAAACAGTGCCAACATACAAGAGCAAGAATCCACAAGCATACACAAGTAAAATAAAGAGGGATATAACTAGCTATTACATCCATTTGCATTCAATTACATTTTAAGGCTCCTTTACATCACTCCCAAAATGAATACATAATCCTTTCAAATACATAAGTGGCTCTCCCAAAATAAAAAGCATCTAGATACATAAGGGTACTCTAATGCAAAAGGGAAGCTACTCTACTACTGCTCGAGCGCTATGCCTTTACCGCGGTCCTCGCCCGGCGCGCTCGTACTAGGCCCTACAACAAAGTGGGGTGAGAACTATTGTCCATAGTTCCTAGTGGGTTCGACCGCCGACTCCGCCGATCTCCCCACTAGGTCCGAGTGGGCAAAAGCAGATAGATAAATAGTTATGAAAAACTGTAAATGCAATAGTAGGAAAACTATGTTACTATGCCATCATATGTCGTATATGCATGCATCATATAGTAAAAGGTTTACTAACATGCTACTATGTCCACTATTCATGTCCAATAAGCAAATGTTCAAGTAACAATGCTATTCTCACGTTCAACCAATCCTTGGCGATCCACTTGGGTTCGCCCACGACTCACCTCAAACCTCGTATGGTAAGGAGACACACCTTGCTCTCAAACCTAAGGCCGACTGCGGGGCATCAACTCTGCCCCTCTCGCACCAAACTCCGGAGTGCACAAAGACCTGGGTGGTGCGACCACCACAAGTATGAACAGACTATGAGTATGATCAATCCTCTCAACTCGAGGATACCCTATCAACTCTAGGGTTACAAATCACTCGGGAATCCACCTAACCCAAAGTCCAATTATGAATGTTTGGCTACATTATATTCTTGTCCAACGAGTCATTTACTAGGGAATCCACCTATCCCTAAGTTCACATACCACTAGTGTCATTTACACTAAGTTATATGCCACTCGTTCTTGTTTGTTTAATAGTCAATGCCACTCAATATGTCTTTAACAATCATCGAGTTCATCTCCTCTCTCAGCACTATAGAATTCAATGTCAAGACCCAATCCTCATCTAACCATCATCATGCATTCAACTCATACATCGATATCATTAGCAAGCATAAGGAAAGGAATAACATGCAATTCTACAATGCTATATGCAAGAGATGCAAATCATGAAGTACTAAGACATAGAGAGGAACCCGGTTGCTTCGGGATGACACCACCCACCTTTCAACGATGTCAGGGTGCTAAGAACACTATTCGGCACTTGCTTTAACACCGCTTCGACCTCCTAGGTGGAAACGAAGCCTGATCGGTCTTGTTTTGCAGATAACTTTTCACCGACTCGACGAATGCTCAATCCGTCTTCGCCCATGCGTTTAGACACCTATCAATTAGGTTTAGATGCCCTCAATTGAGATCAAACTACTCTATTTAGGAAAACCCCAATTTGGGTGCCCTAGGTTTGCACTATAGCAAAACCCACCAATAAAACTCTAGATTCTAGCATCAAGCAACTACTAAGCATGCTAGGAGTCCATTTGACCCATTCACTGTCACGCCCCGGGACCCGGTATAGGCCCGCCCGGTGCGTGCCCAGACCCGCCATATGCCTGCACATATAAGGCGTCTACAACAATAGAAATATAAAAGCAAGTAAAGTAGAACATCTATAAATCAGAGCAACTAGCAGCTAAAGACTAACAACAAGTAGGAGAAAGGAAACTGAACACTAAGGCATAATGTAAACTAATACATCATAGATCTCAAGATACAAAAGTAGTGTGGTCACTATAACAAAGTACAAAACTCTCACAACCTCTCCAAATGAAAAACAAAAGAGAGGTGGACCACCTATCGTCAAATCCCTCGATAGCTAGCTCGAGGCGAAATCTTTCCCGTGATCCTGAGCCCCTCCCGAAGTGGAAGGCTCTGAAATAAAACATAAAACAGGGGGCGTGAGAACTATAATTTATAGTTCCCAGTGGGCAATTACTGACCTTAGCCAAATGCGCCACTAGGCCCAAATCATGAGCAGATATAGACAATGAAATAATAACTGCGGAAATAAAAGCATATAATAAATGCTATACTACTGTGCCACAAGTAAACATGATATGAACATGGAGTACATCTACTCTATCATGATCCAATATGCCAAAACATGTCTAGTATGCTAAAAATGCAATACTATCAAGTATACTACATATCCAAGCGTCCAACACATATCTAGTATGCACTATTATGGCGACCAAGTATATTCTATGTCCCAATGTCCACTGAATCCAACTACGATATACTATCAAGTAGTGATTATAACATATACGACTCCGTGTCGATTTCCATGTCCCAATTAAGGACCTACACAAGGTAGTTGTCATGCCCCGGGACCCAGCGGAAGCCCGCCCGGCGCGTGTCCAAACCCGCCATATGTTTGAAACATATAAGGCGTCTAAAACAAAACGATAAATGAAGCAGTAAAAAAAGAGCATCTAGGAGTATCAGAGCAAGTATATCTAGATGCTACAATAGAGAAAAAGAACCATAAAACTAAAATCCACTAGATGAAAACGTAAAGTAGTACAAGAAGAATCCGAAACAAGTGCTATAAGTAAATACATAGGTGGTCTCTATACATGGATACAAAACCTCTCTCTCTCTCTCAACAACAACAAAAAGAGAGAAAACCACCTAAGCAACAGTAAATCCTCGCTATCTAGCTAGCGATCCCCTTGCCACGATCCCGTGCCTCCGCCGGTACAGAGGGCTCTGAAAAGAAAACATAGAAACAGGGGCGTGAGAACTATTAAATAATAGTTCCCAGTGGGCAATTACTCACTTCAGTGAAAGCACCACTAGGCCCAAAAGAGCTAAACAGGTATGTAATAATAAAAGCAATAGAATCGATATGTAAGTAAACATATAAACTTACTACAACATGATATCTCTACTTAGTATGAATTTGCATAAGTAATAAAAGACTATTCTAACATGAATGTACCAAAGTATCACTAGCATGATGTCCACAAGCTAAATAGTAAAATGTCTTGTTTACTATTCTAGTCAATGTCCAGTCGGTATGCTAAGTCATCAATGATCCAATCCTGTAGGACCTACCCGTGGGTAGTCCGGCCTGCGCCATGCCTAATGGCCCCGTGGTAGTCAACATCCCCACTCTAGGAATAAGCCTCCCCCACGGCATCCCATTTCGGCGCCCAATCCCGCACGAGCAAGCATATGTCGCGATGGCTATCTCTGTAGTGCCGGCTTGTAGGGAGCGACCATCACAAGCATGTGCGAATGAGCACAATGGCAAGCAAGCGAAAGATCTGTCTCAAGTCCCATGTCCTCATGTCTAAAACATGGAATATACGTCGAATGTCTCAAAGGCCTATCTCTATGTCATCATGTCTCTAACATGGAATATAGCAAATGTTCAATGGCCTATCACTATGTCTCTAGGTTGCAATTTCACAGTTTACTATGTCAAGTGCCTCTTTATGACATTTTTGTCCACTAAGTCCACACATGAGTTTATTGTTTACAATGCATGATTTGAGTAATTTCTAACATAAGAGACATATTTCCAAGTCGCTAACACGAACACTCCTCATATGCATGCAAAAATGCCCAGAATGCCCTACTATATAGAGTGAAATTTTCATGATACATAAGGCATGCATTTTAAGTGTTCTAAAATTCACATAAATCTCATTTAACATGAATATGCAATCAAATTGACGTTACGACAAGTATAGAATACTTAGGGGCCATTTCGCCCCGATTTCAAGAAGTCAAACCCACCGAAGTTACTGAAACCCTTCGTAACTTCCGACGAAAGTGTCCACCACTCTCCTAGTACCCTAAAGGTATAGAAAAGAGAGTTAAACGAACCTTACGAACACTCAAGTGATCGATCATTAACCATCTAAAACTAAGGTGGAGAAACTCACCTCAATCGAAGAAATCCTCTCTCAAGCTCCAAATGGGAGTTAGAGTTCTTCAAATCCAACCTAAATAAAGGTTCTAAATCCATCAATTAGGTTTCAAAGCCCTCAAATCGAAAATCCCCAAAATAAACTCTAATTCTACAATCTAGGGTTTCATCTAGCAAAATCTAAAAAAAACTTATATTAAATAGGGAATACAAGCTACCAACCTCAAGAGAAGCTCCAATCCAAGCTCTAAACCAAGTAGGGTTGAAGCTTGATCCTCTACAAAGCTCCAACCGCAAGCTCTAAGCCATCATTGTGTGATGAGAGGAAGAAGATGATGCTCCAAGGCCTCCAAGTAAGCTCCTCTCCTCTCCTTCTTCTTCTTCTCCTTCTCTTTCTCTCTCTAGTGTGGGTGTGAGGGAGAGAAATGAGAGTGAGAGTAAGAGAGAGAACCATATAAGCCATCCCAAGTAACAAAATCTACTTAGGTCCCTCAACAATCAACACTGTGCATAGCCCGAACTGGGCAGTTTTCGGACTGAGGGACCGGTCTCCCCGACCTGGGACCGGTCTCTCAGCCTGCCCCGAAAATCCAACGTTCGGGAACCGGTCTCTCCCTGCATGGGACCGGTCTGTCCCCACGTAGTCGCGCTCGGGGACCGGTCTCAGCCGCCAGGGACCGGTTGCCTCGCAGGCTGCCGCAACACTATTCTGAGGGGACCGGTCTCTCCTATCAGGGACCGGTCCCCGAGAGTGAAAACTCTCAGGACAAAGCCAAAACTCCAGGAATCGAACTTTTAGGTCGAAATACCATCTACGACCTTCCACCAAGTGTGAAAATGTTTGGAATCCATATCAAACACTCGAACCTCGCAATTTGCAAAGGTCCAGTGTGCTACATTCACCCCTCCTAAAAAGGAGTTTCGTCTGCGAAACTCAAAAGCAAACACATACCTCAAAGCTCTATCTGAAAAAGATGGGGATAGCGCTCCCGCAGCGCGCTCTCTAGCTCCCTCGTGGCCTCCCGCTCCCCGTGGTTGCTCCAAAGAACCTTTACATAGGGAATATCCCGATTACGCAGTTTTCGCACCTCGCGAGCCAAAATCCTCACTGGTTGCTCCTCGAAGCTCAAGTCATCCCGCAACTCCATAGGTGTATCATCCAACACATGAGTCGGGTCGAAGACATACTTCCGAAGGACTGATACATGAAAGACGTTGTGCACACCCGATAGGTTCGGTGGTAGAGCAAGTCGATACGCTACCGGACCTACATGCTCCAAAATCTTATACGGTCCAATAAAACGGGGGCTCAACTTACCCCGAATTCCGAATCTCTTCATCCCTCTAGTCGGCGAGACCTTCAAGAAAACATGGACTCCAACTTGGAACTCCAAGTCTCGCCGTCGTCGGTCGGCGTAGCTCCTCTGTCTACTCTATGCCGTCAAAAGTCACTCCCGAGCAATTCGAACCTTGTCCTCTGCTTCCAGGAGCACATCAGGGCCCAAAACCAATCTCTCGCCAACTTCACTCCAATGAAGTGGCGATCTACACTTCCGTCCATAAAGTGCTTCAAACGGCGCCATCTTGATGCTTGCTTGATAACTGTTGTTATAAGCAAACTCTGCCATCGGTAGATGCTGCGACCATCCTCCCTAGAAGTCAATCACACATACTCAGAGCATATCCTCTAAAGTCTAAATGGTGCGCTCCGACTGCCCGTCACTCTGAGGGTGGAAAGTAGTGCTGAAGTCCAGTCGGGTGCCCAAGGCGTCCTGCAGACTCCTCCAAAAGTGAGACACAAATCGGGTGTCTCGATCCGATACAATTGAAGTAGGCACTCCATGAAGTTGCACAATCTCATCAAGGTACACTTGTACGATCTTCTCTCCGGTCCAAGTAGTATGAATAGGTATGAAGTGCGCCGACTTCGTCAACCTATCCACGATCACCCAAATAGCATCATGCCCGGTCTGAGAGCGGGGCAATCCAGTCACGAAATCCATGGTGATCTTCTCCCACTTCCACATGGGAATAAGCAAACTCTGAAGCTTTCCCGCGGGTAAACGGTGCTCAGCTTTCACTTGTTGGCAAGTTAGACATCGAGCTACAAACTCGCCAACTTCTTTCTTCATCCCGGGCCACCAATAAAACAACTTCAAGTCCTTATACATCTTAGTGCCTTCTGGATGTATAGCATACGGTGCCCGATGTGCTTCTTGAAGAATATCCTCTTTAATTCCCGAATCCGCCGGTACACAAATCCGTCCACGAAAACGCATCAATCCTTGGTCATCCACAAGGGAATCACCGGTGCAACCATTAACCATTTTATCTCGAACCTTTTGCAACTCCACATTGGAAGCATGCTTCTCTTTAATTCTATCCAAGAGTATAGGTTGCACTACCAAGGTCATCAATCTCAAAGGTGTATCAGGAGTCACCACCTCCAACTCAACCGCTTCATCTGCTTGATCAACTGCAGTTGAGTAACAACATGCATCGCTAAATTTTTCGTTGATTTCCTACTTAGCGCATCTGCCACCACGTTAGCCTTGCCCGGGTGGTATAGGATCGTCAGCTCATAATCCTTGAGAAGCTCCAGCCATCTGCGCTGTCTCAAGTTCAACTCCTTTTGAGTGAACAAGTACTTCAAGCTCTTGTGATCCGTGTACACTTCACACCGCTCGCCATAAAGATAGTGGCGCCATAACTTCAATGCGAAGACTACGGCCGCCAACTCCAAATCGTGCGTAGGGTAATTCTTTTCATATTCCTTCAGTTGGCGAGAAGCATACGCGATCACCTTGCCGTCCTGCATCAAAATATAGCCCAATCCGTTAAGAGATACATCACTGCAAACCACATACCCTGCTCTAGCAACTGGCAGGGTTAGGATAGGGGCGGTCGTCAGTCGTTGCTTCAGCTCTTGGAAGCTTCTCTCACACGCATCATTCCAAATGAACTTGACACCTTTATGCGTGAGCCTCGTGAGGGGAGTAGATAGCTTAGCGAAGCCCTCAACAAATCTCCGGTAATACCCGGCCAATCCAAGGAAGCTCCGTATCTCCGTGACGCTCGTCTGTCTCGGCCAACCTTGATTGCTTCAATCTTCTTAGGATCCACAGCTATACCCGATCCTGAAATCAAATGTCGAAGAAAAGCTACCTCTCGAAGCCAAAATTCACACTTTTTCAGCTTGGCATAAAGCTCCCTTTTTCGAAGTACTTGGAGCACAAATCTCAAATATTCCTCATGATCTGCATCACTTCGAGAATAAACCAAAATGTCGTCGATGAACACCACAACGAACCTATCTAGATAAGGCTTATAAACACGGTTCATTATATCCATAAAAGCTGCCGGGGCATTAGTAAGCCCAAACGGCATAACTGTGAACTCATAGTGTCCATACCGTGTTCTAAAAGCCGTCTTTGATACATCCTCGGGTTTGATCTTTAATTGGTGGTATCCCGACTGCAAGTCGATCTTGGAATACACACACGATCCTTGAAGCTGATCAAACAAGTCATCGATCCTCGGCAACGGATACTTACTCTTGATCGTGACTTTAGTAAGTTCACGATAGTCCACACATAGGCGAAGTGATCCGTCCTTCTTCTTGACGAACAGAACTGGAGCTCCCCACGGTGAGACGCACGGTCGAATGAAGCCCTTGTCCAACAGATCCTGTAGCTGTGCCCTCAGCTCCTTTAGCTCCGCCGGTGCCATCCTATAGGGTGCCTTCGAGATTGGAGTAGTCCCAGGGACGAAATCTACCACAAATTCGATCTCCCTATCGGGTGGCATGCCCGGTAGCTCAGCTGGAAACACGTCCTGGAACTCCCGTACCACCAGAATATCCTCAATCCTGGGGGTGTCATCCTCGCCCCTCAACACAACGCTAGCCAAGTAGGCTACACATCCTCAGCTGATCAGCTGCCTAGCTCAAGACGAGCTGATCGACATCGCAAAAAGCGAACTCCGGCATCCTCTAAACACAACCTCAGTCTGCCCCGGTTCTCTAAAAGTAACCGTGTGATTCTTACAATCAATCGTGGCATAATACTTGGTTAGCCAATCCATACCCAAGACCACATCGAAGTCCCCTAGCTTGCAGAGCTAGCAAATCCACGGGCATGATCCAATCACCTACCCGAATAGGGCAACTAGGGCAATACTCTCTAATATCCAAAGAGTGGTCGGGGATAACCACACGTCCCGAATGCAACAAAGAAACCAAAGGAATGCCATGCAACTCGGCAAACAGCCGATCTATAAATGAATGCGATGCACCGGTATCAAATAAAGCAGAACTCTAATGCCATCAAGTAAAATGATACCTGCAACCATATCCTCGGCTGCTGCCGCCTCCTCGGTCTGAGCGGCATACATACGCCCACTCGGGGCCTGTCGAGAACCCTCGCTCTGACGCTGGACAGGTGGCCACCCAGGCTGGTACTGTGTCGACGGAGTCCCGTGGCTAGCGGCTGGTAGAGCCGGTGCCGATGCAGATTACGGTGCCGTTGACGAACCCCTCGGGCACTCGGTCCGGAAGTGGCCCTCCTAGCCGCACTGGAAACAACTCCCTCCCCGCTGCGGGCACTGCGGTGGAATGTGGGGACCACCACAGATCATGCACTGGGGAGGTCGGCGTCGGTCAAAACCTCCACGGTGGGTCGCCGAGCCACGCCCACGCTGCTGGCTCCTGGGATGCTTCGGCGGCCTCCTAGAGTGTGTCTGGCTCGCACCCTCAGCCGCAGGCCTCTTGGCCTTACCTTTGTCCATAGCCTCTCGCCGCTCCTGGACGTCTGCCGCACCACTCTCCCGGTAGGTTTGGAGGTTAGAGGATTGCACAAACTGAAAAATCGATGGTCGCAACCCTCGCTCGAAGATGCGGGCCTTGTCGTCGTCGTCCCGTACGACGAAAGGCACGCAGTGTAGAAGCTGAGAAAACTCCCGCTCGTACTCGGCTACTGTCCTGTCTCCCTAGCGCAAGTTGCACAAGTCCTGCTCCATCTTCCTCTTGACGCTGGTCGGAAAGTAATGTGCCAAAAGAAGCTCCTTGAACCTCTTCCAAGAAATAGCCGCCAAATCAGTGCTGGGGTTCTCCTGGAGATCGAACCACCAGCGGTAGGCCTCACCGTCCAAATGGTGTGTGGCGAGCCAAACTCGATCTCTCTCCTCCACGAAGGTGTCGCGGAAGAGCTTCTCCATATGCATCAACTACTTCTCCACGATCCAGTGGTCGACCTTCTCGCCGTCGAAGATCCGGGGACTACACCTCCTGAACTCGTTGAGGAGCTCCATCGGTCGGTCTCGCTCTACTCCCTCGACCAACACGGGGAAAACAGCTCCAATCGGGGGTGCCTTAACACGTGGCGCCGCCAAAGCCTCCTCCTAAGGCGCGGCCACGGGCGCCGCACACGACGAACTGGGCGCGGGGGACGGTGCTCTCTGCGCGACGTCCTCAACTGGTGCTGGCGGTGTAGGGGCCTGGGTCTCCATGGAAGCTGCGGCCTGCTGCAGAAGAAGGTCCTCCAGGCGCTTCATCCGCGCCTCTTGCCGGCGCGCCGCCTCAGTCTGCTGTCGTGCCGCCTCCGCCTGCTGAGTCACTAGGCCGGTGAGGGCCGCAAGCTGGCTCCTCAACTCCTGGACGTTGCCAGATCCGGAGGTAGCGGAGGTCTCGACCTCCTCAAGATGTGCCGCATTATCCGCTCCGACAGATTGGGAGCAAGTGATCGACATCTCACTACAATATCATAAAAGCGTAAGTTAGTAACCCATGCTATCGTATCCACTCTCAAGCAGATAATACCCCAAATCATGCGAAAGTAATGAAGTGTGCTTCATTACTAACTCCCGATGTTACGTTGTCGGCCGCCAACGTAACCCTCCGCGAAGTTAGGAGCTATACACTTCAATTTAACTCCACTTTCTAGAGTTATCAAAATACCCAATCACGATACTTTCAGTTACAAGTCAAATAGACCTCGTCTCTCACGAGCCTTTTTCTATAGCCCAACCGGCCTAAGGTTTGCTAGGTCCACTAAGACTCAACCCTAGGCTCTGATACCAAACTAATCTGTCACGCCCCGGGACCCAGCGGAAGCCAGCCCGGCGCGTGTCCAGACCCGCCATATGTCTGAAACATATAAGGCGTCTAAAACAAAACGATAAATGAAGCAGCAAAAAGAGAGCATCTAGGAGTATCAGAGCAAGTATATCTAGATGCTACAATAGAGAAAAAGAACCATAAAACTAAAATCCACTAGATGAAAACGTAAAGTAGTATAAGAAGAATCCGAAACAAGTGCTATAAGTAAATAAATAGGTGGTCTCTATACATAGATACAAAACCTCTCTCTCTCTCTCTACAACAACAAAAAGAGAGAAAACCACCTAAGCAACAGTAAATCCTCGCTATCTAGCTAGCGATCCCCTTGCCGCGATCCCGTGCCTCCGCTGGTACAGAGGGCTCTAAAAAGAAAACATAGAAACAGAGGCGTGAGAACTATTAAATAATAGTTCCCAGTGGGCAATTACTGACTTCAGTGAAAGCACCATTAGGCCCAAAAGAGCTAAACAGGTAAGTAACAATAAAAGCAATAAAATCGATATGTAAGTAAACATGTAAACTTACTATAACATGACATCTCTACTTAGCATGAATTTGCATAAGTAATAAAAGACTATTCTAACATGAATGTACTAAAGTATCACTAGCATGATGTCCACAAGCTAAATAGTAAAATATCTTGTTTACTATTCTAGTCAATATCCAGTCGGTATGCTAAGTCATCAATGATCCAATCTTGTAGGACCTACCCGTGGGTAGTCCGGCCTGCGCCGTGCCTAATGGCCCCGTGGTAGTCAACATCCCCACTCTAGGAATGAGCCTCCCCCACGGCATCCCATTTCGGCGCCCAATTCCGCACGAGCGAGCATATGTCGCGATGGCTATCTCCGGAGTGCCGACTTGCAGGGAGCGACCCTCACAAACATGTGCGAATGAGCACAATGGCAAGCAAGCGAAAGATCTGTCTCAAGTACCAAGTCTTCATGTCTAAAACATGGAATATACATCGAATGTCTCAAAGGCCTATCTCTATGTCATCATGTCTCTAACATGGAATATAGCAGATGTTCAATAGCCTATCACTATGTCTCTAGGTTGCAGTTTCACAGTTTACTATGTTAAGTGCCTCTTTATAGCATTTTTGTCCACTAAGTCCACACATGAGTTTATTGTTTACAATGCATGATTTGAGTAATTTCTAACATAAGAGACATGTTTCCAAGTCGCTAACACGAACACTCCTCATATGCATGCAAAAATGCCCAGAATGCCCCACTATATAGAGTGAAATTTTCATGATACATAAGGCATGCATTTTAAGTGTTCTAAAATTCACATAAATCTTATTTAACATGAATATGCAATCAAATTGATGTTACGACAAATATAGAATACTTAGGGGCCATTTCGCCCCGATTTCAAGAAGTCAAACCCACCGAAGTTACCGAAACCCTTCGTAAGCTCCGACGAAGGTGTCCACCACTCTCCTAGTACCCTAAAGGTATAGAAAAGAGAGTTAAACGAACCTTACGAACACCCAAGTGATCGATCATTAACCATCTCAAGCTAAGGTGGAGAAAAACTCACCGAATGCGAAGGAAGCTTTCTCGATCTCCAAATGGGAGTTAGAGTTCTTCAAATCTAACCTAAATAAAGGTTCTAAACCCATTAATTAGGTTTCAAAGCCCTCAAATCAAAAATCCCCAAAATAAACCCTAATTCCACAATCTAGGGTTTCATCTAGTAAAATCTAGAAAAAACTTGTATTAAATAGGGAATACGAGCTACCAACCTCAAGAAAAGCTCCAATCCAAGCTCTAAACCAAGTAAGGTTGAAGTTTGATCCTCTACAAAGCTCCAACCGCAAGCTCTAAGCCACCAATGTGTGATGAGAGGAAGAAGATGATGCTCCAAGGCCTCCAAGTAAGCTCCTCTCCTCTCCTTCTTCTTCTTCTCCTTCTCCTTCTCTTTCTTTCTCTAGTGTGGGTGTGAGGGAGAGAAATGAGAGTGAGAGTAAGAGAGAGAACCATATAAGCCATCCCAAGTAACAAAATCCACTTAGGTCCCTCAACAATCAACACTGTGTACAGCCCGGACTAGGCAGTTTTCGGACTAAGGGACCGGTCTCCCCGACCTGGGACCGGTGTCTCAGCCTACCCCGAAAATCCAACGTTCGAAAATCGGTCTCTCCCCACATGGTACTGGTCTCTCCCCGCGTAGTCGCACTCGGGGACCGGTCTCAGCCACCAGGGACCGGCTGCCTCGCAGGCTACCGCAACACTGTTCGGAGGGGACCGGTCTCTCCTATCAGGGACCGGTCCCCGAGAGTGAAAACTCTCAGGACAAAGCCAAAACTCCAAGAATCAAACTTTTAGGTCGGAATACCATCTACGACCTTCCACCAAATGTGGAAAAGTTCGAAATCCATATCAAACACTCGAACCTCGCAATTTGCAAAGGTCCAGTGTGCTACAGTAGTCCAGCTTGTGCCACCTATGTGAGATATTGAAACTCGAAGAATTTTGGCTAACTTTTGCCAAATGGACCAAGGTGGGCAATTGAACAGTTTGGACTAGTTCCATTCAGTATTCCAACAAGTTTGGAAGAGCAAAAATGAGTTCCAAAGGTGTTGGAAGGGTTTTGACATCGATCGGCGCGAAGTAGAGCCGAAGAGAAGTGAAAACAGCATTCTGGAGCTGTTGTACCGGTACAAGGGTGATGGCTGTACCGGTACAACCATCGCAGCTCTCGGGTTGGGGGGCTGCCAGGCCTTTTACCGGTACAAGGGGGCCTTGTATTGGTACAAGCCCTGCGAAACCGAGAAACCGAGCCTCGGGTTGGGCTGTCTACCAGGCCTTGTACCGGTACAAGAACCCGTGTACCGGTACAAGGGACCCGAAACTGCAGGTCAGTTTGGAAAATTAGATTTTTGAAAGGGCTTTTGGGATTTTGTTACAATAGAGGACTTATACTCCTCTCCCTCAGCCACTCTCTCTCTCATTTTCTCTCCCACTCTCTCTCACCTCTCTTGCTCTCTCTCTCTCTAAACCGACAAAGGGAAAGAAAGAGAAGAAGAAGAAGAAAAGAAGGAGAGAAAAAAAGAAGAGAAGAAGGAAAGGAAGGGGAAGATCAAGGAGAAGGAAAAGAAGCTCTCTCCCTCCTCTTCCTCAAGCTAGGGCTCGCTTTGGAGCAAACCCTAAAGGTAAGCCTCAACCCTAACTTGTGATTTCTAGGGTTTGGGAGGTTTTTGTTGCTTTTAATGGTTCAAATGGAACCTAATGAGTTTAGAGGATANAGGTAAGCCTCAACCCTAACTTGTGATTTCTAGGGTTTGGGAGGTTTTTGTTGCTTTTAATGGTTCAAATGGAACCTAATGAGTTTAGAGGATATGAATCTAGCTCACAATGAAGCTAGAAACCATGGTTTCCCATAGGTGCTAAACCTAGGGTTGGATTTTGGGGTTTTTGGAAATATAGGATTTTGATCTATTTTGATCTATTTTGATGGGTCGGAAACCTAATTGTTATGCTCCCGAACGCATAGGCGAAGACAGTTCGTCGATCTGTCGAGCGAGCGCGGAGATATCGCCGATTTGGTCGCTCTAGGGTTCATTTTGACCCAAGGTGTTGAAGCGGCGCACGTGGATTTCGACGCCGAGTTTCTTAGCTTTTCGGCACTACCACAAGGTGGGTGGTGACCTTCCCGAAGCCGCGGGGCTACGTTCTATGTCCAAGTTTATTATTGATCTAATTGCATCTTATACATGTTGCATATAGGGTTAGAAGATGATTGTTATTGCTTATATTTGCATGCTAGTAGCTATATGTTTAGTTGATTGATCCATGATCTAGTATGCATGAAAACTACATGATGAAAACCTAGACCCTATATGTGATGGTTAATGTTTATGAGATTAAAGAACTAGTATGATGTAACTAGTGTTGAAAATGAGTCTAAATGACGAGTGGCATCTAGTTTAGAAAACTATGACAAGTGGCATCTAGTTTTAGAAAACTATGATGAGTGGCATATGATTGTTGATGACCTTGATATGAGAACATTAGTGTAGTTGAGACACTATGAGATTGGGTACAAGAACACCTTGATTCCATGATGAGATTACCCTTAGAGGGTAGGTTGCTGTTGTTCGTGAGTTGATCGTGCTCACATAGCCTGTCTGCGCTTGGAGGGGTCGCTCCCCGCAAGCTGTGCACTCCGGAGGTTGGTCACTAGAGGGACAGTCAGTGTGCTGTCTGGACGGTCTGTGTGCTGTCCGCAGGCGGTCTCGGGAGTAGTTCAGTGAGACTTTCCCTATGAGACTTACACGTGAGTTATGCTTATGAACTTCGAGTTCACCATGAAATTGGATAACTTATTGAGTCACACTCATTACATGTTGTTTATAGTAGCTTCCCTATGGTTGTTCATGATAGCTTACTTGTTGTTGTTGTTCATAGTAGCTTACTACCCAGCTTTAATTATCGTTCATGCATGCATGATATCAGATTGAGGCATAGCTAGATATTCATGATTCTACCTACTTGCTTACGTTTCCTTACTTGCTCAGTTATCATACCTGCTCTTAGTTGGTTTAGCTCTATATATATATATATTGCATATATCTCTCTATGCCTGCTTCGACCTAGTGGGTAGATCGGTGGAGTCGGCGGCCGAACCCACTGGGAACTATTCGTAGTTCTCACACCCGTTGTTACAGGTGCTAGTTCGAGTGCCCCGACCGAGCGAGAGGATCGCGGCAAAGGCTTGGCGCCCTAGCTGTATCAGTTGATAGCTTACTTTCTACTTGCATTAGCTCCACACTGTCTTTATATTTTGAGAGTAGATGTTGTATAGGGTGAGATTTTGGAGAGTACTTGATGTATTTACATTTTGGAAAAGATTGAAAAACAATGTATGAAGGTTTAAATGAAGTTTAATGCAAGTTGTATTTAATGCTTTAAATTTCATGGTTCAAATAGTTAAGTTTCTCTCTTTTGTATATTTGTATGCTTTTACTAGTATCGCTTGCTCTTGATGGTTTTAACACTGTTTGTGTTATCGTTTTTGATTGTGTATGAAATCAAGTTGTTGTTCCTGGGGACTTGTTGTACACAATCTCGTTGGTTAGCCTTGGGCAAACAGGGGAGACTCTGTCCGTTCGGCCTCACGCCGCCGCCCTCGAACCAGACAAAATAGGTGTTGTTTTCGGGTCGTGCGGTTGGGGCGTGACAACCTAGCTGCCTGTGGTAGCCCATCATTCCATGCTAGGAATGAGTCTGTCCCACACGACCCTACAAGCGTCTCGCCGCCTAGCTGCCCGTGGTAACTCATCATCCCGCACTGGAACGAGGCTGTCCCACGCGACCCTGCAGGCGTCTCAAACCCGCACACGCGAACCGTGTCGCAAAAAGCCAACTCCGGAATGTCGGCTTGTGGGGAGCGACCCTCACAAGCTTGTGCGAATGAGCACAAATGGCAAGCAAGCAAAGTCATCGTCTCAACGATCCGGTCATCATGGCTCTACCATGGAAATGATCGCTAGCAACTCATAGGTCTAGTCCAATGTCCCAAGTGAAGGTTTAACCGTTCAATAATTCCAATGCTCTTTTGTGACCTTAGATTTACTAAGTCCATACCTATTCCAAGCCTAATGCCTCTTTATGACATTAGCTTACTATTAACATACGTGTCCCGAGCTCAATGCCGCTTTATGGCATTAGCTCATACATGCATACACTCTAGCCTATGTCACTTAATGACAAAATGTCCAACAACGCCAAGCATGCGTTCTAAGTCCAAGAGTGTAACCTACATGTCATATGCACTATATGCAACATGATCTCAATCACATGTAAGAATGCTAACCATATGTAAGGTTCCAATCCTGAACAGTTCTCTACTACACAGAGGTCCAATGTGCTTTATACATAGCATGCCCAAATTAAGCATTCTAAAATTCTCAAATATTCTATCTAGTAAGAATATGCATGCATTACCACTTTACGAAAAGTAAAAACCAACATAGGGATGATTTATCCCATTTTTTGGTGAGGCCAAACCCACCACAACTTTTGCGCTCCTTCGTTTGCTCCGACGAAGGTGTACACTAGTCTCCTAGCACCCTAAAGATGTAGGAACAAGAGTTAAACGAACCTTACGAACAACCATAAGGTTGATCATTAACCATCTCAAGCTAAGGTGGAGAAAAACTCACTGAATGCGAAGGAAGCTCTCTCGATCTCCAAGTGGGAGTTAGAGTCCTTCCAAACCAACCTAAACAAGGGTTCTAACCCATCAATTAGGTCCCAAAGCCCCCAAAACAAAAATCCCCAAAATAAGCCCTAAATTCCAAAATCTAGGGTTTCATTTAGTAAAACCTACCGAAACATGCTCCATGGAGTAGATTAAGCATACTAACCTCCTTGGTAGCTCCAAACCAAGCTCAAAATGCTCTAGGGTTGAAGATTGATTCTCTATCAAGCTCCTAGCCCAAGCTCCAAGCCTCCAATAGTGAAGAAAGAGAGAAAGGGTTGAAGCTCCAAGCTCCCTCAAGCAAGCTCCTCCTCTCATCCTTCTCCTTCCTCTTCTTCTTCTTCTCTTTCAAGAGGGTGTGAGAGAGTGAGAAGTGAGGGAAAGAGAGAGAGGAAATGGCCTATAAGCCCTCCTAAGTAACAATATCCACATAGGTCCCCCAACAATCAAACCAGTGCACAGCCCTGGACTGGGCAATTTTCGCCTAGAGAGACCGGTCTCTCCCAGCTGGGATCGGTCCCTCGTGACCCTCCCGCAAAACCAGCTCTCGGGAACCGGTCTCTCCCCGCATGGGACCGGTCTTTCCCCGCGAAAATACGCTCGGGGACCGGTCTTATCCGCCAGGGACCGGTTGCCTCAAGCTTGGTCGCGACACTATTCCGAGGGGACCGGTCTCTCCCACCATGGACCGGTCCCCGAGAGTAAAACTCTCAGGACTAGCCAAAATCTAGAATTCGAACTTTTTAGGTCGGAATACATTCTACGACCCTCCACAAAGCGTGGAAAAGCTCGAAACTCAAGTGAAACACTCGAACCTTGCAATTTGCACCGGTCCAGTGTGTTACATTCTCCCCTCCTAAAAAGGAGTTTCGTCCGCGAAACTGCGGGACAACCACAACCAATACATCCAAAGAGGATGGAAGAAACGCTCTAACAGCGTACAAGTCAGACCACGTAGGTCTCAAGCATGCCGGATTGCTCCACGGCAAAACTCAACAAGATCCTGCGATGCCAAGACTTGGCATAACTCAAGTCAAACTTCTACCGAAGTTTCGCCTCTAATCCGTGCTTGATCACAAGTCCATTAGTCGGTTCTCACGAAACCAAGTGTTTCCAAAAGCTGAATTCCAGTTCTCACCTTTTTCGTCCAAGTCAAGGGTAAAGCCTTGCTCTGCTTCAAACACTCTAGGATATAGGATTCCATCCAAATACCCCTCAAGGGTGGATTCAATGGTACTGTCCAAAGCAAGCGTCATGGGGTTAAATCCATTACTCATCTATCAAAACTCCATCGAAGTGCTCATCTGATCATCACTCACCAAGGAGAGGTGAGGCAACATCCACTCATCGGCCCATATTCCAACGATGATCCTTCAAATCCAAGGTTAAGTATGGTGTACCACTTCCATCTCGTTGCTATTTGCAACGTCCATCCATCCGTCCAATCTTGCTTGGCACGAACAATTCTAAACCAACATCCAAGGTAGCCAACCTTCCAATAGTAACAGGAACCGACGAATCGTCCAACTCGCTCACCAAAGGTGGTCACTTGATTTCTCAATCGGCACGGCACTATGATGCCTCCACATCAATCTCAAACTCACCACTCGGGAGTACCCTCAAATCCTCTGCCATACATGGTCAGGGACCAAAGCTCAGGAGCTTTGTCATCCCACTAAGATCATTATCTTAGTCTCAACTCAAGTCCAAGTAAACTCTTCGCAAGCCTAAGCCAAAGGCTTAACTTCGATAGAATGTCTCATACCTTAACCGTTCAGTTGCTCTAGAAGAATCATTCAAAATTCTCATTCTCAATGCTTTCCTTAGCATCGGATGCTCCAGGTGTTCAAAGTCACCGAGCTCATCTCAAGTGATAGAGAGGGATCAATCCGCAATTCAATAATAGCTCTCTATCAATGTCATCCTAATGTGACCATCAACCAGATATCAATCCAAGCAACTCTCTTACGCAGTTTCCATTCCCAAGATTTTGATTCCAGGTGCAAAAATCGGACAAAGGAAAATAGCAACTTGGTATCTTTCCCTCTCGAGTTCCCAACCACTCGATCCAACAGTGAGAGTTTTACACATCGATCACGTCAATATGCCCTACAGTCGGTCCTCGCAATCCTTCATCGGAATACTCTCAGCTATCTGCGATCGGTTTCACAAATCCAGCCAGGGGTTTGGAATTATCATTCCATGAGTCACTAACACTGGTGGAGTACCACAGGCTCAGGCAACATCACAATAATTCTCGTGATGTTCCAACCAAGCACCAACATCTGTTTGAGGTACAACCTCAAACTCCAACACAGCAGTAGTACTCAGATTGCAATACAATCCTATCGAGCACACTGATGCCACAAGGCCAATTGAAGGACCAATCGGGCCTCAACAACTATCTAAACACTCAATCGTGGTTCAATTTAGACCACGATAGTCGGCACACAGTCGAAACAACCTATCTGGTCCCACAACAAGTGAGGGTGCTTCTCCACGAAGCTAAACACTAGATACCAGAACCTCTCCGCCTACCGAGCTCATGATTTGTGACTCAGACGGGAAAACAATGACCACTCAAAAGACATCCTCTATTACAAGGATTCTCAATAAACAAATGCTAACGGCCAGCTAGGCCCCAAATCCTCCCAAATTACCCGATTTTAGGTAAGGGGATGGCCATCGCAATCCACGGAACTAAATCCTCAAATCGCACTATTTCGTGCTCAAAATCCTCAAGGCGAGTCAAGTCAGCTCGCAGTCCAAGGGTACTAGGTACCCACAAAACTCCACACCAAGTAAGGCCAATCCATTTGTCGGCGCACGAAACCATCTCACATGGTAGGGTGTTCGAAACGAAACACCGGATCAATCGATCATCCTACATGCGTCGAAAGAAATTCAACACTAACAAATCCTTGGGTTGGGTCACTACACACTCGGTGTGTCCTCAATCTCACGATCCAACACTTGGCTTTCCAAGCTCTAGGGTCTACACTTGGTCCACCGTCCTGACCAAAACTCCGCCCTACCCGTAGGTACCAGGCCGCTGTCGCACACAGCTGACTGCACATGCACAACGGGCCCAGGCTCCACAGTCCCCAAATGGTCCAGGCACGGTCGTCCCCAAGCACCATTTGGCAAACAGCCGATCAAGGGATGCAAACAATGCACTCATCGTGAGATCTACCAACATAGCCAAACATGCTACCCCCAAACACGAATCTCGACCGCCTAGCTTGAGAAGAGCTAGTCAATTTCGCAAACAGCAAACTAACGGGATGCCATGCAACTCGGCAATTAGCCGATCAGAGTATGGATGCACTGCACCAACAACAAACAATGCACAACACGAATGCCACAAAAGAAACTGATACCTGTAGTCATAAACTCGGCTGCTGCCGCCTCCTCAGTCTGGGCCGCATACATGCGCCCGCTGGAGGCCTGTCGTGACCCCTCCATCTGTCTCTGGACAGGTGGCCTCCCGGTCTGGTAGTAAGCGGAAGACGTACCTTGGCTGGGACCCGGTAAGGCTGGTGCCAATGCAGAAGATGGCGCTTGTACTGAACCTCTCGGGCAGTCCGACTGGAAGTGACTCTCCTGGCCACACGAATAGCACCTGCCCCGACCCTGTGAGCACTGCCGTGGGTAATGGCGACCACCGCAGATCACGCAGCTCAGACTCTCGCGACGCTCAGATCCTCCACGCTGTGCTGATGAGTCACGTCCTCGCAACTGGCTCCGGTTCCTCGGGTGTCTCGGCGGCCTCCCAGAGTGCTCCTGGCTCGCACCCTCAGCCGCGGGCCTTTTGCCCTTTCCTTTATCTAAGCCCTCACTGTAACATACCAGATTTTGGTATAAAAATAAAAATAAATAAAAATAGTGTGAGAAACTATTTTTATTGGATTTGTAGGAGTAAAACATAAGTCAGAAGTGACTTGTGCTGAAATCGGAATGAAAACAGAAGATCTAGAATTTTCTGTTGAAACGGGACAGATAAATTAGCAGAAAATGCAGTCTCAGAAAAATATAAAAATTGGAGGATAAGTCAGAAATATTTTTATGAGGCTAGATTTAAAGTTTCATATTTTTCTGACACCCGTAGAGTAAGAAATAAAATCCGAGAGTTATCTGATAAAGATTACAGTTCGGCATAGTTTTCGGTGACCAAATGGGGTCGAAATTGAAAACTTAAAATATATTCTTGCTCAGTACGTAAAACCGAACATAACTGTCAAGTTTGAGCTCAAACGGACACTCAGGGAGCTCCGGCGAAAGTTATCAGATTTCAAGCTGCCCGGGATGAATAGTGTTGGGGTGTAATTAAATAGAAGCTCTTGGCTTCTTCTTCCCCAACCAGCCGCACACACACCCACGCGTCACACACGCACACACGCTTGGAGAGGGAGAAAGAGGAACCTCCCATTTTCTCTCTAAATCTCTCCCAAAAATTGGAGGTTTTGGTGAGAAGTAAGCTTGGAAGTTGATCTTCATCTTCTTCGTCTTCTTCATCTCCATTGGAGCAAGCTTTGAAGGTAAGCTTCAAACCCTTTAATGGCATTTCTCTCTAGTTTGGTTTTTAAGCTCTAAGAGTGGATTTAGAGGTATTCTAGCATGCTAATTAGAGGTTTGATGCTTGAAACCAAGGCTCTAATGGTGGATTTTTACCTAGTTGTAATCTAGGGCTCGAAAATGCTAATTTGGTAAATATGAGGGTTTGATCTCATTTGACCCTCTGTAAACCTAATTGCTAGGTAAACGAACGCGTTGGCGAAGACGGTTCGGCGATTCGTCGAGCCGTTGCGAAGTTATTAAAGAAACGGACGTTTAGGCTTCGTTTCCGCCTGGAGGGCCGAGGCGACATCGTAAACCCATGAAAACGGATTTGAAGCATCGTGGCACATAACCGAAGACCTTTAATTTTCGGATCGTGAATTGGAGGCCGTTCGGGTGGTCGCGTGAGAGATCGGGCCAAACCGGGTGCCGGGTGCCGCGGGAGGCCGATTGCAAGTGTCGACAAGCAATCGGAATGCGAAATGAGGTGGGTTGTGCTTACCGAAGCGACTAGGTCGCCCTTTATGTCTAAGAAATGAGATTTCATATTGATGCATATTGACATAATATAAGAATGTGAAAAGAATGCATGTTAACATACTATAGAAATGCTAGATAAATGCATATGATTAATGCTTTGAATGCATAATATAAAGGGCGTATGAATGTTAGCATTATAAGAACATCATAAAAGGAATGTATGATGACATGTTGTAGAATATGCTAAATGTAATGCATAATGAATTAAGTGCTAAAAGAATGCATGAGATGCTAAGTATGGACTATTTTGGATAATGACTATATGTATGTTGACAAATCATGTGATGCTAGTGGTATATGTGCATGATGATATATTATGAATTTACATATTGTGGATTATGTTAAATAGAAAAACATACTTGATGACATATTGCCATGTTGTGGAACATAGTGGACAATCTATATATATATTAGATCGAGTGGCATTAAACCTAGCATCTTGAACCTAGCAAACACTTGTGGTGATTGATCATATATATTCTGGTGTCATTCATGTATGTTAGGACCCTATTATTGTGTAAATGTGAGAGTTGGACTTGAACATTAGTAAACAAGGGTGACAATGACAATAGAGACATGATTGGCATCAAGAAAGTGATTGTTAAACATAGTTTAACCATATTGACATTGGTCCAAGTTGACATAGAGAGTGGCATGATTAAATAGGTAGAGACCTATCATGACATTGGCATTGTGACGAGTGGCTATGAATCCTCAAGTTGAGGATTGGATCGATACTCACGTTACGTCTTGGCTTGAGGGAGGTAGCTCCCCCTCGGGCGGTGCGCTCCGGAGTTGGTCACCACTGGGCGTGGTAAAGTCCCACCAGTTGACGGTCCCTAGGGAGGTTCGAGTCCCCCGTTATTAAGGGATTTGGTTGTGAGTTATTGGGGTTAACATGGTTAACCGGTAAGATTGGGTCATAGCCAAATGAGTGTACAACAAGTATGCATTATGAGTTATGGATTTGGTATCCTAGTCGAGAGGATTTAGGGCTGAGGTGTATGTGAGACGTCCATCGCCTCGAGCCTGGTTCTAGTGCGGTACTCCGCAGACGATTGACTCAAGACCGAGTCGGGTGGTTAGCCTTGTAAAGGTAGATGAAACTTTATGATTAAAACGGTGATTGACAAGAATCTAAGATAGAGGAAACCTTAGATATCGAATGGATGAGCTATGGTTAGCAGAATTGAAAGTAGTGTCAAATGAACTACTAGTTGGTTGCATAGTTGCATTATTGCATGATTTGCATATAGCATTGCATTATTGCATTCGTGAGGCAATGCATGGTTTTATTCGTTGCATAATCAAGATATATATCTATCTGTTTATTGAACTAACTTGCAGTTGCCTCCCTTGGACCTATTGGTCGAGCTTTTCCCTTGGGTGGCCGTACCCACTGGGAACCATGGAGTTGGTTCTCACCCCACGTGGTTTTGGGGTGTTACAGGTTCGCACGTGAGCGGCGCGGCGGCGCGAGGCGAGGGCGTAGCTCCATAGTTAGCACCCTACCACCGAGACCAGAGATAGGGTACCCTTAGTCGGCCTTACTTAGGGATGTAAAGAATGAAAAGAATCAAGTTGTAATAATATTGTTAAATTGGATTGTATTTGGAAGTTAAGTGAAAGCTAATGTTGGAATCTAATGAGATTTGTGATGTAAAAATGGATGAATGTGAATGCATGTAATAACATAGGATGTGTTATGTTGTTTGATACCTTCCATTATGCAATCCTTGATTGAAATGTGTTCCTGGTTGGAACTTCACACATTGTATTGATTGCTATGCCTTGAACGTACAGGGGAGACTCTGTCGGCAGTACAGGGGAAACCCTGTCCGTTCGGTGATCTGTCGGCGGCGCCGCGACCCGGCCAAATAGGTGGGCGGTCGCGGGGTGTGACACTCACAGCCCTCCTGCAGATCCGCCGCGCAGCTCTCCACAATGAGCGCGCGGTTTACCACATCTCGGTAAGTCTGGAGGTTGGAGGACTGCACCAACCGAAAGATCGACGGCCGAAGTCCTCGCTCGAAGATGCGAACCTTATTCTCGACGTCCCGCACAACAAAGAGCACACAGTGTAGAAGCCGAGAGAACTCTCTCTCGTACTCGGCCACGGTCCGATCCCCCTGGCGCATCTCGCGCAGATCCTGCTCCATCTTCCTCTTAACACTGACGGGGAAGTAGTGCTCCAATAAGAGTTCCTTGAACCTCTTCCAAGAAATTGCTGCTAGGTCGATGTTGCGATTATCCTATATACCCAACCACCAGCTATAGACCTCGCCGTCCAAATGGTGAGTGGCGAGCCAAACTCTGTCTCTCTCCTTCACGAAGGTGTCGCGGAATAACTTCTCCATGTGCATCAACCACTTCTCAACGATCCAGTGGTCGGCTTTCTCTCCATCAAAGATCCTGGGATTGCACCTCCTGACTCGTTGAGGCAATCCATGAGCCGCTGTCGCTCCGCTCCCCCAACCATCACGGGAAAATACTGCCGCTACCACAGGCACCTGAGCTGGGGATGCCGCAAATACCTCTTCCCGAGGTGCTACCGCAGGTGCCGTCCGCGAAGTGTCAAGTGCAGGGAACGACCCCCTAGGGGCAACCACCTCTACCGACGCGGGTGGTACAGGGACCTGAGTCTCCCTGGCAGCCGTCGGCTGTAGTAGAAGATCCTCTAGGCGCTTCATTTGTGCCTCCTGCCGGCGCGCCGCATCTGCCTGCTGCCGAGCCGCCGCCATCACCAAGTCTGTGAGGGCCGAAAACTGGCTCCTCAACTCATGGACCTCGCCGGATCCGGAGGTAGCGGATGTCTCCACCTTCTCAAAGGTTGCCGCGTTGTCCGCTCCAACAGACTTAGAGCGTGTAGTCGGCATCGACACTACAACATCATAAAAGCGCAAGTTAATAAAACCCACGCTATCACAACCCCGCTCAAATACCAATACCCAAATTATGCGAAAGTAAGGAAGTGTCTTATACTACTAACTCCCGATGTTACGTTGTCGGCCGCCAACGTAACCCTCCGCGAAGTTAGAAGCTATACACTTCGATTCAACTCCAACTTTTTGGAGTTATCAAATAAGCCCAATCATGATACTTTCGCTTACAGATCAAATAGACCTCGTCTCTCACGAGTCTAATTCCTATAGTCCAACCGGCCTAAGGTTTACTAGGTCCACTAAGACTCAACCCCAGGCTCTGATACCAAATTAATCTGTCACGCCCCGGGACCCGGCATAGGCCCGCCCGGTACGTGCCCAGACCTGCCATATGCCTAGACATATAAGGCGTCTACAACAATAGAAATATAAAAGCAAGGAAAGTAGAACATCTATAAATATCAGAGCAACTAGCAGCTAAAGACTAACAACAAGTAGGAGAAAGGAAACTGAACACTAAGGCATAATGTAAACTAATACATCATAGATCTCAAGATACAAAAGTAGGGTGGTCACTATAACACGGTACAAAACTCTCACAACCTCTCCAAATGAAAAACAAAAGAGAGGTGGACCACCTATCGTCAAATCCCTCGATAGCTAGCTCGAGGCAAAACCTTTTCCGCGATCCCGAGCCCCTCCCGAAGTGGAAGGCTCTGAAATAAAACATAAAACAGGGGGGCGTGAGAACTATAATTTATAGTTCCCAGTGGGCAATTACTGACCTTAGCCAAATACGCCACTAGGCCCAAATCATGAGCAGATATAGACAATGAAATAATAACTGCGAAAATAAAAGCATATAATAAATGCTATACTACTGTGTTACAAGTAAACATGATATGAACATGGAGTACATCTACTCTATCATGATCCAATATGCCAAAACATGTCTAGTATGCTAAAAATGCAATACTATCAAATATACTACATATCCAAGCGTCCAATACATATCTAGTATACACTATTATGGCGACCAAGTATACTCTATGTCCCAATGTCCACTGAATCCAACTACGATATACTATCAAGTAGTGATTATAACATATACGACTCCGTGTCGATTTCCATGTCCCAATTAAGAACCTACACAAGGTAATCCAGCTTGTGCCGCCTAGCTGCCTGTGGTAGTCCATCATTCCATGCAAATGAGTCAGTCCCACACGACCCTACAGGCGTCTCGCCGCCAAGCTGCCTGTGGTAGCTCATCATCCCACGCTAGAATAAGGTTGTCCCACGCGACCGTACAGGCGTCTCAAACCCGCACGCGCGAACTGTGTCGCAAAAGGCCAACTCCGGAGTGCCGGCTTGTAGGGAGCGACCCTCACAAGCATGTGCGAATGAGCACAAATGGCAAGCAAGCAAAGTCATCGTCTCAACGATCCGGTCATCATGGCTCTACCATGGAAATGATCGCTAGCAACTCATAGGTCTAGTCCAATGTCCCAAGTGAAGGTTTAACCGTTCAATAATTCCAATGCCCTTTCGTGACCTTAGATTTACTAAGTCCATACATATTCCAAGCCTAATGCCTCTTTATGACATTAGCTTACTATTAACATACGTGTCCCGAGCTCAATGCCGCTTTATGGCATTAGCTCATACATGCATACACTCTAGCCTATGTCACTTAATGACAAAATGTCCAACAACGCCAAGCATGCGTTCTAAGTCCAAGAGTGTAACCTACATGTCATATGCACTATATGCAACATGATCTCAATCACATGTAAGAATGCTAACCATATGCAAGGTTCCAATCCTGAATAGTTCTCTACTACATAGAGGTCCAATGTACTTTATACATAACATGTACATATTAAGCATTCTAAAATTCTCAAATATTCTATCTAGTAAGAATATACATGCATTTCCAGTATACGAAAAGTAAAAACCAATAAGGGATGATTTATCCCATTTTTTGGTGAGGCCAAACCCATCACAACTCTTGCGCTCCTTCGTTTGCTCCGACGAAGGTGTCCACTAGTCTCCTAGCACCATAAAGATGTAGGAACAAGAGTTAAACGAACCTTACGAACAACCATAAGGTTGATCATTAACCATCTCAAGCTAAGGTGGAGAAAAACTCACCGAATGCGAAGGAAGCTCTCTCGATCTCCAAGTGGGAGTTAGAGTCCTTCCAAACCAACCTAAACAAAGGTTCTAACCCATCAATTAGGTCCCAAAGCCCCCAAAACAAAAATCCCCAAAATAAGCCCTAAATCCCAAAATCTAGGGTTTCATTTAGTAAAACCTACCGAAACATGCTCCATGGAGTAGATTAAGCATACTAACCTCCTTGGTAGCTCCAAACCAAGCTCAAAATGCTCTAGGGTTGAAGATTGATCCTCTATCAAGCTCCTAGCCCAAGCTCCAAGCCTCCAATGGTGAAGAAAGAGAGAAAGGGTTGAAGCTCCAAGCTCCCTCAAGCAAGCTCCTCCTCTCCTCCTTCTCCTTCCTCTTCTTCTTCTTCTCTTTCAAGAGGGTGTAAGAGAGTGAGAAGTGAGGGAAAGAGAAAGAGAAAATGGCCTATAAGCCCTCCTAAGTAACAATATCCACATAGGTCCCCCAACAATCAAACCAGTGCACAGCCCTGGACTGGGCAATTTTCGCCCAGAGGAACCGGTCTCACCCAGCTGGGATCGGTCCCTCGGGACCCTCCCGCAAACCAGCTCTCGGGAACCGGTCTCTCCCCGCATGGGACCGGTCTCTCCCCGCGAAAACGCACTGGAGGACCGATCTCATCCGCCACGGACCGGTTGCCTCAGGCCTGGCCGCGACACTGTTCCGAGGGGATCAGTCTCTTCCACTAGGGACCGATCCCCGAGAGTAAAACTCTTAGGACTAGCCAAAATCCAGAATTCGAACTTTTTAGGTCGGAATACATTCTACGAACCTCCACAAAGCGTGGAAAAGCTCGGAACTCAAGTCAAACACTCAAACCTTGCAATTTGCACAGGTCCAGTGTGTTACATTCACAAAGCTAGAAATCCAAGCCCTAAGTTCCTACCACTGTTGAGCTCAGAAGCTTACCTCTAAGCTAGCTCCAATGGTGTGAGGAGGAAGAGGAAGAGGACCAAGGCCTTCTCCTAGCTTGCTCCACCTTCTTCTCCTTCTTTTTCTTCCTCTCCTTCTTTTCCTTCTTCTTTGCTTCAAGAGAGGAGAAAGAGCTTAGAGAGAGAGAGAAGTGTGTGTGTTTGGGGTAGGAATGAGAGAGAAGAGAGGGCCCAACCCCTCTATACCCCTGAACTAATGGCATAGTTGCAGCCAAACCCCTCCACTTTGCACTCTATGCACTGCCTGGACTGGGCAGTTTTCGCGCCCAGGGACCGGTCTGTCCCTTAAGGGACCGGTTCCTGAGAGCAGTCCATGCGGGCAGAGGGCTCTGCCCAATTTCCTACGCGCACGGGGACCGGTCTTCCCCGCCAGGGACCGGTCCCCGAGAGCAACACTCTCAGGACTTAGCCGATTTTCCACTTCTCTTCACTGGCTGCGCGTACGGGGACCGGTCTTCGACTGAGGGACCGGACCTTCAGGAACCGGTCCTCCCCCGAGAGACTGGACCCCGAGAGCAAATATCGCGCGCAGAGTTCTCTGTCTTGTTTTCAGCTTACGGGGACCGGTCTCTCCCGCCAGGGACCGGTCCCCGAGAGTAGAATCTGCCAAGTGCAGATTTCGCACTGTTTGCTCTCGCGGATCCAACTCCAATGCACTTTTTGTGTTTTGGACACCTTCGGCTTTTCTGAAGCCTACCCACTCGACAATTAGTCGATTTTGAGGGAAGTCTAACTCTCAGATTTCGAAAATTCACTTCCTTACATCCTCCCCTCCTAAAAAGGAGTTTCGTCCTCGAAACTAATCCAATTCTCAACTCAAACTTAAACTCATACCTTATTCCTCAAACAAGTGAGGATGATGCTTTCTCATCAGATCCTCGAGTTCCCAGGTGGCTTCGCGATCGTCGTGATTGCTCCACCGAATCTTTACGTAGGGAATCTCACGATTTCTCAGTTTTCGCACTTATCGAGCGATAATCATCACCGAAAACTCTTCGTAACTCAAGTCCTCTTGAAGTTCCGGTGGCTCATATAGCATAGCATGCTCGGGGTCATGAATATACTTGCGAAGATTAAAGATATAGAACATGTTATGCACATTCGCAAGCTTCGGCGGCAAAGCTAGCCGATAAGCTACCGTACCAATCCACTCCAATATCTCATACGGTCTAATGTAGCGAGGACTCAACTTTCCTCAGACTCCAAATCGCTTTACCCCTCGCATCGGCGAAACTTTCAAGAACACGCGGTCGCCCACCGCAAATTCCAAATCTCTCCGGCACTTATCTACATAGCTTTTCTGTCTCGATTGCGCCGTAAGCAATCTCTTGCGAGCAAGGCAAACTTTCTCCTCTGTAAGGAAGTGAATTCTCAAAATCCGAGAGTTGAACTTCGACCAAAATCGACTATTTGTCGAGTAGGTACCCTTTGGAAAGGCTAAAGATATCCAAAACACAAAAAATGCTTTGAAGTTGAGTCCACGAGAGCAAGAAATGCGAAAATCTGCACCTGACAGATTTTGCTCTCGGGGACCGGTCCCTGGCAGGGAGAGACCGGTCCCCGAACTGAAGGTTGCGGCAGCGCGCGATGCAATCGGTCCCTGGGCCTGAGGGACTGGTTCCCGAACGCGTAAACTTGGGAAGGTCCCAAGAGACCGGTCCCTCTGCGCGAAAACTGGTTTGAGAGAAGTAAAGTGGAGGGGTTTTAATGCAATTGTAGCATTAGTTAGAAGGTATAGAGGGGCTGAGCTCTCTCTCCCTCTCTCATTTCCCCTCACTCTCTCATATTCTCTCCCTCTCCCTCTCTCTAGAAAGAAAAGAGAAGAAGAAAGAGAAGAAAGCAAAAAGAGGAAAGAGAAGAAGAAGAAGGAGGAGAGCTTGGAGGAGACCATCTCCATCACCTTCTTCTCTTTCCCTCTTCATCTCTTTGGTGTAGCTCAAGAGGTAAGCTACTAAACCCTAACATGTAAATCTCGGGTTTTTGGGTTTTTGGGTTTTTGGCTTTTGAGAGGAGGTCAAATGGACCTCTAGCACCATTAGTGGTGGATTAGAGCTAGAGGCTAGGGTTCCTTAGTGCAAATGGCAAGATGTGAACCCTAGGGCACCCGAATTGGGGTTTTTGATAAAGTATGAGATTGATCTCATTTGAGGGCATCTAAACCTAATTGCTAGGTGTCTAAACTCGGGGGCGAAGTCAGAATTACGATTCGTCGAGCAGGAGAAAAGCCATCGGCAAAATAAGGCCGATTCACCGTTTTGGACCAAGGAGGCCGAGACCTCGTCGTAACATTCGGCGAGAGGCATTTCTAGAACCTCTACAACAAGAAAAGGTGGGGGGTGTCATCCCGAAGCAACCGAACTCTCCATTATGTCTTAGAATAACATGATTTGCATCTCTTGCATGTTGCATTGTAGGATTGCATTGTAGTACCTTTTCCTTATGCTTCTAAAAATATTAACCTAGTGTGCATGGAATACTTGGTGAAAATGGATAGGTAAGGATTGAGTCGGAACATGGATCCTATAGTGCTAAAGAAAGAGATGAGCTCGATGGTTATCTAGTGAAATAGAGAGTGGCATCTAAATATTTAAAGGACAAACAAGTGGCATTAATGTAGTGTATTTGACACTAGAGGTTCTTTTGTGAACTTAGGGATAGGTGGATTCCCTAGTAAACGACTTGTGGACAATGAACTTAGTAAAGCTAAGTAGCCATGCATGAATGTCGGAATATATGAGTTCCAAGAGAATGTTGGCCCTAGTTCGTAGGGTATCCTCACGTGGAGAGGATAGATCAAATTCATGATCTGTTATTCGGGGTGGTAAAGCCATCCATATCCTCATATAGAGAGGATTTGTCGTCGAGTACTCCGGAGTGTCGGACGATTAGGACAGAGTTGATGTCTACAGACAGTCCCGGGTTTGGGGCACATGGAGCTCCCTATCCTATGGGATGGATATGTGAGATGTAGGCAAACCCAAAGGTCTTGCCACAGATTGGGTAAATGGAAAGTAAATATTGTCATTGGACACTGTTTTTCGAACATGGATCGAACTTGTTAGCATGATAGTAAACCTTTACTAAATGATGCATGTATTCATTACACATGATTATGGGCATAGTAGCATAGTTTTCCTATTATGTCATTTACCGTTTTAGATATCTATCTATCTATCTATCTATCTGTTGTTACTTTTGCCCACTTGGACCTAGTGGAAGATCGGCAGAGTCGGCAGCCGAGCCCACTGGGAACTATGGAAGATAGTTCTCACCCCACTCTATTTCCAGTGCTAGGTGCAGGTTTGCTGAGCGAGGATCGCGGCAAGGGCATCGCGCCCGACCAGTGAGGACCTAGTAGAGTAGTAGCTTTCTTTTTTGCATTAGCACACCCATGTATTTGAGAGAGATTCATGTAGGTGAGGTTTGGAGAGCTATGTATTTTAAATGATCAACTATTCATTTTGGAAAAAGAGGTAAATGTAAAAGAATGTGATGTAATTGGATGCAATTAATGTAATAGCTAGTAAGTTCTCTCTTTATTTCACTTGTGTATATTGTGGATTACTTGCTCTTTGATGTTGGCACTGTTTGTGCCCCGTCGATTGTGTACTTATAGAATTTAAAATTCTGGGTAAATTCTTGTACTCGATCTGTTGTTGAGCCTTGGGCGGACAGGGGAGGCGCTGTCCGTTCGGCGTCCGTTCGCCGCGCCCGAACCGTGCCAAATTTGTAGGGGTTTCGGGGTTTGGGCGTGACATCCTCCGCCTCCCGCAGGACATCGGGGCCTATCACCGCTCGCTTGTATAGGAGATCAACACTTCCGCCCGTAAAGGACTTCGAACGGTGCCATCTCAACACTAGCTTGGTAACTATTATTGTAGGCGAACTCGGCCATAGGTAGGTGACTTGCCCAACTACCCTTATAGTCAATGACACACACTCGCAACATATCCTCCAGAATCTGAATGGTTCTCTCCGATTGCCCATCTGTCTGAGGATGAAATGCGGTACTGAAATCGAGCCGTGTGCCAAGTGCCTCCTGCAGGTTCTTCCAAAAATGTGAAGTGAATCGGGGGTCTCGATCCGACACAATTGATTTCGAAACCCCGTGCAACCTTACCACTTCATCAAGGTACACCTGCGCTAATTTATCACCCGACCAAGTAGTGTGAATCGGTAGAAAATGCGCTGACTTAGTCATGCAGTCCACAATAACCCAAATCGCGTCGTGGCCACCCGTCGAGCGAGGCAAGCCGACCACGAAATCCATCGTTATGTCCTCCCACTTCCAAACATGAATGGGCAGGCTCTGAAGTTTCCCCACTGGAAATCGGCGCTCCGCCTTAACTTGTTGGTATACAAGGCACTGCGCCACGAAGCATCCAATATCCGCTTTCATTCCCGGCCACCAGTACTGTATCTTTAGGTCCTGGTACATCTTGGTGCCGCCCGGGTGGATACTATAGGGAGTCCGATGCGCTTCTTGCAAAATCAGCTTTCGGACCACCACGTCCACCCTCGATGTCGCGCCACACTTTTTGGAGGTTAGGGTCTGCAGGTTATAGGTTCTTGATTTTCTCCAACAAGGTCGGTTGAACAACGAGAGCCGATAACATAGCCGGAACCCCCGAAGCCACTATTTCGAGATCCAATCGCTTCATTTCCTTGCATAGAGGACTCTGCGTCGTGACCTTCTGCGCGAGGTTTTCCACCGACTTCTTGCTAAGGGCATCGGCGACCTCATTCGCCTTCCCGGGGTGGTAGAGGATTGTAACATCATAATCCTTCAGCAGTTCTAACCACCGCCGTTGCCGCATATTCAGCTCCTTTTGCGTAAACAGATACTTTAGACTCTTGTGGTCAGTATATATCTCGCAGCGCGCGCCGTATAAGTAATGCGTCCACAACTTGAGAGCAAATACCACCGCGGCTAACTCCAAGTCGTGGATAGGGTAGTTCTTCTCGTAGCTTTTCAACTGACGGGATGCATAAGCGATCACCTTCCCACCTTGCATCAGAACATACCCTAATCCCGAATAAGATGCATCGCTATAGACCACGAAGTCTTCACCTTGCACCGGTAAGGCGAGTACCGGAGTCGAAGTTAGCTTTTCCTTCAACTCTTTGAAACTCCGGTCGCACTCGTCACTCCAGACGAACTTTGCCCTTCTGTGTCAAATGGGTAAGTGGAATCACGATTTTCGAGAAACCCTCCACAAACCGTCTATAATAGCCCGCCAAGCCCACGAAGCTTCGGACCTCCGTGACATTTGTTGGGCGCGGCCAATCCTTGATTGCCTCAACCCTCCCCGGGTCTATGGAAACTCCACCCTCAGAAATCACATGCCCTAGAAGTGCGACTTCTCGGAGCCAAATGTCACACTTCTTTAGCTTAGCATATAGCTTCTCCTCCCGAAGGACTTGAAGCACTAATCTCAAATGCTCGGCATGCTCCTCGTCATTGCGAGAATAGACCAATATGTCGTCTATGAAAACTACGACAAATCGGTTCAGAAACTCCTTGAAGACACGATTCATCAAATCCATGAACACCGCCGGGGCATTCGTAAGTCCAAAAGGCATGACCGTGAATTCATAGTGCCCATACCGCATGCGGAACGCGGTCTTCTGAACATCTTCTGGCTTAATCTTCAATTGGTGATAGCCGGACTGCAAGTCTATCTTTGAGTACACACACGACCCCTACAATTGGTCGAACAAGTCGTCGATTTGGGGAAGTGGGTACTTATTCTTAATCGTGGCTCTGTTCAACTCACGATAATCCACACAGAGTCGGAACGATCCTTCCTTCTTCCGCACAAACAACACCGGGGCTCCCCACGGCGATACGCTTGGCCGGATAAATTGCTTGTCGAGGAGGTCTTGTAATTGATTCCTCAACTCCTTTAGTTCCGCCGACGCCATTCTATACGGAGCCTTCGAGATCGGCACGGTACCGGGAATCAAGTCTATGATGAACCCGATCTTCCAATCCGGCGGTATCCCCAACAACTCCGAGGGAAATACATCTAGGAACTCCCGTACTACCGACAACTCCTTCAAGGTCGAAGCCATTCGGTCTACCTCCACAACGGTTGCTAAGTAGGCTGTGCACCCGCTGTTAACCAACTTCCGCGCTCTCGTCGTCGACACCGTCGTGATGAAGCACGAGCTTCGACAAGCCCGATACGTGAACTCCTCTTATCCGGGCTCACGAAAGGTATGTTACAGATTTTATGTTGGCATATTTCGTAAAGTTAGTCGGAGTTTTGAATGTTTGAAGAAGAAGAGATGAAGATCAAAGACTCGAAGACTCAAAACATGAATGCACAATGCTCGGTAAGTTTAAATACCATTGATGATGATTTATAAATGTTTAAAAGTGTTTGGAAGACTTAGATTGTATTAAAATGCTAAATCTGAACGTTTTAGTGTTCTGGGACCGGTCCCTGAGATGAGAGACCGGTCCCTGAGGGTCCTCTATGCGTGGAAAGTTGAGGCAACCGGTCTCTGAAAAGTGAGACCGGTTCCAGAGCGAGAGACCAGTCTCTGGAATGAGAGACCTGTTCCCGAAGCCTGTGTTTTCAGGCACGCAACGAGGGACCGGTCTCCCACTCGAGGGACCGGTCTCCCAAAGACCGGTCTCCTCGAGAAGACCGGTCCCTGAGGACGACGTCAGTTTTTAAAATTAGGTTTTTGCAATCCTAGTCTGTTTCTAAGTCTTCTAAACCTATAAATAAGATGTAGGGGTGTTTCTAAAAAGGAATGAAGGCATAGAATATTATTTTGAAACCCTAGAAACTTGTTGGGTGCATTCTTTCTTCTCTCGAACAACAAGTTTCTATTGGATCAATTCTTGAAACCCTAATTTCTTGTTCTTCATGGAGAATTGATCCGGCTATTGCTTAGAAACATCTTCTATGGTTCTTTAATGATTGTCTAAGCAATAAATCATCATCAATCTTGGTATTCTTGCTCCGGACGGAGTGTGCTCGTGGATTCGAGTGGGCGTCATGGATTCGGCGTGATCAAGGCTTCGTGGATTCGAAGTGTGGACGTTTCGTGGATTCGGGACGTGGCGTTCGTGGATTCGGACGTGGGGCGTGGACAACCCGTTGGTGTGCGCGAGATCCGGAGAAGATAAAAGAGAGGTTTGAGTCCGTGGAATCGGTAAATCACCTTGTAATCTTTTATTCTTAGTGAATTGTTATTGCGTGTTGGTCCCGTGGTTTTTTACTCCTAGTTGGAGTTTTCCACGTAAATCTCGATGTGATTTTTATTTTTTCGCATTTACTGTTATCGCATTGAGCTTTGTGGTTTTCGGCTTTACACCTATTCACCCCCCTCTAGGTGTTAGATACAATCTAGATCGATCCCTGGGCTACCCCAAAACTTACAATTGGTATCAGAGCGGGATCTAGATAAATTGTTGTCTAATGGCCGAAGGTGAAAACATTAATCAACCACCGCTCTTCGATGGCACAAACTATGCCTATTGGAAAGTTCACATGAGAGCTTTTCTAATTGCAATCGATGAGCGCGTTTGGCAATCAATAAAATTTGGATGGAAACATCCTATTGAAAAGGTCGAGAATGTTGAAACGCCAAAACCACGAAACAAGTGGACAAAAGATGAAAACAAGGCATCTTCGTTTAACGGCAAAGGCATAAACGCTTTATTTAATGCATTGTCTCAAACGGAGTTTACTCGAGTTTCAGCGTGTGGAACCGCCATAGAAATTTGGGATACTCTACAAGTTATGCATGAAGGAACGAGCTTAGTAAAGGTCTAAAATTTGCAAATGTTAACAAGTAAATTTGATTCAATTTTTATGGACAAAAATGAGACCTTTACCGAGTACTATACACGTCTACAAGACGTTGTGAATACATGCGCTAATTTGGGAGAGAAAATCCCGGATGCTAAGGTTGTTAGAAAGATTCTTCGAACTCTTCCGGAACGCTTTCGGGCAAAGATTGCTACGATAGAAATCGTTAAGCATCCGGACGAGGTGAAAGTCGAAGAATTAGTAGGCGCCCTACAAACGTATGAGATGACATTTCCTACTAATCAATCTTTTGCCAAGTCTTCTTCTAAAAGTACAAGGGTTGTACTCAAATCGACAAAGAAAGAAGACAACGACTCGAATTCCGACGGAGATGTTTTGCTTGCTGACTTCGAACATCAATTAGCGCTCCTCACGAAGAAATTTCGCCTGAATTTCCGAAAGAAGAACAATTCGGACAAATCTTCATCTTCGAAGATTAAATCCTTTTCTAAGCATTCTTCTAATTCAATATCTAAGGATAAAAACCTTGCAAAGCCTTTGAAAGAAAAAGATGATTTTGAAGGGAAAATCCAATGTTACAAGTGTAGAGGCCACGGTCATATTGCAATGGATTGTCCCTCTAAGAAATCATATACAAAGAAGGCTTTGCAAGCTAAAACTTGGGATGATTCATCTTCAAGTGAATCAAGTTCAAGTGACGAAGGAAAGAATGAACTTGCTTTGTTTACTAACACTTCTTTGCCTTCGTCTAACGTTGTTTGTTTATCCTCTATTGTTTCTAACTCTAGTATTTCGCCTTCTTTGCATGGGTCATCGAGCGACAAATTGCGAAAGCAAGGAGGAATCAAACGACGAGGATATAGCGGAAGCGTATCATCAACTTCTTATCGATTCGAAAAAGATGGCCAAACTTAATAAGAAGTTGAGGCGTCGTTTGTTGGATTTTGAAGAGGAAAACAACAACTTGAAGACAATGAATAAAGCTCTTGAAGAGGAGAAGGAATCGATTTCAAAGAATAACTTAATCTTCCAAGAGAAATGTAANTTTATCAAAATTTTGAAATCAAATTTGATCTCTTGGTGATTAATCTATCTCGGTTGTGTGTGTTGGATATGATAGATGGATATTCGCTAATAGACTAAAATTTGTCAAAATTATTTTCAATTGTGAGATTGTCTAATTTAGGGGGAGTTTGGAGTTATTTAAAACAAATAAACTCCTATGTGTAAAAGATATGGAAAGAGTTACATCCAAAAGGAGTGTGAGAACTACCACCACATGTAGGAAAGAGCTATCACCCCGGTCGTACAGCAAGTGTGTGAAGCTACCACATGAAGATTGAATTGAATAACCGAAATGGTGTGAAAAAAATTTGAATATTTTAGATTTTTCGGAGTTATAAGGTATTAGGATGAAAAGATGCTCAAAGAGCCACCCCTGGTATCATATTAGTTAAATCTCTATCTTGAACGGATTGCGACAAATTGGTGTCAATTTTGCCGAATTTTTAAAAATTATTTTTCGTGAACCGTTACATCTTGATGATTTTGAAACATTAGTTCATTTTTTATTTCCAAACTTTGATGTTTCGATGTATTTTGAAATCTTATAATATTTTATCTTCATCATAATGATTTTTGGAGTACAACTTTTAATCTTTATAAAATTAACTTGATTTTGAAGGATTTTTTTAAAAAAAATTTCAAAATTTTCGAAATTCGGCAAAGTGTATTGGTCGCCACGGTTTTAAAACCGGTTACAGGTTTTCGATTTTTCTCCAAACTTTATCAAAACTTCTCCTTTCTCTTAAAACCTGTTACAAGGCACGTTTTTTTTTCTCGACGATAAAAGTGGCAAATGAAAAAGAAAAGAAAATAAAAGGGTTAATGGCTTCTGGAAGGAGCAGCAACAATCCGAAGAGGCCACAGTTCTTCAAAGTGCTTCTTTCTGGTTCTTTCAAAAGTTGTGGATTGTATGAAGTCTTTGTTAATTTATCCTATTCATGCACTAACATTATTGGTACTCTCTCTGTTTTTGGTACTTTCTTTTGGCAATTTTTGACAAAATAGGGGAGAGAGATGAGATTTAAGATTTTCATGAACAAAGGGGAGAGATTTGCATGAACAAAGGGGGAGAGATTTTCATGAACAAAGGGGGAGAGATTTTCATTGTTTTTAGAGAAGTTCATTTTTTTGACTAACTTTGTTCGAGGAGAAAGTATTCTTTCTGCAGATTCTCGAAGACTTAAAGACTCCTTGTGTTTAAGTCATAGAGTTTGTTTAGGAGTTGCAAAATTATAATTTTGTATTTTCTTTGGATTTTTCAACCGAGAAGTTCATTGTTTTGGTGATGGCAATGAATTTCATTTTTTTTGTTTGGAGAGTTGAGCGTTGTGAGTATTTTGATGTATTTTTGAGTTTTGTCACGAAATTGCAAAAGGGGGAAATTGTTACGGATTTTATGTTGTCATATTTCATGAAGTTAGTCGGAGTCTTGAATGTTTGAAGAAGAAGAGATGAAGATCGAAGACTCGAAGACTCAAAACATGAATGCACAATGCTCGATAAGTTTAAATACCATTGATGATGATTTATAAATGTTTAAAAGTGTTTGGAAGACTTAGATTGTATTAAAATGCTAAATCTGAACATTTTAGTGTTCTGGGACCGATCCCTAAGATGAGAGACCGGTCCCTGAGGGTCCTCTATGCGTGGAAAGTTGAGGCAACCGGTCTCTGAAAAGTGAGACCGGTTCCAGAGCGAGAGACCGGTCTCTGGAATGAGAGACCGGTTCCTGAAGCCTGTGTTTTCAGGCACGCAACGAGGGACCGGTCTCGCACTCGAGGGACCGGTCTCCCAAAGACCGGTCTCCTCGAGAAGATCGGTCCCTGAGGACGACGTCAGTTTTTAAAATTAGGTTTTTGTAATCCTAGTCTATTTCTAAGTCTTCTAAACCTATAAATAAGATGTAGGGGTGTTTCTAAAACAGAACGGAGGATAAAATATCTTTTTGAAACCCTAGAAACTTGTTGGGTGCATTCTTTCTTCCCTCGAACAACAAGTTTCTATCGGATCAATTCGTGTAACTCAAAATTTCTCGTTCTTCATAGGGAATTGATCCGGCTATTGCTTAGAAATATCTTCTACGGTTTTTTAATGATTGTCTAAGCAATAAATCATCATCAATCTTGGTATTCTTGCTCCGGACGGAGTGTGCTCGTGGATTCGAGTGGATGTCGTGGATTCGGCGTGATCAAGGCTTCGTGGATTCGAAGTGTGGACGTTTCGTGGATTCGGGACGTGGCGTTCGTGGATTCGGACGTAGGGCGTGGACAACCCGTTGGTGTGCGCGAGATCCGGAGAAGATAAAAGAAAGGTTTGAGTCCGTGGAATCGGTAAATCACCTTGTAATCTTTTATTCTTAGTGGATTGTTATCGCGTGTCGGTCCCGTAGTTTTTTACTCCTAGTTGGAGTTTTCCACGTAAATCTCGGTGTGATTTTTATTTTTCCACATTTACTGTTATCGCATTGAGATTTGTGGTTTTCGGCTTTTACACCTATTCACCCCCCTCTAGGTGTTAGATACAATCTAGATAGATCCCTGGGCTACCCCAAAACTTACAAGGTAAGCACCCTGCTCTTGCAGTCAATCGTCACGTAGTACTTCGAGACCCAATCCATGCCCAATATGACATCGTACTCTTTCAGCTTCTTGAGCACCAACATGCGAATCGGCATTATCCAATCGCCTATTTGTACTGGGCACGCTAAACACTCCTTGCGGATCAGAAAATCCCGCCCAGGGCCAGACACACACCAAGTGCTCTTACTAAATTGAAACTCGATACCATGCATTTGTGCAAATGGCCTACTTATGAATGAATGCGTGGCACCTGTATCAAACATAGCTCGGGAGCGAACTCCGTTAATTAAAACCATACCTGCCACCACATGGCGCTCCTCGGGCTCGGCAGGTTCCTCCACTTGAGTTTGAGCGGCGAACACCCACCCGCTCGGTGCCGATCGTGTCACCTCATGTTGGCGAGGCGCCATCGCGCGTCCCGCTGACACCGCCGTCGGTGGAGTGCGCCGAGGGTGCGGGTGGAACACGACCGTCCGTCGCTATCGCAATCGTCGCTGCTAATTGCCGCTCCATCAACTCTCGAAGCAGCCCGAATTGACCCGCAAGTGCGGTCACTTGTGCCCGCAACTCCTGCATCTCGTTCGGCCCGGCCTGTGCAGGCACCACAGGAGGCTTTGGGGCTCATGCAGGTTCAACTTGCTCGGGCGAAGGTCAAACCCACCGATACTCAAAAATAAGACTTTCTTATTCTTTGTGAGGTCAAACCCACCGAAACTTCGCTAAAACTCCTTCATTTCGCCGAACGGAGTTGCCCACAATTCTTCTAGCACCCTAAAGGTTACAAGAGAAGAGATACACGAACGTTACGAACAACTCTAAGCTCAATCATTAAGCAAATCTAGCAAAGGGGCAAAAACTCACCCTGGTGGGAGAGACCGGTCCCCCCGGAACAGTGCTGCGGCAGGACTTGAGGTAACCGGTCCCTGGAGGGTAAGACCGATCCCCGAGTACGTTTTCGCGAGGAGAGACCGGTCCCGTGCGGGGAGAGACCGGTTCCCGAACGTTGGATTTTCGGGGCAGGCTGAGAGACCGGTCCCAGGTCGGGGAGACCGGTCCCTCAGTCCGAAAACTGCCCAGACCCGGGCAGTGCACAGGTTGGATTTTTGAGGGACTTAAGTGGATTTTGTTACTTCAAAGAGCCTTAGGGCCATTTCCTCTCCCTCTCACCCTCATTTCTCTCCCTCACATTCTCTATACACTCTCTAGAAAGAGAAGAAGAAGGAGAAGAAGAAGGAGTTAAAGGAGAGCAAGCTTGGAGGCCTTGGAGCATCTTCCTCTCCCTCATTTCTCACCTTTGGAGGCTTAGAGCTTGTGGTTGGAGCTTGGTAGTGGATCAATCTTCAACCCTAGAGAATTTTGAGCTTGGTTTTGAGCATTCTAGAGGTAAGTGGCTAGTTTTCTTCCTTTAGATCCTAGTTTTGAAGCTTTAAACTAGATGAAACCCTAGATTTTGGGATTTATGGCTTAATTTGGGGATTTTTGATTTGTGTGACGCACTGGACCTTTGCAAATTGCGAGGTTCGAGTGTTTGGACTGTGTCCCGAGTTTTTCCAGACTTTCTGGTGGGTCGTTGACAGTGTTCCGACCTATGGCTCGCATCCCGAGAATTGTAGTATTTTATGTAGCGCTAAGGTCACTAAAAAGTTGGACTTAGCCTACTCTGGGATTGCATTCTGCACNAAGGTAAATACTTTCGTATTTATTTTACGGTTCGATGATACAGCGTTTATTTGTACTACAGTTACACAACATGTAAATAAAATAGTTTTACTTCATACAGGTTCGTACTGATTATACAGGGTTGTATTGCTCGTTCATCCATAGTACTAGTTTATATAGTTATGTACTACTTATACGAGATAGTACCGTCGGTTCATATGATATTACGTTGTTTAATCTGATAGTACATATGATGTACAGGGTTGTGATACGATATTCGTACAGTTTTATTAGTTTGATGATTCGGATAGATTATCACTAACAGTAAAAAGCCAAGTTACAGTAATAAATTAGTACAAGATCCTGGATGTATTTACATCAGGTCGAACACGGTGGATTCACAGTCACCATCGAGGTCGTAAGGGTGAGATCCTTACTCAGATAGGGAGGGCTGGGGCATCCAAAGAGCTATGGCGTGCTCGCTCGTATTCAGTGCATCCGGTTGAGGCCTCACGGCCGAATATCCCTCGCTGGAAGTGTTCGTACACGCTTACTCGTGTTTACCGTTCGTTCGCATCAGTTGTAGAGTTTGCAGGTTAGTAGTACAGAGATTGTACCATTTTCAGTGATCGTAGAGTTTCTAGATCAAGTTACAGAGTTTCACTTCTAAGTTGGCAAGTTATTTAAGAAACAGTAACTGGAATCGAAATGATTCAGGTATACATAAAGTTCGGATTACAGAGAAATACTGTAATGGAATGATATAGTATGTAGTACATGTAGATACGGGGAAATACCGTAATTTAGTGTGATACAGGTTTAAAACAAAGTTGTGATTACGGCGAAATACTGTAATCCAAAGTGAACAGGGTTCGTGTAATGTTCGAGTTACGGGAAAATACTGGAACCGAGTTATCAAACGTTTATTATATCCAAGGTTCGGAGAAATACCGAATGAGTTTAGAGAATTCAGAGTAGATCCGTATCCAAATTTACGTATTATGTTAAGAGTAAAAGTGATATCCTTTAGACAGTGCGGGGTTAGGGGAGGTTAAACCAGCCCAAGCCCAGTGTAGCTGTCTGCGGCTTGCCTGTCTCGGAGGGGACAGGCGGGTTCCGAGATTGTTGAGCATATTAATTCGTTAGTTGTTCTCTTAACGTATATATTATGTTCCGAACGCGCTCCCGTTCGTTGTTGCCTTCGCTTTCGAGATTCGATTTATATTTAGTATGTACTATAAACTAAAGGAAATTTGGTTTAAGTTCATTTGTTTTGATAGTGTAAGATGAGTTAGTAGTATATAGAAAATGTAAATCAGTAGGTGGTTTATGTACTAACAAATGTGAAAAGTAAAGATTTAGTTGTTTTATTTCAACTATGTACATATTGTTTTCCCTTACTGATGTTTTACGTATTTCAGGACCACCGGCGATGGATGCCGCGGTTTGGGAACGGAGCCAGGAGGCGGCGGGGCGAGCACGATCCTGGACATCCTAATCACCACACTCTTGATGTTGCTTCAAGGGTCACCCGAGCCGTAGGCTAGAGCGGCTGAATGGGTGATCCAGATAGGTCCGTATTCATAAAGTTTCCTTCTTTTCATTGGTAATGATTACGTTGATTATGATACGGACGTTCTTTCTTCAGTCATCTATATGTTAAAGTTACGCTTTTACCTTTACGTACGTACGAGGTTAGTATTAGTTTGAAACCGAGAATGGGTTAGAATGGCCAATTGAGACAATTGGGGTTATTGAGTGTTGGGTCTTAGGGAATTATTGCCCCCTGAGCTTGGAGGGATCCCTGGCAGTTGACCACCCTGAAATGGTGCGGGTCACCACTGGTTGAGGCCTCGCGTGGCGAGCTCCCCCTCGCTGGAGGAAGTTCGGTTCTGCTTTACACTCATAGCTAGATTAGGAGTTGAACTCCTGAGTATCGGTGATCAGTGTTACGGTTATAGTGCTATCCAGAGATGGATAAATAAGAACGGTGAGAGTTCCGAAATAGAAGCTGGTACAGTTCTATTTATTATTATTGTTGCTTTTTCGACTTACCCCTTTTCTTTTGGAGCCTAGTGGTGCATTGAGCTGAGGTCAGTAATTGCCCGCTGGGAACTATAAATTATAGTTCTCACGCCCTCTGTTTCATGTTTTTGTTTCAGAGTGTGACGCACTGGACCTTTGCAAATTGCGAGGTTCGAGTGTTTGGACAATGTCCCGAGTTTTTCCAGACTTTCTGGTGGGTCGTTGACAGTGTTCCGACCTATGGCTCGCATCCCGAGAATTGTAGTATTTTATGTAGCGCTAAGGTCACTAAAAAGTTGGACTTAGCCTACTCTCGGATTTGCATTCTGCACAAGGTGTACCGGTACACTCTTGATGGTCGTACCGGTACACACTTTGTACCGGTACACGCTTGATGGTTGTACCGGTACACTTGTGGCAAATTGCGAACCCGAGCCTCGGGTTTGCATTTTCGTAGGATGTGTACCGGTACACTTTCCCGTGTACCGGTATACTTTGGCAGAATCTGAACAGTTTGTTCTGCAGGGGTTTTTTCGCAATTGTGGGCTTCTTATATCAGCACCCACGCCCCTTAGGGCTTCTTTTGTGCTGGGACCTGAGGAGGAGAAGGTGAGAGGAGCTCTCTCTCCCTTTCCTGGCATTTTTACTCTTTTGCTTGGTTTTTATTGGGTTTTCTCTCCTCTAATTGCATCTTGGTGGCTTCTCCACCATTGTTGATGGCTTAGAGCTTGGAGAGGAGATTGTGGCTGAGGAGATCTCCCACCCCACTTGGATTGGAGCTAAGTTTGGAGCTTCTTGAGAGGTTAGAGACTTGATTTCTCCCTTTGATCCTTGATTTGAGGTTTTTGTGAGATGAAACCCTAGAAATGGAAATTTAGGGTTTATTTTGGGAATTTTGTATCTAGGGCTTTTGAGGCTAGATTGTTGGGATTAGAGGCTTCCATTGGGTTAGATTGGATGATCTTTAGCCCTCTTTTGGAGCATTGGAGAGGGTTTTTGCACTAGAGGTGAGTTCTCTCCACCTATGCTTGAATAGCTTAATGTTTGGGTAGTTGGTTATTCGTATGGTTCATGTGACGCATGTTCTTGTACCTCTAGGACACTAGAAGGCTATTGGACATCTTTGTTGGAGCAAATGAAAGGTTTCGTTTACCATCGGTGGGTTTGGCTTCATGAAAACGGGGCGAAACGGCCCCTAAGCATTCTAAACTCTTTGTATACTGTTTTTGAATGCATATTTATGCTAAGTAGTATTTATGTGAATTTTGGAACCCCTGAAATACATGTGTTATGTATAAGAGAATTTTCACTCTATATGGTAGAGCGTTCTGGGTATTGTTGCATGCATTCGGGTAGAGCTCTTGCTAGTCATTTGGAAACGCGCTTTATATGCTTAGAATGGTTCAGTTATGTAATTATGAACATTTGGGATGATCTTGAACTTAGTGAATGAAAGTGTCATAAAGGGGCACTTAGACTAGCACTTATGAGACTATCGTATTGAGACATAGAATTAGGCCACTTGAACATCTATTATTTTCCATGTTGTAGACATGATGACATAGAGATAGGCCTATGTGAGAGTTGTGATGTGGTGGTGATGTTATTAGACATGGGATTGGTACTTGGTGACAGATCGTTGCTTTGCCATTGTGCCTCTTCGCCATGCTTGTGAGGGTCGGCCCAAAGCGGGCATCCGGAGATAGCCATCGCGATTCATATTTGGTGGGGTTGCGTTACTGCGGAAGTGGATTGATGGGCCAGGTCTCATAGAGCTGGGGGTGATGATACACGAGGGCATTAGGCTTGGACAGGCAGCAGCTCGGGGGGTTCGGGCTAGACAGCCTTTCGGCTGGGTCTATTCAGATTTGACTTCGAGTATTCATGATGACTTAGTTACTATTGACATTGACTAGAATAAGTAAAACTCACTTTACTATTTGCATTGTGGACATTTATGATGATGGAGATTTTACTGGCATTGCATAGTTGATTTATACTTTGCATTTTATACTAGTAGAGTATCATGTTGTGTAAGTTACACTTTTACTTGTCTTTCGTTTCCTAATTTATGTCACTGCATCTATTGTAGCTTTGGCTTGTGGTGCTTCACTGAAAGTCAGAATTTGCCACTGGGAACTATTTTAATAGTTTCCGCCTGTTATCTATGTTTCCTTTTCAGAGCCTTCCAGCGTTTACCGGCGGAGACGGGATCGCGGAAGGGTGTCGCGTAGCTTAGCTGGGAGAGTTTCTTTTGCGCTAGGTGGTACTTCTCCTCCATTTTATATTTTGGGAGAGACGGGAGAGGTTTGTACCATGTTTAGAGAGACCACCTTGTACTGCTTTTAGCATGTATTTGGAATCCTCCATATTGTATGACTTTAGCATTATTTAGGTGGATTTTAAGTTTTACTTTATCATCATTTGTTTAGCATTTTTAGATTTTATTATGCTCTGATACTACTAGTTGCCTTGTTTATTGCTTTTATTATTGTTGTTGTTAGGCCTTATATGTTGTAGACATATGGCGGGTCTGGGCACGCGCCGGGCGGGCTTCCGCTGGGTCCCGGGGCGTGACAATTTGAGGGCTTTGAAACCTAATTGATGGGTTTAGAACCTTTATTTAGGTTGGATTTGAAGAACTCTAACTCCCATTTAGAGCTTGAGAGAAGATTTCTTCACTTGAGGTGAGTTTTCCTCACCTTAGCCTATGTTGCTTATTGATTGAGCTCAGAGTTGATCGTAAGGTTCGTTTAACCCTTGTTCCTACATCTTTAGGGTGCTAGGAGACTAGTAGATACCTTCGTTGGAGCAAACGAAGGAGCGCAAGAGTTGTGGTGGGTTTGGCTTCATGAAAACGGGGCGAAATGGCCCCCATGCTTTCTATACTCGTCGTAACGTCATTTTAAATGCAAATCTATGCTAAATAGAATTTATGTGAATTTTAGAACACTTAAAATGCATGTGTTATGTCACGCCCCGGGACCGATACCAATTTGAGCCGGCCCGAGCACGTCAAACAGACGCCGAACGGACAGAGTTTCCCCTGTCCGCCCAAGGCTCATCACATGTACAATTTCAAACAAGAAGTGCACTAGCGGAAACATACACAAACGGCTTACACGAGGGTAAGCAACAGCCATGAGTGAGAGAAAGGAACTAAACATCTACACAAGTACCATGATTCTCTTTTGATCACATACATTGCATTTAACCTCATATTCATAATTCTTTACATCACTTGCATCATTTCTTTTTACATCACATTCTCTCAAAATAAACATTACATTCTTTTTCTTTTACATCTCAATTTATCAAATACAAAAAATGAAGTAAGGGAATGCTACTTCAAAATGTAAAACTCTGGTGGCCTCTGACTAAGGTGCGATACCTTTACCACGGTCGCTCGCCGGCTCGCTCGGTCCCGGCTCTGTGGAAATAGTGGGGTGAGAACTACAACGAAGTTCCCAGTGGGTTCGGCCCCAACATCACCGACTTTCCCACTAGGACTAACTCAGGCATAATAGAAAGGATAAGCAGAATAGTAACCAAACTATAATCATGATGCTAATATGCCTGAACAATAGCAAGGAATATGCTCAATATAAATCATGCAAGTATGCAAGTTCTTTATTCTTTTACTCTTTGTTCTTTGTTCTTTAATCTCACGGCTAACCCGGGGGTTTCGCCACATTAACTTGCCCACATTAACTCCATCATCGCGGGCCCTCAACTTCCTCCCGCTAAGACCGTCCTCGGGTTTACTCCAACCCGTGATGCAAAACTCCGGAGCGCATCGCCCGAGGGGGAGCGACCGCCCTCTAGCACGGAACTCATAGCAAGTATGATCAATCCTTAACTCTAAGGATATATAGTTCAATCATTGTCTTTACACTAACTCTAGTGTTCTTTACATCACTTTATTTTGCTAACTTTAGCAATCATCGTTCTTTAACTTTACTCATTCTTTATGCCAAACTTTGCATTAGCTTTAACCATTATCATTGTTCTTTTCATCACATTGATTCTTTGATGCCACACACTAACTCTAGTGTCGACTATATTCTTTCGAATGCCACTTGATCTATGCTCATTGTGTCTTTTTGTTCTTTTGCCTCACTTGTGTGCTCACAATTTATCTCATGCATACATATAGGGTTAAACATTCATAGGGGTTCTCAACCATCTCGTTAGGCAAATTGTGCTCACAACATGCAACATTACATTATTCTCATTACATATACCCTACGATGCATGCAACAATGTATATAACATATGCTCAATTGAATGACACATTAGGCATAGAAGGAAGTTCAACGAGTTGGATAGCACCACCCACCTCGTAGGTTCGCAAAGGTGCTCCGACGATTTTCTTGGGATTTTTAGACACCCAGTTCGCTACCTGCGAGTTAACAAAGCCAAATTAGGCTTATTTGGCCATAATTTTACATCGGCTTTTCGTAACGTTAATCCGAGTACACCAACGCGACAGAAATACCTCCAATTAGGTTTCTAGAGGGTCAATTGCATTTTAGAACCCTCACAAGCAAAAGCCCCAATTTGGGTGCCCTAGCTCATAACATCTATCAAACCTAGGGTTTGATCTCATTGGGAAGCAAAAGAAGCTTCATTCTACTCTAGAGACTCCACAAAAACCATCTTTAGTTCAATCCAAACCCTAGTTTGGATTCTACCATGAGAGGGGTTGGAGCTTTCCTCTAAGCTTCACCACCAACACCCAAATCCATGGTTTGATCTCTAAAAGAAGCAAAAGAAAGCTTCAATCACTCAATAGGTTCTATAAAAACCATTCCTAGCTTAATCTAAACCCTAGTTTGGGTTCTACCACAATTAAGGTTCAAAGCTTACCTTGTAAGCTTTCCTTTTCCAAACTAGAGATAAGGGAGAGGGAGTTTCTTCACTCCTTCTTCTCCACTTTCTTCTTCTTCTTTTCCTTTTTCTTCTCTTTCTTTTCCTTGTCTTCTAGAGAGAGAAAGAGAGATGAGAGGGAGTGTGAGGGAGAGAATGAGAGAAAAAGCCCTCATGGCCCTCAACTTAACCATTGGGTGGCATAAATGCAAATAGGCCCTTCAGCTTTTATCTTATTAAACTGCTTGAACTGGGCAATTTTCATGTTCGGGGACCGGTCTCCCCGACTTGGGACCGGTCCCAGAGAGCTCTCCCACAGCTCAGCGGAGGCTTTCGCACGAGGCAACCGGTCTCTCCCAGGGAGACAGGTCTCTCAGGGACCGGTCTCTCCCCGCAGGGACCGATTCCCGAGAGCTGGTTTTCTGGGACTTAGCCGATTTTCAGCTTTTCTCATTTCTCACGGGTTCGGGGACCGGTCTCTTCCACCAGGGACCGGTCCCCGAGAGCTCAAAAACTGCAGTTTGCAGATTTTTTATTCTTTAACTCTCGAAAACCTCCTATAACACACTTTTGATCATTTTAACACCTTCAGACTTTCCGAAGTGTACCATCCTCGCACTTTGGTCAATTTGACTAAAGTTCGATATTTATTTTTCGAATTTTTGGTATATTACATGTTATGTGCAAGATCATTTTCACTTCATATAGTAGAGCATTTTGGGTATTGTTACATGCATTTGGGTAGTGTTCGCACTAGTCATTTGGAAACATGCTTCATATGTTTAAAGTGGCTCAATTATGTATTTATGAACATTTGGTTTAAGCTTGGACTTAGTAAATGAAAGTGTCATAAATGGGCACTTAGACTAGCGCACTATGAGACTATTGTATTGACTTAGTAATAGGCCTATGAGAGAGTTGTGACGTATTCCATGTTGTTAGACATGAAGACTTGGTACTTGAGACAGATATTTTGGTTACTTGCCATTGTGCTCATTCGCACATGCTTGTGAGGGTCGCTCCCTACAAGCCGGCACTCCGGAGATGGCCATCGCGATACATATTCGCCGTGCGGGATTAGGCGCCGAATTGGATTGCCGTGGGAAAGGCTCATTCCTAGAGTGGGGATGTTGACTACCACGGGGCCATTAGGCTCGGCACGGCCAGACAGCCTACGGGTGGGTCTCAAGGCCAGACAGCCTTCGGGCGGGTCTCTTTAGATTTGACTGTGAGCATTCATCGTGCCATGTGGACATTGACTAGAATAGTAAACAATGACATCTTTACTATTTGACTTATGGACATCATATTCACGATGCTTGGGTATATTCATACGAGAATAACTTTTCTTACTTATACTAAATCATGCTAAGTAGAGATATCATGTGGCAGCAAATATTCATGCTTATTTACTTGTCGTACATATCGCTCTTGTTTATATCTGCTTACTGACCCCCTTTCTAGTTTGGGCCTAGTGGTGCATTTCACTGAAGCCAGTAATTGCCCACTGGGAACTATTATTCAATAGTTCTCACGCCCTCTATTTTATGGTTTTATTTCAGAGCCTTCGGCACCGGCGGAGGCACGGGATCGCGGCAAGGGAGTCGCATAGCTAGATAGCGGAGCTTGTTGTTGCTCCTAGGTGGCCACTCTCTTCCTTTTTGTCTTTTTTGTGAGAGAGAGAGTTTTGTACCATGTATAGAGACCACCTGTGTACCTTATTTAGCATTTGTATTTGGGATTCTTATTGTATTATTTATGTTTCTTCTAGTGGATTTTAGTTTATGGCTCTTTTCCTTTATTGTAGCATCTAGATATACTTGCTCTGATACTCTTAGATGTTCTCTTTTTACTGCTTCATTTATCGCTTTGTTTTAGACGCCTTGTATGTTTTAGACATATGGTGGCGGGTCTGGGCACGCGCCGTGCGGGCTTCCGCTGGGTCCCGGGGGGTGACACACTTTCTGTACCGGTACAACCATCAAGGTGTACCGGTACACAATCCCACAGAAGGCAACCCGAGAGCAGCCTAAGTCCTCCTCTTTGGTGACCTTAGCGCTACTTTAAAAATCTCAATTCTCGGGATACGAGCCATAGGTCGGAACACTGTCAAACGACCCACCAGAAAATTTGGTAAAAACTCAGAACACTGATCAAATACTCGAACCTCGCAATTTGTAAAGGTCCAGTGTGTTACACTCATTCCTAGAGTGGGGATGTTGACTACCACGGGGCCATTAGGCACTGCGCTGGCCGGACTACCCACGGGTAGGTCCTACATGATCGGAACTGTAGTGACTTAATATGCCAACTGGACATTGATTAGAATAGTAAACAATGACAACTTACTATTTACTTGTGGACATCATAGTAGTTACACTTATGCATATTTATGTTACAGTAGCATTCTTACTTATGCAAATTCATGCTAAGTAGAGATATCATGTTGTAGTAAGCTTTCATGTTTAATCGCTTATTGTTCATATCGCTTATACTTGTACTTACCCTTTCAGCTTTTGGGCCTAGTGGCGCATTTCACTGAAGTCAGTAATTGCCAACTGGGAACTATTATTTAATAATTCTCACGCCCCTGTTTTATGATTTCCTTTCAGAGCCCTCTACACCGGTGCAGGCACGGGATCCCGGCAAGGGGATCGCTAGCTAGATAGCGAGGATTTTACATTTTGCTTAGGTGGTTCTCTCTCTTTTTGTATTTTGTAGAGAGCGGGAGGTTTTGGCACCATTTATAGAGACCACCTTTGTACTACTTTTAGCACTTGTTTTCGGGATTTGTTATTGTTCTACTTTATGGTTTTACCTTAGTGGATTTTTTAGCTTTTGTTTATTCCTTTGTTGTAGATTCTAGTTGTACTATGCTCTGATACTCCTAAGTGTTCATTTATCATTGCTTTATTTATCGTTTTATTGTAGACGCCTTATATGTTTGAGACGTATGGCGGGTCTGGACACGTCCCGGGCGGGCTTCCGCTGGGTCCCGGGGCGTGACACTAATGCCCTAGCAACTTTTATGGATCTAATGAACCGTGTTTTTAAGCCTTATTTAGACAGGTTCGTCGTGGTGTTCATCGACGACATCTTGGTTTATTCCCGAAGTGATGCAGATCACGAGGAACATTTGAGGCTTGTACTTCAAATACTTCGGGAAAAGGTGCTTTATGCCAAGTTGAAAAAGTGTGAATTTTGGCTCCGAGAAGTAGCATTCCTTGGACATTTGATTTCGGGATCGGGTATAGCCGTGGATCCTAAGAAGATTGAGGCTATCAAGGATTGGCCGAGACCGACGAGCGTCACGGAGATACGGAGCTTTCTTGGATTCGCCGGCTACTACCGGAGATTTGTCGAGGGGTTTGCTAAGCTATCTACTCCCCTCACGAGGCTCACGCATAAAGGCGTCAAGTTCATTTGGAACGATGCGTGTTAGAGGAGCTTCCAAGAGTTGAAGCAAAGATTGACGACCGCTCCGATCCTAACCCTGCCTGTTGCTGGAGCAGGGTATGTGGTTTATAGTGATGCTTCATTTAATGGATTGGGTTGCGTTTTGATGGCAAGGTGATCATGTATGCTTTTTGCCAATTAAAGGATTATGAAAGGAACTACACTATGCATGATTTGAAGTTGGCGGCCAAAGTCTTTGCATTGAAGCTATGGTGCCACTATCTTTATAGGGAGCGATGTGAAGTATACACGGATCACAAGAGCCTTAAGTACCTGTTCACTCAGAAGGAGCTGAACTTGAGACAGCGCAGATGGTTGGAGCTGCTCAAGGATTATGACTTGACTATTCTTTACCACCCGGGCAAGGCTAACGTGGTGCCAGATGTGCTAAGTCGGAAATCGACGGAAAACTTAGCGATGCATGTTGTTACTCAACCGCAGTTGATCGAGCAGATGAAGCGGTTGGAGTTGGAGGTAGTGGCTCCTGATACACCCTTGAGGTTGATAACCTTGGTAGTGCAACCTACATTGTTGGATAGAATTAAAGAAAAGCAAGTTTATGACGTGGAGTTGCAAAAGATTAGAGATAAAATGTTTTATGGTTGCACCGGCGATTTTCTTGTGGATGATCAAGGGTTGATGCGATTTCGTGGACGGTTATGCGTACTGGCGGATTCGAGAATTAAAGAGGATATCCTTCAAGAAGCACACCGGGCACCCTATGCTATACATCCGGGAGGCACCAAGATGTACAAGGACTTAAAGTTGCACTATTAGTGACCCGAGATGAAAAAGGATATTGGCGAGTTTGTAGCTTGTTGTCTAACTTGCCAACAAGTAAAGGCGGAGCACCGATTGCCCGCGAGAAAACTTCAGAGTTTGCCTATTCCTGTGTGGAAGTGGGAGATGATCACCATGGACTTTGTTATGGGATTGCCTCACTCTCAGACCGGGCACGATGCTATTTGGGTGATCGTGGATAGGTTGACGAAATCGGCGCATTTCATACCTATTCACACTATTTGGACTGGGGAAAAGCTCACACAAGTGTATCTCTATGAGATTGTGCGACTTCACGGAGTGCCTACTTCGATTGTATCTGATCGAGACACCCGATTTGTGTCCCACTTCTGGAGGAGTCTGTAGGACGCCTTAAGCACTCGATTAGATTTCAACACTGCTTTCCACCCTCAGAGTGATGGGCAGTCGGAGCACACCATACAGACGTTAGAGGATATGCTCCGAGCATGTGTGATAGACTTCCAGGGAGGATGGTCGCAGCATCTACTGATGCCAGAGTTTGCTTATAACAATAGTTATGAAGCAAGCATCAAGATGGCGCCCTTCGAAGCATGTTTTGGACGGAAGTGTAGATCCCCACTTCATTGGAGTGAAGTTGGCGAGAGATTGGCTTTAGGCCCTGATGTGCTCCAAGAAGCTGAGGACAAGATTCGCATTGCTCGGGAGCGACTATTGACGGCACAGAGTAGACAAAGGAGCTACGCCGATCGACGACGGCGAGACTTGGAGTTCCAGGTTGGAGACCATATTTTCTTGAAGGTCTTGCCGACTAGAGGGATCAGGAGATTCGGGATTCGGGGTAAGTTGAGCCCTCGGTTTATTGGACCGTATGAGGTTTTGGAACGTATAGGCCCGGTAGCGTATCGACTTGCTCTACCACCGAACCTATCGGGCGTACACAACGTCTTTCATGTGTCGGTCATTCGGAAGTACATCTTTGACCCGGCTCATGTATTGGATGCTACACCTATAGAGCTGCGAGATGATTTGAGCTTCGAGGAGCAACCCGTGAGGATCTTGGCTCGTGATGTGAGGAAGCTGCGGAATCGGGATATTCCATATGTGAAAGTTCTTTGGAGCAACCACGAGGAGGGGAGGCCACGTCGGAGCTTGAGAGCGCTTTGCAGGAGCGCTATCCCCATCTTTTTCAGATGGAGTCTTGTAGCACACTGGACCTTTGCAAATTGCGAGGTTCGGGTGTTCGATTTGTATTCCGAACTCTTCCACACTTGGTGGAGGGCCGTCGATGGTATACCGGCCTAAAAGTTCGATCTTGAGAGTTTTGGCAGAGTCCTGAGAGTTTTTACTTTCGGGGACCGGTCCCTGATAGGAGAGACCGGTCCCCCAGTGAACAGTGCTGCGCAGCCGGCGAGGCAACCGGTCCCTGGCAGTCGAGACCGGTCCCCGAGCGCGTCTGAGCGGGGAGAGACCGGTCCCGGAGGGAGGAGACGGTTCCGAACGTTGGATTTTCGTCTCTTGAATTTTTATATTATATGCTCTTATTTCATGTGGGGGTAGGCTGAGAGACCGTCCCAGGTCGGGAGACGCGTCCCTCTGGGCGAAAACTGCCAGACCGGGCTGATGTGATTTTGGATTTTTGAGGGCTTATCAGATTTTGTACTTTAGAGCTAGTAGAGAGCCTTTCTTCTCTCTCTTTCCCTCATTTCTCTCCACCTTTGCATTCTAGAGAGGGAAGAAGAGAGGGAGAAGGAAAAGAAGAGAGAAGAAGAGGAAGGGCTTGCTTGGAGGCCTTGGAGCCCATCTTCTTCCTCATTTTCTCACCTGTTGAGGCTTGGAGCTTTCGGTTGGAGCTTTGAGGGATGTCAAACTTCAACCTACTTGATTTTGAGCTGAATTGGAGCTTGTTCTTGAGGTTGTTAGCTTGTAATCCCCATTTGATACATGTTTTCCTAGGTTTTACTAGATGAAACCCTAGATTTTGGGATTTAGGGTTTATTTTGGGGGTTTTTGGATTTGAGGCTTCTTGATCTCATTTGATTGGTTTGGAACCTTTACATAGATTAGATTGGGAGACCTCTACCTTCCATTTGATGATTAAGAGAGGGTTTTCCACTTGAGCTGAGTTTTTCCCAACCCTAGCTTGAGAAGCTTAATGATTGAGCTATTTGCTCTTCGTTTCGTTGGGTGATCCTATTTTTGATGTTTCTAGGGTACTAGGAAGCTTGTGGATACCTTCGTTCGGCAAAACGAAGAAGTCGATTTTGGTGGGTTTGACTTCATGAAAATGGGGCAAAATGGCCCCTATGCCTTCTAAACTTTTTGTAAAGTATTTTTTGAATACAAATTCATGCTAAACATGATTTATATGAATTTTAGAACACTTAACATGCATGCCTCATGTATCGTAACATTTGTACTCCATATAGTAGAGCTATATGTGTAGATTGCATGCATTGTAGATAGTGCTTGGTTGTGCAAGTTGAGAGCACGTCTCCATGCTAGAATTGAGTGAACTATGCATCATGAATATATTAATGCCATGCTTGGGACTCGTTGAACAAAAGTGTCCTAAAGGGGCACTTGGAATTAGTAAACTATGAAAATGCAACTTAGAGATCTGATGATAGGCCATTGTACATCTGCTATATATTCCATATTAGAGACATGATGACATAGAGATAGGCCTTTGGGACATTCGATATATTCCATGTTATTAGACATGAGGACTTGGTACTTGCGACAGATCGTTTGACTACTTGCCATTGTGCTCATTCGCACATGCTTGTGAGGGTTGCTCCCTGCAAGCCAGCACTCCGGAGATAGCCATCGCGATTCATATTCGCCGTGCGGGATTGGGCGCCGAAGTGGATTGCCGTGGGACAGGCTCATTCCTAGGGTGGGGATGATGACTACCACGGGACCATTAGGCTCGGCACCGGCCAGACAGCCTATGGGTGGGTCTCAGGGCCATAGACAGCCTTTGGGTGGGTCTCTTCAGATTTGACTTTGAGTACTCATTATGACATGTGGACAGATGATGACTTAGTGTACTACTTGGACATTGACTAGAATAGTAAACAACGGAACTTTACTGTTTCGCATTGTGAACATTATGATAGTTGGAGACTTTTACTTCATGCATAGTTGCTTCATACTTATGCTAATTATGCTAAGTAGAGATATCATGTTGTAGTAAGACACATCCTTACTTACCTTTTGCTTTTCTACATTTATAGTCACTGACATCTTTTGTAGCTTTGGGCCTTGTGGTGCATTCACTGAAGTCAGTAATTGCCCACTGGGAACTATTTTTAATAGTTCTCACGCCCCTGTTTTATGGTTTACTTTTCAGAGCCTTCGGCACCGGCGGAGGCACGGGATCGCGGCAAGGGGATCGCTTAGCTAGCTAGCGAGGAGCGGTACTTTGCCTAGGTGGTTTACTCTTTCTTTTTGTAGTTGAGAGAGAGTGAGAGGTTTTTGTATCCATGTATAGAGACCGCCTATGTATCTACCTATAGCACTTGTATCTGGGATTTCCTGGTATCACTTTATGTTTTATTTAGTGGACTTACAGTTTTATCCTTATCCTTGTTGTAGCGTTTAGACATTTATTATGCTCTGATACTCCTAGATGTCTTTTATTATTGCTTTTATTATTGTTGTTTTAGACGCCTTATACGTTTTAGACGTATGGCGGGTCTCGGCACGCACCGGGCGGGCTTCCGCTGGGTCCCGGGCCGTGACAAGTCTTGAGGTACGTTGCTTTCGAGTTTCGCGGACGAAACTCCTTTTTAGGAGGGGTGAATGTAGCACACTGGACTTTTGCAAATTACGACGTTCGAGTGTTTGCTCAGTGTTTGCAAATTACGACGTTCGAGTGTTTGCAAATTACGACGTTCGAGACCACCTTTGTACTACTTTTAGCACTTATTTTCGGGATTTGTTATTGTTCTACTTTATGGTTTTATCTTAGTGGATTTTTTTAGCTTTTGTTTATTCCTTTGTTGTAGATTCTAGTTGTACTATGCTCTGATACTCCTAGGTGTTCATTTATCATTGCTTTATTTATGGTTTTATTGTAGACGTCTTATATGTTTGAGACGTATGGCAGGTCTAGACACGTCCCGGGCGGGCTTCCGCTGGGTCCCGGGGCGTGACACTAATGCCCCGGCAGTTTTTGTTGCGGGCATGTGTCATCGACTACAAGGGTAGTTGGGCAAGTCATTTACCAATGGCCGAGTTTGCCTACAACAATTGTTATCAAGCAAGTATAGAGATGGCACCGTTTGAGGCTCTTTACGGGCGAAAGTGTCGGTTTCCTATACATTGGAGTGACTTAGGTGAACGTGCGGCATTGGGCCCTGATGTATTGCGGGAGGCGGAAGAGAAGGTTCGTCTCGCTCGCGAGAAGTTGCTCGCGGCGCAATCTAGACAAAAGAGCTACTCGGATAAGCGCCATAGGGATTTGGAGTTCGCGGTGGGTAACCGCGTCTTCTTGAAGGTTTCGCCTATAAAAGGCGTGAAGCGCTTTGGAGTGCGAAGGAAGTTGAGTCCCCGGTATATTGGACCGTTTGAAGTGTTGGAACGTGTTGTAGCGGTAGCATACCGACTCGCATTACCACCGAAGCTCGCGGATGTGCATAATGTGTTCCACGTCTCCAACCTTTGCAAGTACGTCCACGACCCTGAGCATGTTATGTATTATGAGTCGCCGAATCTATAAGAGGACTTGAGTTATGAAGAGTTCCCGGCGATGATCATTGCTCGAGAAGTGCGAAAATTGAGAAATCGTGAGATTCCCTACGTGAAGATTCGTTGGATCAATCACGATGATCGTGAGGCCACGTGGGAACCCGAGGAAGCGATGAAAGTGCATTATCCTCATCTCTTCAAAGAAATGAGTTGAGGTAAGAGTTATTGAAGTTATTGAATTCGTTTCGAGGACAAAACTCCTTTTTAGGAGGAAAGGTGTAAGGAAGTGAATTCTCGAAATACGAGAGTTGGACTTCGTTTAAAATCGACCAAGGGTCGTGTTGGTATGCTTTGGAAAAGCCGAAGAAGTCAAAGGCACCAAAAGTGCATTGAGGTTGGATCTCGGAGAGCAAATTGATGAAAATCTGCATTTGGCAGATTCTGCTCTCCGGGACGGGTCCCTGGTGGGAGAGACCGGTCCCCGTAAGCAGTGTGGGTGGCAGAGAAGTTCTGCACGCGACATTTGCTCTCGGGGTCCGATCCCTGGAGGGGGGACCGATCCTTGAAGGTCCGATCCCTCAGGTGAGGACCGGTCCCTATATGCGTAGCCAACAAAAAGAGGAAAAAATTGGCTAAGTCCTGAGAGTTCAGCTCTCGAGGACCGGTCCCTGGCGGGAGAGATCGGTCCCCGTGCGCATGAAAGGGCTGACCTGAGGGCTTTGCGTGTGAGGTAGCTCTCGGGGACCGGTCCTCCCGTAGAGGGACCGGTCCCCACATGCGAAATCTGCCCAGTCTGGGCAGTGCATAAGAGGCAAAGTGGAGGGGTGTAAATACAAATGTTGCATAAGAGGGTTGTATAGAAAGGGTTATTGAGTCACTTCTCTCTTCTCCCTCACACACACACTCACCCACACTCTCTCTTTCTCTCTCAAGGAAAAGGAGGAGGAGAAGAAGAAAGAAAAGAAGGAGGAGAAGGAAAGGAATGAGAAGAAGATCAAAAGGAGGACTACCACTGTCTTCTCCATATTCTTCTTTGCTCGTGCTAGCTAATAGAGGTAAGCTTCAACCCTCTCTCATGGTAGAAGTGTTAGGGTTTGCTTTGATCTCTTAAAACATAGCTAGATGGACTCTAATGGATCTCTAGAAGTAATGGAACTCATTGATTGCAAGAATAAATGCTAGAATAGAGCTATTGCAATATTGGGGCTTCTAGGACATCCAGAAGAGGGCTTTTGTTCATTGAGGGTTTTGATCTCAATTGACCCTTCTCTAATCTAATTGTTAGGTCCCCGAACGCGTTCGTGCACTCAGTTTGAGCATTCGTCGAGGCTACGAAGAGATATTGGCGAAAAACCAATTTTTGGCTTCATTTTCGCCTGGAACCCCGAGGAGGCATCTAAAAATTACGAAATCGGAACCCTAGCCTTTTGGTAGCATAAGAAGGTGGGGGGTGTCCATCCCGAAGCAACCGAGCTTCTTTTTATGTCTAAGTTCTTTATATTGATCATATATGGATATTATGCATTATAGGATAGTAGATAGTTAGAATTCTAATTACTTGCATGCTTTCTTAGTAGTGTAGCATTGAGAGCTTGACACATGGACTAGGGACGCATGAGAATTGGGTCTTGTGACATGAAATCCTATATGGCACAATGAGATGAACTTGGACATGTATAGCCTAGATGAGTAGCGTTGAACTAGTGTAGTAGAAACACTAAATATGAACGAGTGGCATGTCAACTAGTTAGAAAACTTACTACAAATGATCGAACGAGTGGCATCGAGTCTAGTGTAGTAAACATGACATGAACTTAGAGATGGTAGAAGTCCCGGCATTTGATTATGCATCGTGATTGTGCAGCAGAGGCACTATGACCCTAGTAGATAGGGTATCCTCTTGTGAGGATTGTATCATACTCACTAGTCTGTTTCGTTTATCGGTGGTCGCTCCACCGAAGCAGTGGTCTCCGGAGTACTTCACACAGGGGAAGACGTAGTTGTCCCGCAGACGGTCTCGGTGTGCGAGTGCAGTTTCTCCTCACCTATGAGATTGAAAGTGAGTCGATGGTTTACCCTACGGGTTAGCCAGGTAAATTGGGTAATGAACATGAATGGCATAGTAAAATTGCATTTTTACCTTGAGTAGACATAGTGTATGTTGTAGATTGCATTGCTATGTTACATATATATATACTCTTGACATCATACTAGCATGATAGTATACTGTTGTGTGATGATTATTTCATACATGGCATCGCATTGAAGGCATGGTAGGATAGTTACAGTTTACATTTCTACCTGTCTATCTATCTATTTGCTTATGCCTGCTTAGACCTAGTGGGAAGATCAGCGGAGTCGGCGGCCGAACCCACTAGGAACTATATTTATATAGTTCTTACCCCATTTTGTTGCAGGGCCGAGTACCAGTGCGTTGGGCGAGGACCGCGGCAAGGGCATAGCCCCCTAAGTTAGTTAGTAGCTTTCCTACATGCATATAGAGTACCCTCGTGTACTAGATGATGTATATTTTGATAGTTGATGGAGAGCTACCCATGTATTTTGGAGATGACCATGTATTACATTTTGGAAGATGGAAATGTAATGTAATCAATTATGTAAATGTTGAATGGTTGTAATAGCTAAAATATCTCTCTTTATTCACTGGTTATACACTTGTGGTTCTTGCTCTTAGTTGTGTTGCACTTGTGTGCTTTTAGTTGATCATGTATGTATTGAATTTCTTTTCCTGGGCAAATTCTTGTACATGATCTCGTTGCTTAGCCTTGGGCGGACAGGGGAGGTGCTGTCCGTTCGCCGTCTGTTCGACGCGCCCGAACCTCGGGGCGTGACAAGCTACTCTCGGGTTGCACCTTGCAGGGCTGTGTACCGGTACAGCCTTGATGGTTGTACCGGAACAGGTTTCGTATCGGTACACCTTGATGGTTGTACCGGTACAGATGTGATTTTCTACCAACTCGAGGCTCGGGTTTGTGTGTTCGGGGGATTTGTACCGGTACACTTTCCCGTGTATCGGTACACTTTGACAAATTGCGAAATGATAGTTTTTCAAGGGTGTAACTGCAATGTAGCTTCTCTACTTATACCCCACGCCCCTTAGAGCTTCCCCTGAGCTGAGAGCTGTGGAGAACAAGGTAGGGCTTCCTCCCACTTCTCCCCTTTGGCCTATTCTTCCTTTTTTGCTTGAGATTTAGGGTTGTAACCCCCTCTTTTTGCTTTTTGGACAATTTTCTCCACGGTAGGAGCTTGGAGCTTGGCTTTGGAAGCTTGTTGGAGAGTGGATTCTCAATCTAGTTGGTGTTGAGTCTTGATTGAAGCTTCTAAGAGGTTGGTAGCAAGTTTCTTCCTCTAGATTCTAGTTTTGATGCTTTAAACTAAATGAAATCCTAGAAAATGGAAACTTAGGATTTATTTGGGCATTTTAGATTTAGGGCTTTTGGAGCTTGATCTCTTGGATTAGAACCTTCCTCTAGATTGGATTGGAAGGGTTCTAGCTCTCTTTTAAAGCTTGAGAAGGGATTTCCATACTATAGGTGAGTTTTAACCCTTTCTTGGCTTGATTATTGTTCGGACTTGGAGTTGTTCGTTCGATTCGCTTATCCCTCTTGGAACGATCCTTAGGGGGCTAGGAGGCTAGTGGGCACCTTCGTCGGCGCAAACGAAGGGGATTTAACGGAGCTTCGGTGGGTTTGACCTCATCAAAAATGAGAAAATCTCATTTATGTTGATTTAAGTTTTGTAAAATGAAAAATCATGCACTTTCATGCTAGATGCATTATTTGTGAATTTTAAAATGCTTAAAATGCTTACGTTATCTACAATGCATTTTTGGACCTCTATGTAGCAGAGAGTTTGCATGTGAGGCTTATGCATGTGTTTAGCATTCTTATTCGGGACTTGGGATCATGTTTCATATAGTGGAAATAACATATGTAATATGCCCTTGGACATAAATCTCAATTGGACATAGGAGAATACATTAGGCTATAAAGTGACTTTGGACTCGAATAACTTGTGAATTAGAGAGCTAATGTCATGAAGCGACATTGAGCTTGAGTTATATATGGACCTAGTGAATAATACCATAAAGAGGCATGGAAATTGGAACATGCTTGGATATACTAATGTTCTAGTGTCATAAAGAGGCACTAGACTTAGTGAATGTTGGAACTTCACCTTGTGATATAGCACTAGACCGTTGGGTTGCTAGTGGCTATTACCATGTTAGAGACATGACGATCGGGTTTTTGAGATGATGACTACGCTTTCTTGCTATTTGTGCTCATACGCACATGCTTGTGAGGGTCACTCCCTACAAGCCGGCACTCCGGAGTTAGCCTACGCGACTTATGCTCGCTTGTGTGGTATTGAGAAGCCTACGGGGTCGGGAGGGATAGACTCATTCCTAGAGTGGGAATGTTGGGGCTACCACCGACACTTAGGCGGCACAAGCTGGACCACACCTGTGTAGGTCCTATAACAAGATTGAACAATGACACTAATCTATAAATGATAATCACTACTAGATAAGGTATAGTAATTGGATTATCTTGACATGCTCATAGCATAGCTTTAGACATTTGGGGACATGTAGTATACTTGATAGTATCGCTCCTTGCATTATAGTATACTTGTTTGCCATGTTGGAACATGCTAGTTATGTATTGGACATACTTGATCATGTTAGAATGAATGTACATCATATTGTCATCATATTACTTATGGCTTAGTAGTTTAGCATTCGATACATGCTTTCATACCTGCAGTTTATTATTGTTGCTTATCATATCTACCTTACTCTTTTGGGCCTAGTGGTGCATTGTGCTGAGGTCAGTAATTGCCCACTGGGAACTATAAATTATAGTTCTCACGCCCTCTATTTCATATTTCCTTTCAGAGCCTTCCACGCCGGGTGAAGCTAGGGGCCGCGGAAAGGGTATTGCCTCGAGTTAGCTAACTGGCGAGGGACTTATCGATAAGTGGTCTATCTCTCATTAGTTTTATTTTGGAGAGGTTGAGAGTTGTACCTGTGTATAGAGACCACCTTTTTTTGTATGTATTTTGAGACGGTTGTTGCATTACATTATGTTTTACTTTAGTTGAGTAGTTCTCTTTCTTCCATTTCTGTTGATAGAATTAGTTGTATACTCGCTCTGATATCTCTAGTTACTGTTTACTCTTATCTTTCATACCTCTTTATTGTAAACGCCTTATATGTACAGGCATATGGCGGGTCTGGGCACGCACCGGGTGGGCCTATGCCGGGTCCCGGGGCGTGACAAAGACGAAGAAGAAAAATTGGAAGAGGGGATTGGGGAGAAAATAACTATTTCATTGCCTAATTCTTTCATGCTTACAATTACCCTATTATACTGATCTCCGGATCTCGTACTGAGATGAATAAGCAAAAAGTAAAAGGGATTACATTGCAAAAAGTAATCTACTTAAGCTAAATAGTAGTTGGGTTGATTTGGGTCTAATTCGGCACTAGTTGGGCCTTGTGGTCAGATTCCTCTTCACTTCCCTTCCAGGCTGCACCTAGCGGGTGGATCTCTCCTTTAGCGCCCGCTCCGTTACTGGTAAAGTGTATGTTTGGTTGCTTGTAAAACCACCTTGAAAAAAAAATTTTGTGGAAAAGTACGATTCCAATGTTTGTTTGCTCGTAAAAAATTTTTTTGCAGAAAATTTCTTTTACCAAAGTTTGAAGAAAACGGGTGTTTTTATTTTTTGCTCGAAATGAGCAGAAAATGAAAATGAGCGCTGAAAAATCGCGGCGTTGAGAGGGGAGGGGGCAGCAGGCGCGTGGTCCACGAGGCACATCCCATCTCGTGGACCGCGAGAGAGGTCCACGGTGGACCTCTCACCCGGCCCCCTCTTTTCTTTTATAATATATATATATATATATATATATATATATATATATATATNTAGATGGCGTAAAAATTTATTTTTATAATTTTACGTCAAGCGAAACGCACCCCAAGCCCCCTTCTCCAATAAGTTTGTTTATATACTATCTAAACCCTTATTAAAAAGCTTGTTCTGGATATGGTCGGATTCTATCCGTCGCTACCCTAATCGCGTCTTCGCCCCTCTCCTTCTCCGGCTCTCCCGAAGCCTCCTCCCTCCATGGTTGCCCCCGACGTTACAGAGAAAGAGGAGGCGGAGGCGATGATAGGGCCAGGCCCCGCCGCTCCTCGCTCGCGCCCGAAGCGACCCCTCCAGTTCGAGCACGCTTTCCTCGACGCCCTCCCCTGCGCCCACATGTACCTACTTACAACAACAACCCCACTTTTTTCTTTTTCTTTTTCTTTTTCTTTTTTATAATAATTATAATTTGGATGCTGCCATCAATTAAGAGCTCGCTTTTAGCTAAAATGAGACCCACCCACTCTTCTCGGCTTTCTTTATTTATCTGATCATAGCCCCTTAAGTTTTGTTCGAGTTATTCTAGTTGGTTTACTTGAAAATTTTGGTAAATTTATTTGTCTCTATCAGCTACTTGTGTGTTTATTGTTTGAGGTTTAGATTTTGATGGAATCATCGATGAATTTGATAAATCTCCAATTTATATGACTAAAATCACTCAATTCCAAAATGTCACAAGTTAAGAGGAGGGCCATTTCAAAATGACCTACAGTTGAGGGAGTGTCCATGCATTTCTGCCAACTGATGAGCTAGGAACAGTAGTAACATTTTGATATTACCCGTCTTTGGATCGTTTGATGTGTAAAGAGCATTTGTTGTGTTCTTCTTTAAGATTTGAAGCCAATTGGCTGCTGCATGCTGAATCAGAATTATGTGCAATGCAGGTATGAGAAGAGTTACATGCATCGGGATGTGGTCACTCACGTCGCTGTATCAGCAACGGATTTCTTCATCACCGGAAGTATTGATGGTGCTTTCCCTATCTTTTACTGTTTATTTAAGTGATATCTTGAATTGATATTCTAGCTGGTCGTCTTAAGTTTCTCTTCTCAAAATTGCTCAATATATTTCCTAGTTTGCCGTTCTCATATCTGAAGGAATGTTGTGGGTTAGAAAAGGCTATTTCGTTGTAAAATTCTATTTAAGCAACTTCCATGCCATATAAATATATATGTATATATTTATATATTGTTTGGCCATTAACAAGCTGTCTCTCAGTTAAGATCCTATATTCTCAAATAATATTCTATTTTGCATTTATTATTCTATTCGGTCATTCGTAGTTACTTAAAAACTTACTTCTGTAAATAATTATGCACGAATTAGATTTCAGAGGGTTGAAAGTGTTACATCTGCCAAATAAGAGAAGGGAATTAGGGATAGAAGTAGCAGCAAAGGTTTAGAGAATTAATAAAAGAGAGATGGAGTAATGAGAGAGCTTAGCTTTTCCTTGTGGAGCCTTTGAAACAGAACCGGTTAGCCATGGAGATCGGGAGGGGGCAAGCAGCTTCGTTGGGGCGGAACCAGCAAGGCTAGATGAGGAAGACGCTCGAAGCAGGGTGAAGCTTTTGGGGGCGGAGTTTGAGGGTTGCGGAGTGGAGAAAAGACGAACCCAATACCCGTTGGACTCTGGATAGTGCGGATAAAGGAGACCCGGTGGCCACTTACCCGGCTATCAGGTGCTCTTGGACCAGATGAGTTCATTTAGGCCCATATTCCCATTCAAATAGGCCTACGAGGAAGCAGAAAGCCTTCTTTTATTTCAATTCTCAGTTTAGCATTATTTAGTTTACTAAATTGCATTTTAGTCCATTGTATAGGTGAATATATAGGCAGATTGTAACAGAACCGGGGATTATGGTAAATTGTTAAGTCTCTGTTATCCTCATCTTCTTCCTCCATCTCTCTCATCTCTTCTCGTCTCAACATCTCCATCTATCTATCTCTCTCTCTTTATCTCTCTCTTCTCTTGCTCAATCCCATCCTCTCACTCTTATTCTTGATCTCGCTACGAGCGTTTGGGGGCGGGCAATCGCTGAGATACTGATTGATTAGACCATTACCCTCCACGCCGTCCTCGTCTCAGCGAATTATCATCATAGACGGGTTGCGTAGAGTAAGGTACGTAACAGAAAGATCTTGATTTGCTTGTGTTTTTTGAATCTACTAGTATTCTTGAGAAAGAACTAAAGAAAAAAAAGGATGAAGCCTCTAGGCAGTGAGTTAAATGAAGGTTTAATGAACTTTAGCCGGAATTTTATTTTATTTTATTTTTTTCTTTTCTTGAGCTTTAAAGATTCAATAATTTTATATTTGATTAACTTCCATTCCTAATTGTAGGAAATAAGAACTAAGTGAAGCAAACTCCTGGCTCCTAGATAAAAGAGAATCGTAAAAGCTAGAAAATACAAGTAGGGTTATGAACTTGTTTTGATTCTACCAACCTGTGATATTCATAAAGAATATCTCCTTATCATGCCACCATATATATGTTAGAGAGTACAAACTGTTATATTTTATATTAATTATATTTTTCTGTACTAAATTTGTGCATGTCACACTCCGGGACCCTTTGGGAAAGTATTTTTGAAAATCCTTCCTCTTGAAAATAGAGTTACGGAAAAGTGTACTAATTCTTTTTGAAATTTTGCCCGAGACGCTGCAAACGCCCCACACAGTTTATCCACACAGATGAAGTTTCTTCTGTACATGCACGACGTAGGAGCATAGACAAAACAACCACAACCACAACAACAACCTAAACAAGGAGGAATCAATATACGACTACCACAACCAAGAATTCATAAACCATGAAAATAGGAAAATCCAAAATCGATTCTTCTCGCAGTGCTACGAGTCTATGATACATAACAAGAACTTAATAAAGGAACATATACATCTGGACAGTAAAATAGAAGCTAGTAATCAAGATCCACGGCACGAATTATCTAGGTGCTAACTAAGGAACAGATACAACTGGAAAGTAAAATAGAAGCTAGTAATCAAGATTCGCTGTACGAACTATTTCGGCTCTAACTAATCACGTCCTTAGGCAGCGCCCCAACCTACACTGTTAGCAACACTTGTAAATATAGTGGGTGAGAAACATATAAATATGTTTTCTAATTGGGACAACCAGCCGCCAAAGACAAGCCGCACTCACTGGTCAACAAAGAATACGATAAAGAGATAACAACAGTAATAAGGAGTTAATTAAAATAATCAACTGAGATATAAGCATGATCAACTACAGTAGCATGAAGATAAATAGGTACGGATTATGAAATAGAATACAATCTAATGCTACTATTGTAAACAAGAGCAAACAATATAAATGCGATAAAGGTACTGACTGAAGTAGCAAGATAATACATAATCAAATGTAAATATGTAATAAACAAATTATCCGAGAGACGCTACTGTAATCGAAACAACTAACTGAATGCCATGCATAACTCAAATAGGGGCATATGCATCAACTGGACATATAGATCGTCGTAAGTCATGCCAAATCACCACTGCCGCCATAAAGGCCCAGCCTAAGCTTTCCTACTAGGTTGCAAGGACCAATAACTAAGTTCCACCCCCGAGGGATACAACATGTAGCATCCAAAGTCGTTAACTCTATCAAAGAACCGTATACATCAAACCTGGGAGTGATGTACTCAGGGTGACAAACCCGAACTAATAACAACACCTAGGTTGTGAACCCTGTCTAAGAGCACTCTAGGTTGTGAACCCTGTCTAATAGCAACAGCGCCATCTCAAGCTATACCACGTATATGCTCAAGGCTCCAACAATCCATCAACAGTCTAACTAACACCCGTAGGCTCCAATAATCTCAAGGAACGTCAAAAAAGTATAATCACATTCTCAAAGTCGACTAATATACTACACTGCACAAGCATCAAGAAAGGCGATGATAAATACAAGGAATGGAACTATGGAAGTGAAGCATGCTAAGTCCCAATCATGAACAGAATAAGCTAACCGACCTCTAAGGTCAAATCTCAGGAAGAGGCACCAACCAATTAGGTCAAAGTCTCATGAAGTAAATTCACTTACTACAAGATCAAATCATATGAAGGGAAATAGTCGACCGACATGGTCTAATCACATAGGAGTGAATCTGCTGACCGCTTGGTCGACACGGTCAACACTCAAAAAATGAGTAATATCGACCTATCAGGTCATATCATAGTCAGGTCTATAAGTCACTAGAACAAGTTCTGCTCTACATGTCATACATTATCTATTGATGAAAAACAATCATAAGTAGTACAATGAGCAATATGATAAAGCAACAGACATATAGAGTACCAAGCATGTAAGAATACGAAATAATGATAAGTTGCACTAAACAACAATTGTATTGAATAGAATGAGCATAGAGGAAAATCGAATAAAATACAACTTTACGAACTTTGGATTGAAGTACCAGCCTTACCAAAGTATCTGAGTCCTTGACTCGACTGATATTTCTAGATATCACCTGTACCTAGACAAGACAATCAAGTATCATAATCAACCTCTACGTGTCATCTATACAAAGCGACACGTCCAAATCACACCAACAGGTACTACGATGCAAACGGAATATCTGTTACGCAAATCGACTTCCAGAACTAAGCCCAATGACTAACCGACTGAACAGGGAGTCATAACAACACTTTCATGGTCTGAGACGCACCATTTTAAGTGTCGGGACAATTGCACGCCAAGTGATCGACAAAATAGACAACGACGTAGAACTAGGCCACGACGAGACTAATAGGCACCGATCTGATATTTCGAATACCACTTCGGTGTCGGATCGGGCGCACAATGAGTGTTCAGCCGTAAGATGTTCTCAACACCACATCATCACCAAATAGTGGCATAAAATCACCAACAACTCACAATAGCATGATCAGAACATTGGACCCACTTATTTCCGAATTCGGCGATTTTCGCATAAACTCACCAGAATGTCACTTTAGTCCATGGAGTGTCCCGAGTCGTCCCGAGTCATGCCATACGCCTCTAAATCTCATCCGCTATCCCGAAATGCCATATTTTAGGTGTTGGGATAGCCGTGCACAAATTGCGCGACAACTGGAGCTATGACTCCAAAAGTAAGTCAAAATTGGTTTTGAAATATCTATTTCGGTATCGGAATTAACCCACATTGCATTAGCTGCCACAAAGAACTCAAATAGCAAGATTAGGCAAGCTAACAAGGCTCGACAACCATTTCGGATAGCAACAACTCGGATTCCATGAAAACGGAGCCGAAACGCACGATAAAAATCTATTTTGGCTCAACTTGTGTAAAATTTGCACCAAATCAGCCTCGGACAACTAGTCCGAACATCAAATAGTGACGAATTAAGCTATCTAGCGCATCCCACGACGCACTAAGCGTCGAAACGCCCGATTTGTATCAAAAACATATATTTAACAAGGTTTTAAGTGCCCGTCGGCATGGGCCGTATCCACCGTGCCGTAGTGTCAACAAGATACCGGCACGATACATACCCCGTGCCGATGGCATAGCTCAAAACCCTCTATTCTTTAAATTAGTAAGTAATTTACTCAATAAAGTTCAAAAAATGTGATAAAAAGACATAATAAATAGTTAGAATATTTTGTTGCTAAAGAAAATAAATATTTCATGTTATTATGTGTTAGCATACAAGAATTTTTTTGACCGGCACGCATCGGCACGGCTCGGCATGCACCGTGCCGAGAAGTTTCCGGTACGATCCCGTGCCACGGCACTTATATCCTTGATATTTAGCATAAATTATAGTAATGAAAGGGCATTCAAGTATTTTGCCGAACTTCCGTGATCCGAATGTGAGGAAGTGAATTCTCGAAATACGAGAATTAGACTTCATCCAGGATCGACCAAGGGTTGTGTTGGTGAGCTTTGGAAAAGCCAAAGATGTTAAAATCACCAAAAGTGCATTGGAAACGAGTCCACGGCAGCAAATAGTGCAAAATCTGCACTGGAGCAAAATTGCTGTCGGGGACCGGTCCCTGGCAGGGAGGAACCGGTCCCATCGGCTAGTGTTGCGGGGTTGCTTGATGCAACCGGTCCCTGGCAGGGAGGGACCGGTCCTTGAACGTGACCCCAGCGAGAAAGGCTAGAATTTGGCTAAGTCTTGAAAACATAGCTCTCGGGAACCGGTCTTTTAGGAAGGAACCGGTCTCCCGAGGACCGGTCTCAGAGAGACCGGTACCCGAACGCATAACCCGAGCTGAAGCTACCGGTCCCAAGTCGGGGAGACCGGTCCCTCAGCGCGCTGAAGGCCCAGTAAGGGCAGTGCACAGAGATGAAAGGTGAGGGGCTTTTATGCAAAATGACCTTAGTTAGAGGGGTATACATGGGGGTAGGGGTGTCAAACGGGCCGGGCGGCCCGCGGCCCGCCCGGCCCGGCACGAGAGTGGGCCGGGCCAGGCACGGCACGAGTACTGTAGCGTGCCGTGCTAGCCCGGCCCGGCCAATTAAATCGGGCCGTGCTGGGCTTTGCTCTCGCGGCCCGATGGCCCGGCACGATAAAGGCCTGGGCCGTGCCGGGCCTAGAGAGTACCCAGGCCCGGCCCGGCACGGCACGGCCCGGCCCGTGTGGCCAGGCCCTCCCGAGCCGGGCCCAGGCAGGGACTTGGGAGTTGGGTACAACCCAACTCCCAAGACCTGCACCACCCAACTCCCAATAGTGGGCTGTTGCTTTGGGACTCCCAACAGCCAAGTGGCTTTGGGAGTTGGGCTTGGACTAAAATGCCCTTCCCAACAGTCAAAAATTTGACTGTTGGGAGGGTATTTTGGTCTCCTTTTTGACTGTTGGGAGGGTATTTTGGTCTGAAGGAGATCAAAATACCCATCTAACTATCTCCCAATGATTAGCCATAGCAAATCCTTGGGAAGCCCTAAGGCTGCACATCCCAACTCCAAAAGCATTGGGAGTTGGGGTCCTTGGGAGTTAGGTACAACCCAACTTCCTGACCGGCTCGGTAGACACTAGACATATAGGCCGTGCCGTGCCGGGCTGGGGTTTCTCCTCAGGCCCGGCACGGCACAGGCCCGTGTTGTGACGGACCATGCCAGGCCATGACAGCAAGGCCCAGCACGGCCCGGTTCATCTTGCCGAGCTGGCTCTGCACAAGTGCCACGGTACTCGTACCGTGCCTCATCCCGGCCCACTCTCGTACCGGGCCGGGCGGTCAGCAGGCCCACCCGGCCCGTTTACACCCCTAGGCACATAGAAAATTCTTTCTATCAGCATCATCATTATCATCGTTATCTATATTTATATTTTAGATATATTCAAAATTATACTATACATTCAAAATTATATTATAGAATATATATAATATAATATATAATAATTTATATATGGGGTGTGAGCTCTATGACTTGAAACTTATTCCAAAATTGATCAGAGATTTAAAAATTGTTACGAAGTAAAATCAGGAATGAAATTCTATTTCAATAACAAACTTCGATAAAATTAAAAATAGATATATAAACATGTAGTAATTAAGTAATTAAAAAGTAAATAGAGATGACACTTAAGTTTCGAATTTTTATATTTATACTTATCAAAACACTGAATTGCCTACCATTCATCCCTACGTTTACCTAGGCCCAACCACCTCGAGGGCAGGTCTAGGCGGGGGCTGCCCCGTCATTCACCCTCTTTTATTTGCCTAAACCCCGCTTTTTGCCCCATTTCAAATGCTAGGCTCTGCCTAAGCCCTGTCCTTTGCCCTCTTTAAAACTGGGCGGGGCTTAGGCGAGGCGATACTAGGCAGGGCTTAGGCGGGGCTTTTAGTAAATATAAAATTTTTTTATAAGGATTTTTTATTACATAAATGTTTTTTCAAATTTTATGTTTATTCAATCATGAGAGTAAAGATTATATAAACTTTGAAAACTTAAAACAAAACTTAACAATAACTATAAAAACTAAAAATATTAACTATAACAATTTAATATATATATTATAATAATTTTTAATAATAAAATATAAAATATTTTATAATTATTATAATATTAAAATACTTTTTATAATCAACCGCCCTACCTAAGCCCCGCGGCCGCCCTCCGCCCAATGTTCCATTATTTCCTTTTGTTTAACGCATTGGTAGTGTCGGAGAATGTGTATCTACCATTGTTAAATAATATACTAATGTTTTATTAAGTATTTATTTCTTCATAGTTATCTGAGATTTAAAAGTATTTCATTACCAATATAACGTGATGACCAAGAGTTTGAAACTCCCCACAGTGAAACAGGAGTTTGAACCGGTACTATCCTCCTCGGAAAATTCAAATTCGGTCTACTTCCATCGTCAAAATATTTTAAGCTCTCTTAACGAAAAAGAAACGAAAGAGATGTTACACTACGAATAACTTCCCGAAAAAGACACCACTTGTCTCGTTCAACAACTTCCTATAAACTTGGCTCGATACCAGTGCTAATTTTCTTTTGCTTTCTTTTCAGCAGAACGATTGTTAAGGTGATCTCGTACGTAATCCTAGTCGACTTAGTGTTGTTCTTGAACGTTTGTACGGGACAACCTATTTGTTTAGTCCAAACCATTCGTATAAGTTTTTTCTTTTATATTCAATTATCGTACAACAAACGACGATCGTCCACAGGTAAAACGAACTAAATTCGTTTATTTTTAATATCACAGTTTTTCTTTAGATATTTACACAATCAAATAACTACCGCTTCTTTTTGTCGAACTAACTTAAATATAATAGTATTCTAATAGATTTAAACGCCTCCTTACGTACCATGCCTTAATAATTGTAAAATAAAAGTAAAAAAGGAAACAACTAGCACAAAAGTTATTCATCCAACACTAGAATGCCATTCTCCCTGTTCTTGCCTACTTCGCTTTCATAAGAGTTTCAATTGCAGTTTCGTTCTAAAACATGTAGTAAAAGAAAGAAACAAAAAGCGATCTATTTTTGAAAATTTGATAAAAAATGTAATAATTGGTTAATTTACATCAATAAAGAATGAAAAAATATAAAAATAAACAAATAAATAAAGCATTTAAAAATGATATTAAAATTAGACGGCGTAGTGCGCCCACGGATGTGTTCAAACATACATTTTAGCTCAGCTCAACTATAGAACTAATTAAAACAAGTTATTTAGCTATACTTGTCTTATTACGAGTGGCAACCCCCGTAAACCAAACCGTATTTTACTTGTCTTTTAATTAAAAGTCATACTTTCTATTAAAAGCGAACAAATCAAGGTGCATTTCATTAAAAAGGTAGTTTCGTAAAAATACCTAAATCCTTTTTTAATTTCAAAAGCAAAAGGGAAAAAAATCGATTTTTGCTTTTGAGAGAGAGAATAGGAGAGAAAGAGAAATATATTATGATCACAACTTAGGCACGAAACGCTGCCTATCAAAATTGTGATTATACGTTTGTATATGAATCGCACTTGTTAAATAAAAATTTGTTAAGATTTTCTTTTATTAAAATTGAAAATAAAAGTTTTTTAATATTCCTACCTAATTCATCTTTTATAATATCTCTTTTCTCCAAATCTACTTCGGACATTCAGCTCCAAACGCTTTCGTGACAAGGATCTTTGCTCTAACAGGGAGGTGCACGCTCTAAGGTTGATAGTGAGTATCGCTATGTTGCTGGTGGAAGGTGGAGCAGCCGTGCAGGAATCCCAATACGTTGTTCTTGGGTTCATCGAGAATCTCTAGGTTGTTTTTTATGTTGTTTTTACATTTTGAGTCACATTTCTTTGCACTTCAAATCACGTACACCCTTTTTCCTTTTTCTTCGTTAATCCTTTTAAAAAGTTCCAAGGTTGGAGTACTCATGTGCAAGAGGATATATGTGTGGGCTTAGTTCCACTCCTAAAACAGAGAAGACCTTCATTCCTTTACTTCTAAAACAGCCTTTTCTAAACCTATTTAAACCATGGAAGGGTTCCACCTAAACCCTTCTAAACCATAGAAGGGCTCCACATTAGTAACCTATCTAAACCATAGTAGGGCTCCACCTAACCCTTTCTAAACTATGTAAAGGCTACACATTAATAATCTATCTAAACCATGGAAAGACTCTACCTAAACCTTTCTAAACCGTGGAGGGGCTCCACATTAGTAATCTATCTAAACCATGGAAAGGCTACACCTAAATCTTTTTAAACCATGGAAAGGCTCCATATTAGTATTTTAAATCTAAACTTTACCCTCCCTCCTCTCTCTTCTCTACTACCCCCCTCTACTCTTTCTTTCTCGCCTGTGCACATGTCATCTTTGACAGTTAATCAAATAAACATAACTATATGATAATATATTACAAAATAAACATTTATATATGAGTATATTATATACACAATAATATATAATACAATA
>NC_033625.1:9951740-9960103 GCF_001540865.1 Ananas comosus
CATAGAATCCTATAGCGGCATAAAGAGCCGAACTTGGACATAGCCTAGTAGAGTGGCATTGAACTAGTGTGGTAGAAGCACTATGACATGAACGAGTGGCATGTAGAATAATTGAGACATTTACTACAGTGACTGAACCAGTGGCATCGAGTCTAGTGTAGTAAACTTGATATGAACCTAGGGATAGTAGAAGTCCCAACATTGATTATATATCATGATTGTGCAGCAGAGGCACATTGACCCTAGTAGACAGGGTATCCTCTTGAGAGGATTGGATCATACTCACTAGTCTGTTTCGCTTGTCGGTGGTCGCTCCACCAAAGCACGAGTCTCCGGAGTATCTCACAGGGTTGTCCCGCAGACGGTCTCGGTGTGCGAGTGCAGTTTCTCCTCACCTATGAGATTGAGAGTGAGTCGAGAGTTTAACCTACGGGTTAACCAAGTAGATTGGGTAATAAACATGGGATGCATAGTAGATTTGCATTATTACCTTGAGTAGACATAGTGTATGTTGTAGTTTACATTACTATGCACCTTTTTTATACTCATGACATGATTCTAGCATGATAATAGTTGTTGCATGCATTATTATCATTGATGGCATGATAGAGTAGTTGCAGTTCATTCCTATATATCTATCTATCTCTCTATATGTGCCAGCTTAGACCTAGTGGGAAAATCGGCGGCGTTGGCGGCCGAACCCACTGGGAACTATATTTATATAGTTCTCACCCCATGTGGTTTTGAGGTACAGGTACATACAGAGGCGAGCCGAGCGAGGACCGCGGCAAGGGCATAGCGCCCTAAGTGAGCGTAGTTAGTAACTTTTCCTTTATGCATTAGAGTACCCTCGTGTACTAGATGATGTTTTGGATAGTTATTGGAGAGCTACTTGTATTTTGAGGAAAACATGTATTTACATTTTGGAAGATGGAAATGTAATATATCAAATGATGTAACTATTGAATGGTTGTAATAGTTAGACTATCTCTCTATACACTTGTATATTACTTGTGGTTCTTGCTTTTAGTTATAGTGCACTTGTGTGCATCGTGTCGATCATGTATGTTATTTAAGCATTCCCTGGGCGCTTAACTGTACATGATCTGGTTGCTTGGCCTTAGGCGGACAGGAGAGGTGCTGTCCGTTCGGCGGTCCGTCCGGCGCGCCCGAACCGTGCCAAATTGGTAGTGGATTTGGGGCGGGGCGTGACACCGAAAGTCAACCAATGGTGCAGGGGATCGATGACGTGCTGTTGGCTATAATGGACCAGCATCAGAGCCACCTCGATGATCAAAGACGATCGAAGAGCGAGGATAGGTTGCACGGAGTGGTTCTGGGTACACAACTGGTGCATATCGCTGCGGGTCACCTGGATTGAACTGGCAAGGTGAGCACGACATAGGGGAACGCTAGAGAATCGCCGACAATCAGGTTGACCGAAAAAGTCTACCACAAAAACAACCTATTTCTTTGACCAACGAGCGGTGATTGGATATCAGGGCCCAAGCGAGATCAGGCTCAACATAAATGTAGCCACTGGAGCCATTCTAAAAAGGGAGATATTAGCACTACGTGGGGAAATAGGTTCTTTTAGAATCAATTTCAAACCATCTACTAGAGGTTGTAACAATCCGAACCCCCTTATGAAAAAAAGTAGTTGGCATTGCATAAGCAAATTGTTGAGTTTACAAAACTTTGCTTTTAGTAGTCGGCCCTCTATGCTTCCCTTTATTTGCTTGCCTCCTTCCAACATAGAATGCCTACTGACGTTAAGCTAACCGCCAGAAGCTTGAAGGGTGTCGCTTTTGGCGCAGGAGGCCAAGCATTTTGCCAGACAAGTCTTTTGAGCAGGAAAATTTGGTCACGTAGATAGCAGGATCGGCCGTAGCTTGGGGAGCAAGAGCATATATAGGTGTAGAGGAGTGCTGTGCTCCTGAAGGAGGGTCACCGGTAGTTGTGATTGGCCGACGGACCGACGGAGCAAACTCTGCCACAAGGAAGGTTCAGGGGAGCAGCAGCAACACTGACAACATTGGAGAGTTGCTGGCTGGTTCGAGAGGGCAGGGGAAGGTTCGATAGAGCAAGGTGGTGCCGGAGAGTGTAGAGGTCGGCGGCGACGTAGGCTGCGGTGGCTGGAGAAGCCAACTCGGCTCGAGAGGCCAACAATGGTAGCAGGAGTAACCATGTCTTGAAAGCAACGACTTAAGTGCCGTGGCACGGGGTCGTACCGGAAACTTGTTGGCACGGTGCGTGCCGGACCGTGCCAATGCATGTCGGTCGCAAACAATGTATGTGTGCCAGCACGTAATGGCATGAAATATCTATTTCTTTAGCAACAAAATATGCCAATTATTTATTATGTATTTTTATCAAATCTTTTGAACTTTATTGAGAAAATTACTTACTAATTTCAAGAATAAAGGGTTTTGAGTTGTGCCATCAGCACGAGTGTCATATTGTGTCGATATCTTGCTGGCACGATACAGCACGATAGATACGGCCTGTGCCGATGGGCACTTTAATCCTTGCTTGGGAGGGTTGCAGACCGCCGCAGCATGGCCTAAAGAAGTGGAGGAAGGTTCAACCGGCCCGAGAGGGGTCGCGGGAGGTGCCTAGCTAGCGGCGGAGTTAGTAGTTGTCACGCCCTGAGACCGCCAATTTGGTCGGTTCGGGCACGTCAAACAGACGCCGAACGGACAGCACCTCCTCCCCTGTCCGTCCATGGCTAAACAACAAGATTATGTACAAGAATTTGCCCACGAAACTCAAACACTTACATGATCAATGCAAGTATAACACACAAGCAACTATACATGCATACACGGAGCAAAAGAGAGAGATAGTTCTAGCTATTACATCTTTCCATTCAACAATTACATAACTTGATCACATCTACATCGCCCAAAACGTATACAAGTTCATCTCATCATACATAGGTAGCTCTCCAAAATCCTCACCTACATAAACATCACTCATGTACGCGAGGGTACTCTAATGCAAGTAGGAAAGCTACTAACTACTAGGGCGCTATGCCTCTGCCGCGGTCCTCGCCCGGCATGCTCGTACTCGGCTCTGCAACAAAATGGGGTGAGAACTATATAAATATAGTTCCCAGTGGGTTCGGCCGCCGACTCCGCCGATCTTCGCACTAGGTCTAAGCAGGTATAAGCAGATAGATAGATAGATATGAAAATAATTGCTAGCATAATAATGAATTCTACAATATATACTACTATGCCTCAATCAACTGAAATGAATGCATGAACAATATAGTAATGAAGTCCGCTATCATGATACTATGTTCAAGAAATAATGCCATTCATTGTTTACCCAATCACTTGGCTGACCCGAAGGTTTGCCCTCGACTCACTATGCCATCTCGTAAGGTAAGGAGACGCACCTCGCTCGCAAACCCGAGACCGTCTGCGGGACATCAACTCTGACCCTCGTGTGACAAACTCCGGAGTGCGCGGCTTGTGTAGAGTGACCACTCCAAGCTCAAAACAGACTGTGAGTATGATCCAATCCTCTCAACTCGAGGATACCCTACCAACTAGAGCTAACAATCACTCGGGAATCCAGTACCAACTAGAGCTAACAATCACTCGGGAATCCACCTATCCCAATGTTTATATTTAAGTGTTTCAACTACACTATGGTTTCATGCAACATGTCATAACTAGGGAAATCCACTTATTCCCTAAGTTCACTATGTCATAAGTGTTTTCTTTACGCTAAGTTTTATGCCACTTGTCATGTTATCATTCATTATACACATGCCACTCGTTATGTCGCTACATAACTATCAAGTTCATCTCTTATTCCGGCACCATAGGATTTCCAACTTGTCAAGACCCAATTCCTTACCTATCCACTATATCAAGTATTCACCTCACACTATGATATCAACTAGGAAAGCATAAGGAATGGAAATGCACAATGACAATCCTACAATGCATGCTATACAAGAGATGCAAGATCAATAATGCACTAAGACATAGAAGGCAGCCCAGCTGCTTCAGGATGACACCCCCCACCTTTAGGTGATGTTGCGATGCTAGGATCTTAATTCCACGATTTTAGGATGCCGCCTCGGCCCTCCAGGCGGAAACGAAGCCGAAAACGTCCTTTTCGGCAATATCTTCGCGTAGGCGCGACGGATCGCCGAACCGACTTCACCAGCGCGTCAGAATACCTAGCAATTAGGTTTATAGGAGATCAATTTAGATCAAACCCAACCATATGACAAAAACCCTATTTTGGAGCCCTAGTTTGCAATTAATGCAAAATACCCCATTTAGCTTCATGATTCAAGTATTAATCATCTATTAGCATGCTAGGGTTCCATCAAAACCATTTTTAGAGATCAAAATCCATACCCTAGAGATCTACCATTAAAGAGCATCAAGCTTACCTCTAAAAGCTTGCTCCAAACCCAAGGAAGAAGATGGAGAAGATGATGATCCACCTTCTTGATTCCTTCTCCACCAATCTCTCCTTCTACTTCCCACTTTGAAGAGAGAGAAAAAGATAGTTTAGAGAGAGAGAGGGAGTATATTTTAGGGTTGCAAGTGAGAAAGATGAGAGGGAACAAGCTCTTCTTCCCTCTCATATACACTCCACTTGTGGCAAAATAGCCAAAAACCCCCTCACCTTTGCAAATAGTGCACAGCCCCAGCTGGGCAATTTTCGGGTACGGGGTCCTGTCACTCTAGAGGGTCCGGTCCCCGAGGACAAAAATTGCGCGCAGAATTATTTCTGCCACCTTCTGCGCGTAAGGGGTCCGGTCCCTCCAGCTGAGGTCCGGTCCCCGAGAGCACGAAAAATCTGCAAATGTGCAGATTTGCACTAGCTTGCTCTCCAAGGCCCTCTACAATGCACTAAAGCCGTTTTCGACGCCTTTGGCCTTTTCGAAGCGTCCCGAACTCGCCTTCGATCAATTTCGATCGAAGTTCGGATTTCACGTATTGAGGATTCATTTCCTAACAGTAGCAGTGGCAGCTGCAGCACCAACACGAGGGAGAGGGGGAGATGGAAAAAGCTCATAGAGGACACTTGGCTGGCCGAGGATGGCTGGTTGGACCACGGCGATGCCACGAGAGTTGGGGTATGGGGGCTTGGCGGCTGTGAGAGGGGAGAAGGAGAGAGGGGTTAGGGTTTGTTTAGGATTTTATACATATTTTGTTTTTCTTTGTAACAATTACAACTTAGTCTCTCGACTGTTACTTTCTTACCCATAGCTTCATAACACTGTGCATTTTGCGTAGGAGCCCTTCTTGTAGTACAATTTTGCAATTTTATACATACAATGTTGTACTTTTTGCAAGAATATCTCTAGATCAATTTTGGCTCTTAGTCTTCATATTTGTGCCATTTTGCATAAAAATCTTTGAGTTTCATGAAACTTGAACTCACGCATTCCTCTCTGAGTCTACTTTCATATGAGTCCTTTTGCTTGCCAAAACTCCAAAATTTCTCGCATGAAGTGTTAACCTTTTCGCATATTGCTCCTTTTTCTCATTTTGTAAAAATTGCATTTCAGCCCCTTTGGTTCACAATTTCTAACTCAAAACTCACCCACCCGTGTGTTTTGCTCGTAAGTTCCACCACATATGAAATCACACAATTTGACACATGAAATCTCGCATTTTTTGAATTAATACTCCATTTAACCGGTTTTGCACTAGCCTGATTTTATCTTTGAAACATTACCTTATCATGCGAAGCTGCACCAAGGTCACTCTCAGTACTTACGATACTGATAGACTTAGAAAGTTTCGTTGAAAAACAGTCCGATTATGATGAGATAATCCTCCTTTTTTAGAAAAATTATCGTAAAAATTCTTGGGTGTACAGTGCATGTATGCAAACTGTTATGTTCTGTATTAATTATATTACTATATTATCCTTAACTAACTTTGTGCATGTATGCACTTGTCTGCGGTACTAATTTTATGAAAGTTAGTTTGTTCAACACTTCTCATATAGAGATCCTTGTTTTCTACTATGCATATATCTCAATCTTGCAAAACAACTGAAGGATATTACACTTACTGTCTGAAAGAAAACTATTGAGTTATTTCGGCTGTTTCTTTCTGGTTTTTTTTTTTTGGTTTGTATTTTAGCATTTTGCTGAATAGGTTTTTAATTTCTTTCCCTTTAAATCAATCTGCCTTTGAGATATATGATGATTGTTGTCTAAAGTAGTACGAAGGAAATTTTTGTGCCATTTCTGATGGGCAACTACTTTATTTTGTTCCTTTCCAGCTATGAAAGTTTTCAGAATAAGAATTGACATCGTGAACTGGATTTGTTGTTACTCCCAAGTTGTACTGCTGTAGTCTAATTCATCAATATGTTGATCTTTTGCAATATATTTCTTTTATAGGACACCTAAAGTTTTGGAAGAAGAAAGCTGTTGGAATTGAATTTGCGAAGCATTTCAAATCTCATCTTGGTCCTATTGAAGGACTAGCTGTGAGTACTATCATGTCATTTATTCTCACATGATTTAGGGGGTGTTTGGCCTAGCTTTTAAAAAGCGCTTTTGGGCTGAAAAGTGATTTTCGGCTCAATAGAGCGTTTGGCAACTCACTTTTAAAATCTGATTCTGCTTTTTAGAATCAGAAAACTAATTTTGATGGCCTCAGAATCAGAAGCAGAAAAAAGCTGCTTCTTGAAAACTGATTCTGATTTTGGATTTAAACTTCAAAATTTTATTTTTATTTTAGTTTTAATATTTAAATTTAATTTTAATTTTAAATTTTAAATTTTAAATTTTAATTTTCAGATTCATTTTAAAATTTTTAAATTTGAAATTTGAAATTTTAAAATCTGAAATATAGATTTTAAATTTTAAATTTTAATTTTAAATTTCAAATCTCAAATTTGAGATTTTAAAATTTCAAATTTTATTTCAAATTTCAAATTTCAAATTTCAAATTTCAGATTTTAAAATTTCAAATTTCAAATTTCAAATTTTAGATTTTCAAATTTCAAATTTCAAATTTCAAATTTAGATTTTAAAATTTAAATGTAAAAATTTAAAATTTTAAAATTTTAAATTATAAATCTTAATCTTCAAATTATAAATTTCAAAATTTTAAAATTAAAAATTTATAAATTTTAATCTTCAAATTATAAATTTAAAATTTAAAATTTTAATTTTTAAATTTTAGATATTCAAATTTTTAATTTTAAATTTTAAATATTCAAATTTTAAATTTTAATTTTAAATTTTAAAGTTTAAAATTTAAATATATTTTTAAAATTAAATAGCTTTTCAAACAGCTTTTCAAAATTTTTAATTTGCCAAACAGCTTTTTAAAATCACTTCAGAAAAAATCACTTTTAACTAAACTCTGCCAAATGCTCTATAGCTTTTAAGCAAAATCACTTCTCCAAACCAAAATCACTTTTTCAGAAATCATTTTTTCAAAAGCTAGGCCAAACAGGCCCTTAGTTGAATTTATCAGATATTTTTATGTCATTTGAGTTCTGTTTAGTCCTAATTCTTTTTGTTATTGGATGTTTCGTACAATTGAAGTTTTTAACAAATCTACTACACTTTTTCATATTGTTGGCTTTTTGTCGATGAATATCTATTACATAAGTATAACTTTTGTAGTTTTGGTTTCTGTTGATATATTACTATATGCTTGCACTTGCCAATCTGGGGGGAAATTTATGAAGAAATATAAGTTTTGCTAGCATAAACATCTGGCTTTAATGGAGCATGGGTAGGCTAAGGGCCTGTTTCTTTAGATGGAAGTGGAGAGGGTGAAGTTATTTTCGGCCGTAAATGTCCACTTTTGTTTTTTGGTTCATCAGAATAAAGATATAGTCGAAACTCGAGTTACCCAAAACATCATAATTGACTTTGGCCCATGCTAGGCCAAAGTCAATTACGGTTAAGAGAGGTGAAGAAAAAAAAAAATAATAAAATGATACAATGGATAATGCTAGCTATGTTTAAATATATTTGATTTTGGCACTAATTTCTCTTTTATTTAGTTTACATGTTTAAAATGTGATGGAAATTGATTAGTTAAGTTTTAGTATCTCTTTCATTTTTGTACATTTAAAATAATGAAAATTGATTAGTTAATTATTAATTTTTTTTTACTATATAAAATTTTTATTATTGTATTATATAGTTTATGTATAAAAAATTAATTTAGTTGTTTTATATTAAAATTTTTAATTATAGAATAATACAATTATATAATTTGTTTTTTATTTTTCCATTATAATTTAGTATATAATGCAGCGAGAAAATCGTTTAGAATTTAAATTTTTTTTTTTCTAATTTTTGAAATTATTTTTTGGTTAATTTGTAGATTTTTTAGAATTTTACCATG
>NC_033625.1:9960203-9968336 GCF_001540865.1 Ananas comosus
CGCATAATACTTGGAGAGCCAGTTGGTTCCCAAGATAACATCGAATCCCCACATCTGATCTAGCACTAGCAGATCAATCGGCATAATCCAATCGCCTATTTGCACTGGACACGCCAAACATTCATTATGGACACTGAATGAATGCTCTGGAGCGTTCACCCACCAGTAATCCTCATTGTACACCATCTCTATGCCATGAGTCTTAGCAAATGAAGTGCTAATGAATGAATGAGATGCGCCTGTATCGAACACTGCTCTAGCTCTAGTGCCTTTAATTACAATTATACCTGCCACGACGTCGTCGGGTGCTGCAGGTTGCTGCTCCTCCACCTGAGCTGCAAAGACTCGGCCGCTAGGCGCTCTCGATCCCTCCGGCTGACGCGGTGATGACGCGCGCCCAGCCGACATCGCTGGTGGTAACCCCGCAAGCTGTCTCGGGGTAGACGGTGCTGATGCCGCCGTCGGCGCAGACGACGTCCACGACGGGCACTCCCGGATAAGATGTCCCGGTTGGCCGCACTTGAAACATTTGCTTTCTCGCCGCGGGCAAGTCGACACCTTGTGCTCGCCGCCACATATAACACATCGGGGTGGTCTCCAATTTCTCGCCTGCTGTCGGGGATACCGAGGGAGTTTCTTAGCATTTGGCCGGCCCCTGGCACCGCCCGCCGTTCTCTTCTTGCCTTTGTCCTTGGACTCGGCCATAGCTTCTCTTTCTTCACGTACGTGGGCGCTACCGTGCTCCGCCCACAAAGCTCGATCGAAGACCTCCGCAAAGGTCGACAGCTTCAAGATTTGCACTTTCTCATAAATCCGGGGTTGGAGTCCTCGCAAGAACCAATCCGCCCGGTCCCGATCATCACGAACAACATCGGGAACGCAATCAATAATGTGGGAGAACTCTTGCTCGTACTCCCCCACCGATCGATCGCCCTATCTCAACTTGCGGAACTTGTCTTGTAGCTTCCGCTTCACCGTGTCGGGGAAGTAGTTCGCGAACACCGCTCTCTTGAACTCCTCCCATAGCATAAGCGGATGATCGGTAGGACGATCTCGCTTCACTCGCTTCCACCACACCTTTGCCGCTTTCTCTAGACAATGGGTGGCGAGGTACACCTTGTCCTTCTCCGAGGTATTAAGGTCCTCGAATAGGGTCTCCATCGAGTCGATCCACGACTCCACAATCGCCGGCTCCACCAAACCGCCCTCGAAGGTAGGTGAGTCGAACTTCTTGAACTGTATAAGCGCCGCCAATGTGCGCTCTCGCTCCGCATCGACTGCCGCGCTATCGGGATTCGAGGCTCCCGACCCGGCCGGTACTACCGTGACTGGAACAGCCGCCGCTGCCGCCGCTCCCTCAACGACACTCGGCACCACCACAGGGGGCGTGACCTGCTCGACACCCGCCTGGGCTGCCGCCGCCTGCTGGCGCTCCAAGGTCTCCTGGAGCCGATGAATCTGTTCCCCTTGGCGTTGAACAGACTCCGCTTGCTGCCGCACTACGCCAATAAGCGCGGCCATTTGCTCCCTAAGCTCTCCGTCGCCACTCGCTCCGGATTGCTCGGGCACCGCATTCGTTTCCTCCGGCATCGACCTCGTCTGCGATCGACGTCGAGGTGCCATTGCTTCCTGAAAAGAAGCAACTCACATTAGTTACTTGACTAACATTACTCGTTAGTACCCAATTTGGCGAAAGCAAACTCATGTTCATCCTCACTCCAAGCATCATGTCGTCGGCCGCCCGACACAACACAAGAAATAGAGAACAAACGGCAATCTAAACTTAGCCTCTAATCGCATTAGAGACCTCTCAACTTGACCCAATCACATGCTTTCGCTAACTTGATCCCACGTCACTCACGTTTCCTAGATCCTTAAGGCCTTCCAATCCTATAGGTCTCTAGGTCCATTCCTATTCTTTCACTATTGGCTCTGATACCAACTTATCTGTCACGCCCCGGGACCGATACCAATTTGGCCCGACCCGAGCACGTCAAACAGACGCCGAACGGACAGAGTTTCCCCTATCCGCCCAAGGCTCATCACATGTACATTTTCATCAATAGAGAAAAGCACTAGCGGAAACATACACAAACGGCTTACACGAGGGTAAGCAATAGCCATAAGTGAAAGAAAAAGGAAACTAAACATTCACAAGTAATATGATTCATTTTAGATCATATACATTGCATCCATCTCTTACATTTAAGATTCTTTGCTGTTCTTACATAATCTCATCATTTCTTTCTTACAACACATTTACCTCAAAATAAGCTTTACATTCTTTTCTTTCTTTGCTAAATCATCAAATACAAAAGATGATCATAAGGTACTTTACTACAAAATGAAACCCAACATCGGTGGCCTCTGTCTAAGGCGCGATACCTTTACCTCGGTCGCTCGCCGGCTCGCTCGGTCCCGGCTCTGTGGAAATAGTGGGGTGAGAACTACAACAAAGTTCCCAGTGGGTTCGGCCTCAACATCACCGACTTTCCCACTAGGACTAACTCAGGCATAGTAGAAAGAATAAGCTGTATAGTAACCAATCTATAACATGATGCTATTATGCCTGAACAATAAGCAAGAAGTATGCTCAACATTAAATAAATGCAGATTATGCAAATTCTTTCATTCTTTGACTTTACTTTGTGCTTTGTTCTTTATTCTTTGCTCTTTGTTCTTTGTTCTTTAATCATTAAGGCTAACCCGGGGGCTTCGCCACATTAACTTGCTTCACATTAAGTCCATCATCGCAGGAACTCACCCGCTAGGACCGTCCTTTCGGGTCTACTCCAACCCGGATGCATAACTCCGGAGCGCATCGCCCGAGGGGGAGCGACCGCCCTCGAGCACGGAACTCATAGCAAGTATGATCATATCCTTAACTCAAAGGATTTCAAGTTCAATCTTGACTTTACACTAACTCTAGTGTTCTTTATCACTTTATGTTGCAAACTCAGGCAATCACATTCTTTACATTGTCCTTTACTTTTGCTAACTCTAGCAATTATATTCTTTACATTCTTTACTTTTTGCTACCTCTAGCATTTTCACGTTCTTTACTTCCCACATTGCGTTAACTTTAAGCATTATCATTTTCAAATGCCACTCGATCTATGTCATTGTGCCACTCTGTTCTTTTGCTCACTTTGGGTACTCACATTTTCTCTCATGCATACATCTAGGGTTTTGACATTATTAGGTTCTCAACCATCTCATTATGCAAGTTGTGCTCACAATCATGCAATCATCACATTTCATCATTACTTTACCCTAAAATGCATGCAACAATATATAGAACATATGCTCAAAGAATGACACATTAGGCATAGAGAGAATTTCAATGAGTTTGAAAAGCACCACCCACCTCGTAGGCTTTCAAAGGTGCTCCGATGATTTTCTTGGAATTTTTTAGACTCTTTGTTCTTTACCTGCGGCATAACGAACCCTTATTAGGCCATTTTGTCCATAACTTTTGACCGGCTTTTCGTAACGTAAATCCGAGCGCACCAACGCGTCGGAAATACCCCCAATTAGGTTTCTAGAGGGTCAATTGCACTTAGAAACTCTCATGAGCAAAAGCCCCAATTTGGGTGCCCTAGCTCCAATGTGTATCAAAACCTAGGGTTTGATCTCAAAGGGAAGCAAAAGTAGCTTCATTATACTCTAATTAGTCCATTAGAACCATTCTTAGCCTTTCCAAATCCCTAGTTTGGATTTCACCATTAGAGGTGGTCCAAGCTCACCTATATAGCAAAACTAGGTTTTGATCTCTTTAGAAGCAAAAGAAAGCTTCAAAACTCTTTAATCATTCCATTAAAACCCATTTCTAGGTCATACAAAACTCATTCTAGGGTTTTACTACACTTGGGATCAAAGCTTACTTTGTAAGCTCCCTTTTCTTGCTCTAGAGAAGAAGAAGATGAAGCCCCTTTTGCTCTTTGATCTTCTTCTTCACTTTCTTCTCCATCTTTTCCTTCTTTTCTTCCTTTCTTCTTCTTCTCCTTTGTCTTCTAGAGAGAGAGAGGGAGAGAAGAGAATGTGAGAGGGTGAGGGAATGAGAGAGGAAGACTCTCTCAGCCCCAACATAACCCTTGGGTTGCAAAATTGCTAATAAACCCCTCAATTTCATCTTAATACACTGCCTGGACCAGGCAGTTTTCGCAGGCAGGGACCGGTCTCCCCGAGCAGAGACCGGTTCCCGAACGTTGTCCCAGCGCAGCCAGAGCTGCTGCGCGCAGTGCAACCGGTCTCTCCTTATGGGACCGGTCTCTGGGGGACCGGTCTCTCAGACAGAGACCGGTTCCCGAGAGCTGTCCTTCCAGGACTTAGCCGATTTTTCGGCTGTCTCATTCTGCACGCGTTCGGGGACCGGTCTCTCCCTTTAGGGACCGGTCCCCGAGAGCTGAAAATCTGCAGTGTTTTGCAGAATTTGATTCTCTAGCTCTCGAAAACCTTCCACAACTCACTTTTAGTCATTTTAACACCTTCGGACTTTCCGAAGTGCACCATCCTCGCACTTTGGTCAATTTGACTAAAGTTCGACATTTTTGTTTTCCGAATTTTCGGTATATTACATTTTATGTCGAATGGTTTTATGGTTTTGGACATTGATTATAATATTAATAATAGTGATTCTTTTTTCCTGCTATCTTCTGTTGAGAATAATCACAATGTTTCAATTAAATGGTATGCACGTCTTGGTCATATTGGGCAGGATAGAATGACTAGATTAGTTAGAGACGGGTTATTGAGCTCGCTCACTAAAGTCGTCCTACCCACTTGTGAACATTGTTTAGCGGAAAAAGCGACCCGAAAACCATTTAATAAAGCTTCAAGGGCAGAATTTTCTTTACAATTAATCCATTCCGACATTTTTGGCCCAATGAGTGTGAGGGCAAGACATGGTGCTTTTTACTTCATCACATTTATAGATGACCATACGCGCTTCGGTCATGTTTATCTGATCTCCCATAAGTCTGAAGCATTGGATTGTTTTAGACGTTATATTAATGAGGTTGAGAATCAGTTAGATATGAAAATTAAATGCTTAAGAACTGATCGAGGCCGCGAGTATCTATCTGAACAATTTAAGGAATTGTGTGATGAAAAGGGAATAATCAGACAGCTGACAATTCCTGGCACTTCGCAGCAAAATGGTGTAGTGGAGAGAAGAAATCACACCTTGCTTGACATGGTTAGGTCAATGATGGCGCAAGCAAATTTGCCTGTCTCTTTTTGGGGAGACGCATTGTTAACTGCTGCCTACATTCTTAATCGTGTACCCTCCAAAACAGTACCTTCCACCCCTTATGAATTATGGACAGGCAGGAAACCAAATTTGGAGCTCCTGCGTCCTTGGGGTTCGGCAGCTTATGTACACAATACTTCTCACAAGGATAGAAAGTTGGGTCCTAGAGGAAGGAAGTGTATCTTTATAAGATACCCTGAACACTCTAAGGGATACGTGTTCATCGGAAAGCAGCCTGATGGAAGTTTGACTGAGATTGAGTCACGAGATGTTGAATTCCTCGAGGAGGATTTTCCTTATAGAAGTGAGGTTCGAAATGAAACTGAGTTCCATGAGATGGATGACTCTGACATTGGCGCTTCTATTCGCTCAGTTGAGGCAGAGGAGGCGACTCCGATACCTCATGGGGATAGTGGGAGCGACTTACCTTTTGATGTGGAGCCTCAACTTCGTAGGAGCGCACGTGTAGGCATTCCCCGTCGTCGTTTTGAGATTGAGGGGGAAGCTTTCATGGTTGCTGCACATGATGATGATGAGCCTAGATCCTTCCAAGAGGCTCTCTCATTACCTACTCATAAGGAATGGATGGATGCAATGATGGAGGAAATAGAATCGATGAAGTCAAATCATGTCTGGGACTTGGTTGACTTGCCACAAGGGCGCAAAACAATTGGGAATAAATGGGTTCTCAAGATTAAGCGCAAAGCAGACGGTTCTATCGATAGGTACAAAGCTCGCCTGGTAGCAAAGGGTTTTACCCAACGAGAAGGCGTTGATTACGAGGAAACCTTTTCGCCTGTCGTGAGGTTTGCTTCGATCCGCTTAATCTTGGCCATTGTCACGTATTTGGATTTGGATCTTTACCAAATGGACGTTAAAACTGCATTTCTCAATCGAGATCTGGATGAGGAGATCTATATGGATCAGCCTACTGGCTTCTCTGTAAAGGGTGAGGAGTATAAAGTTTGTAAGCTCCGACGATCCATTTATGGATTGAAGCAGTCCTCCAGACAGTGGTATATTCGATTTCATCGAGCCATCACTGAAGATGGGTTTACGATGATTGAAGAAGATCACTGTGTGTATGTTAAACGGTCCAAAGAATTTTTTCTAACCCTTTCTTTATATGTGGATGACATCTTATTGGCCGGGAATAATAAGGAGATGATTGTCGCCACTCAGACGTGGCTGTCGCTCTTATTTGAAATGAAGGACATGGGTGAAGCGAATTATGTGCTCGGAGTTAGATCCTAGGTACGAGATCATTCAAAGAAACTTTTAGGTAATGTCTCAAGGAGACTTACCTCTAAGAAAATAGAGAACGATTTCAGATGCAAAATTGCAAAACCATTGACACTCTATTGCTAAAGGTGAGAGTTTGACCTTAAACGTGCCCTAAAACTTCTGAAAGAAGGACAAGATGAATCGGATTCCATATGCTAACGGTCGGCGGAGCTTGATGTATGCTATGATGTATTCAGCCTGAATATGCTATGCCGTGGGCTTGGTTAGCGTTTCAGTCCAATTGGGATTGGACCACTCGATGGCTAGTGGCGCAGAAGAAATAATCCTGGAACACATATCTACGAGTCGCGTGGTTGTAGATTCTCATAACTATGCCTGTTGTTAGAGATTATTTTTGACTCTATGTTAAAAGCTCTTGGATCCGTAGGATTTGATTGTTGTAGACATCGATTATTTGTAGTTTCTTGGTTATTAATTACAAATTATTTTTTGGAAAGATATTTGGTAAAATGGTACACCGTGCATTGTTATTAAATTGATTGATAGTATGTCACAGGTGTTGGCCCTCTCACACGGTAATCATTCTTTCGGCACTGTAGAGAGCGAGCGAAATTGAGGCATTAATGCAAGGCCGCCTGGTTGAGCCAAGATGAGGTCATTAATGGACCGCATACGATAGTCCCACGATTCGTATGGCCTGCATATTGAGAGCGATGTGAGTCTCACTGATTTGACCTGAGATAGCGAGAAATGGAGAACTCAGGCTAGACTCTCTGGAGTGACTGAGCTAAGATCCGTTATAACATGAGAAAGAATACGCCTAATTGGATTCTCTGTCATAGCATGTATTTCATATACATGTGTGGGCGACTAAATAAAGAAGATGAGTGAATGGATCCCTGCTTCCTCATCGTGTGAGTTCTTACGGGCATTTTTTGGGACGTTGTCTCTATATATGATAGATGCCATTAGTGACTTTTGACATATGTCATTAAGTGAAAGAATTGTATGTTGCTACTTTGGCATGTTTCTACGGCCATGAGTGATGCGACTTTACGGGGCATTGCTGGAAAGCAATCAGTTTCAACTCGGTGGCATGAGGCTCAAGGAAGACTAGTTGAATTACATTAAGACACTTTGACTCATGTGTCGACGGGTGTGTGTCGCTTCAGCATAGCGAAACATCATGAGTATAGTGTCATAATATGCGCAATTGTGGTAGCATGGCTCTTTGAGGGATTAGAGATGCGAACCTGATGTAATTCAATGGCCTGGGGCATCACGAGTCTAATATTTTTCCTTTTGAGGGTGATGTCTCTATGCTGGCCGATGCGGTTTCTAGTATAGAGCTCCCAAAATGCAGGTTGACTAGGCGGTCGCACTGTTCATTTCCCTATATGAATAGAATTAATAGTGGTGTGATGTTGAGGAAGTGGTTACAATGGCAAGCGCGCGCCGTCATGTGCGAGTGGAGATGTTGCATCTTCCGGTTAAATCGAATCGGGATACGCCAATGAAGCGTGGTTCGTCGCGACGGATATTATGTTATCTAATTGGATTGGAATTAATTTTCTCGCGTATTCAAATTGGTAAGGTTAGTTAAGAGATGAAATCCAGCTAGTCATATTAGGATAACA
>NC_033625.1:9968361-9984958 GCF_001540865.1 Ananas comosus
TATCAGAGTCTTTTAATACTTTTAACCTCCTATTCAGTCTTTATAAAAATACTCCGATCAAAATTTCAAAGTATAAAAAGACTGTGGGCATCTCACTCTTTATTTTAGGCTCTCAATAGATTATTTCTAATGTCAAGCCGTGTCAAAAGCCACTGGTTGAACCCAGCTTTGACTTTTGAATTTTATATAAGAATGAGTCATGCAATTTGACTCGGACGGACAGTTTAAACTCGAGTTTGCCTGTAAGTCTTCCCGAGGTTGACAAGGCTTGACGTTTTTGACGGACTTCACTTATAACAAAACCACAACTGAACTCTCCTTACAACTGGAAGAAGAAGGAGGGAGTTGGTCGGTTGTGTGTGTGTGTGTGTGTGCTGTGTGTGTGGGCGTACCTCTCCCTCTCTCTTCGAGAGGAAGGAGAGAGATCTATAGAGAGAGTAGAGAGATTTAGAGAGAGATTTTTAACCTCCCAACCACCTCTTCTACGAACGCTTGTGCAACCTCCGCTGCCTAGCCCGAAAGCACGCCGGCAACCTCGCCACACAACAGCAGCGCCGCAAGTGTATTCACAAAATTATCGGAGATTACTCGAAACAATCGTACAACGATGTAAATTAAATCTAATAAACCTCCAATTACCGTAGATCCCGAGTTTTTACCCTAAAACATTTTATACTCCCAAACTAGATTAAACTGGGAGACATTTGGATTAACGATCCATTTGCTTGCGCAACCGCTTCTGCCAAGCCGCTAAGCAGCTCGGCAACGCTTCAATAATTTTTTTACCTACAAATCGGAAGCAAAAGCGGACCTCCCGGCTCCGCTATAGCATTTAAGTACTTTAACCTAAACTTCGTAGCACCGTGTATTGGCTTCTGGAAATTAAAAGCCTAGCACTTAACCTCCGGTAAGCCCACCAGCGCGCTCTCTAGCCCGGTTTGGCCCACGGCCCACGGCGCCCTCCGGCTAACGTTCACAGTTGTTCGTTAGCCTTTCGCTAAACTCCACCCAACACAAATGGCTTCGCTGAACCAGCGGGGTGTACAGTTTCGCTTTACACCTTAGAACAACTACGTATACACATACACGTATGCCGTATAATCGTAACATATTTACGTACGATCAACCATTAAACGTATAATCATACATACGAATCACTTTATGTACGATCCCCATAAATCGTAATACTCTAAGTACAACTGTACATAATTTTTTGCACTCGTATATTTACTTACAATTGTACAACAATTAATATACTCAATACTCTTTAACGATTTACACCTGTGTACAATCTACTGTTATTCGTATAACTGTAATACTTTTACGTATGATGTCCTATTAACGCATTATTCCGTAATCCTTTCATGTACGATCAACATTACATACAACCGTAACTCTCCTACGTACATCAATTGTAATTTTCTTACGTACATTTACTGTACTACATTTTCGATCCGTTTACGAACCATACCAACGATATATTATTAATAGCATCTTACGTACTACTTATACGATACATTTACGATTTACTAACGTACTTAACCTAGCTATTGAGATACTATCTCTGGAACTATAACCTGTAGATATATATAATCTAGCTCACCGTGAATTGGATCTCAATCCTTGGATCCAACTTGTACCTACTATACTTGGATCACACTTATTTGTATCCAACCTGTACTTGGATCACAGTTTCTTGAATCCAACCTTAATACACACCGTAATTTGGATAACAATTTCTTGTATTCAGCCTGAACCTGTTATCATTTGTTCCCACTGTTATTTTTATCTCTGTACTAACCGTAGTTCTTTCACCAACAATTTATATCAAATTGGTATAACTGTAACCAGGTTCAACTGTATCTCTCACCGTACTAATTTATCCATCTTTTGGATAATACTGTTACCGTAACACTGCTCACCGATACTTAAGAGTTCAACTCCTAACCTAGCTATGAGTGCAATGCAGAACCGAACTCCCTCCATCGAGGGGGAGCCCGCCACGCGAGGCTTCAACCAGTGGTGACCCGCACCATTTCAGGGGGGTCTACTGCCAGGGGTCCCTCCAAACTCAGGGGGCAATAATTCCCTAAAACCAACACTCAATAACCCCAATTGTACCAATTGGCCATTATAACCCAGTATCGGTTTACTTACATGTTGTTCATATGTAATACTCAATACTTAAACCATAAGGTCAGCTCTCCTAAATCCCGACTCCACATACACTCTGCAGGTAGCGGAGCTCGGACCAAGATCACGCCATGAGGCGTCTGCTAACTGAGTTCTGGCTCAGCCCACCAATCGGAACATTTCCATCTACTTTGAAATACTAATTTTGTCACTAACTGTTCTTAGATTTTATCTCCTTTGGAATCTATAGTTTCCCTACTCGATACCAATCGTCTTACCTTTCATCATAGCTCACTTGATGATCAACCAACGTAATAACGTACTAAACGTATATCGTAACGTAATAATGCAAACACTCCGTTACGTACCAAAATAAACAACGTATTAGTTCTATATATATAGATAGACAAATAATTTGATTGGACGTCAACGGAGGAAACATGGACAACCAGCTCGTAAAGGGAACCCACCGGCATGGGTGACCCTTGGTACCTCAACCAAGAGTGGGGTGCACCAAAACCCCACAAATGTCCAAGCGTGCACTCGCCGCGCCGCCGCGCTCCGTTCCCGCATCGTAGTATCAATCGCGGGATGGTGGCTCTGGTCTCTATCGCCATGGGACTCAGCCGGAAATGAATCCCTACATTCTTTTACCTTCCTTATTCTAACATTATTAGTACAATTTAGCCTAACATAAACCTTCAATTTACATTATTCATAAACCCTACATTTTACATACTTATACTTACGTACAATATTGTATCCTACACAATATAACAAACTATGGAAGGTAATACGTTAGAACTAACTTTACACAAGGACCAACCTTGAAGCATGTAACATAACTAACGATACGGAACTTGCAAGTCCCCTCTGAGACAGGCGTCATGTCCCCTTTGGGACAGGCAAGCCGCTAAACAACCGCCGCGGCGCTGGATCGGTTTATCCAACCGCCAGCGCCCCGCACTTACTGGAACTTCCAGCGCCCAGCGTTGGGCGCGAGTTTGTGGAGGCGAGCCAGGGATAGCGGCACTTGGTTCAGGCCGTGCGTCAATTAGTACACGCACTTAAGGGAAAGCATGAGGGCGTGGCAAGCCGAAGACATCTTGCGTCGCCTTCATAAGCCAAGCATGGAAAAAGCCTTCGCTAAGCTCGACCTAGCCTATCTAACTAAATGCACAGGAACTTAGAAGGAACTTTTAGAAGATTGAGGGGTTTGAGCGCCACCTAGCTTGATGTTTGCTCGCGCTAGCGTTTAGGTGGCACGTTCAGGGAAATCTTATTATCCAGTTACCTCCTACACCAAAGAGAGATAATAAAAGAATAAGAGAGAGAAAAAGGTAAGAAAGGCATATAAAGCAATATACCCTAGCGGGCGTATAAATATTCCCTAAGGTTTTAGGAATACCGCAATCTCTATTCCGGTTTAGCCAATAATTAACAATAGGATTATACTGATCCTAAATAGAGATTGATTGAAAGGTTAAACTTTCGCTCTAATTAAGGTTAGGTTAATCTATTGTATTATAGGCAGCGCATTTTCTGCTAATTTATCTGTCCCGTTTCCAACAGAAAATTCTAGATCTTCTGTTTTCATTCCGATTTCGGCACAAGTCACTTCTGACTTATGTTTTACTTCCACAAATTCAATAAAAATAGTTTCTCACACTATTTTTATTTATTTTTATTTTTATACCAAAATCTGGTATGTTACAGATGATCAGAAGACCGCGTTTCGTACGCATTATGGACACTATGAGTATGCGGTTATACCTTTCGGGCTCACTAATGCCCCGGCAGCATTCATGGATTTAATGAACCGTGTGTTCAAAGCGTGCCTGGACCGATTTGTCGTGGTCTTCATAGACGACATCTTGGTCTATTCGCGGAGCGACGAGGAGCACGCGGAGCATTTGTGGATAGTGCTTCAAATCCTTTGGGAGGAGAAGCTATTCGCAAAGCTTAAGAAATGTGACTTCTGGCTTCGAGAGGTTGCCTTTTTAGGGCATGTGATTTTCGAGGGCGGTGTTTCGGTTGACCCGAGGAAAGTCGAAGCGGTCGAGAAGTGGCCATGCCCGACGAACGTCACGGAGGTCCGAAGCTTTATAGGCTTAGCGAGCTATTATCGACGGTTTATGGAGGGCTTTTCGAAGATTGTGACTCCGCTTACCGGTTTGACACAAAAGGGCGTCAAGTTTATTTGGAGCGACGAGTGTGATCGAAGCTTCAACGAGTTGAAGAAAAGATTGACATCGGCTCCGATACTCGCCTTACCGGTGCAGGGCGAGGACTTTGTGGTTTATAGTGATGCATCCTATCTGGGTTTGGGGTGTGTCCTGATGCAAGGCGGGAGAGTGATAACTTATGCATCCCGTCAGCTGAAGGACAACGAGAAGAATTATCCCATTCATGACTTGGAGTTGGCGGCGGTGATCTTTGCGCTGAAACTGTGGAGGCACTATCTGTATGGTGCGCACTGTGAGATCTACACCGACCACAAAAGTCTGAAATATCTGTTTACCCAGAAGGAGCTAAACATGCGACAAAGGCGGTGGTTAGAGCTGTTAAAGGATTACGATGTTGACATTCTCTACCACCCCGGCAAAGCAAATGTGGTCGCGGATGTGCTTAGCAGGAAGTCGGCAAAGAACCTCGCTTTTGACGTCACCCAGCAAACACCCCTGTGGCTGGATATGGCACAACGTCGAGGAAGGTCGAGGCGGCGATTTCAGTATGGACGCCAGTGGCGCGCTTCAGTTTCGAAACCGGTGGTGCGTGCCCGAAAGTGAAGAGCTTCGTGAGCTAATTTTGCAAGAAGCCCACCGGTCTCCATACGCGGATCACCCGGGCGGCACCAAGATGTATCATGAGTTAAGAGCACTCTACTGGTGGCCGGGGATGAAAGTTGACATTGGACGCTTCGTGGCAAAGTGTTTGACTTGTCAGCAGGTGAAAGCGGAGCGCCGGTTTCCAGCGGGAAAACTTCAAATTCTACCTATCCCCGTCTGGAAATGGGAGGATATATCTATGGATTTCGTCGTTGGCTTGCCTCGCTCGACAGGGGGACACGACGCAATATGGGTGATTGTGGATCGCTTGACGAAGTCAGCTCACTTTTTGCCGATCCACACCACCTGGGCAGGAGACAGGTTGGCGCAGGTATATCTCGATGAGATAGTAAGGCTACATGGGGTACCGAAGTCAATTATGTCGGATAGAGACCCCAAGTTTATTTCACATTTCTGGAGAAGCCTGCAGGAGGCCCTTGGCACACGGCTCGATTTCACCACTGCATTTCATTCCCAGACAGACGGACAAACTAAAAGGACTATTCAGACTCTGGAGGACATGTTGCGAGCGTGCGTCATTGACTACAAAGGAGGCTGGTGTAAGTATTTGCCCATGGTCGAGTTCACCTACAACAACAGTTATCACGCTAGTGTGGAGATGGCACCGTTCGAGGCTCTTTATGGGTGGAAGTGCCGATCTCCCATTTATTGGAGCGATGTGGGCGAGCGTGCGGAATTCAGCCCCGATGTGTTGCGAGAGGCGGAAGAAAAGGTTCGCCTTGCTCGCAAACGGTTACTCACGGCGCAGTCTTGACAGTAGAGCTATGCGGATAGGCGCCGGCGAGATTTGGAATTTGCGGTGGGCGACCGCGTTTTCTTGAAGGTCTCACCTATGAGGGGCGTTAAGCGATTTGGAGTTCGGGGAAAGCTAAGTCCCCGATATATTGGCCCCTACGAGATCTTGGAGCAGATTGGGACAGTGGCTTATCGACTCGCGTTGCCGCCAAAGCTCGCGGATGTGCACAATGTATTCCACGTCTCCAATCTTTGCAAATATATTCCTGATCCCGAGCACGCGATGTTATATGAGCCGCCGGAACTTCAGGGAGACCTAAGTTACGAAGAATTCCCGGTGGCAATTACTACTCGTGAAGTGCGCAAGTTAAGGAGTCAAGAAATTCCTTATGTTCGAGTCCGGTGGAGCAATCATAATGATCGCGAAGCCACCTGGAAGCTCGAGAAGGAGATGAAGGCGAATCATCCTCGCCTATTCGAGAATTAAATCGAGGTATGGGTCTAGAATTTGGAGTCCTAATTAAAGTTATGTAGCATTGAGTTCGTTTCGTGGACGAAACTCTTTTAAAGTGGGGAGGCTGTAAGGAAGTGAATCCTCGAAATCTAAGGATTAGACTTCGATTGGAATCGACTATTCGTCGAGTGTGTAGGCTTCGAAAAGCCCGAAGGTGATTATAATGCATAAAGTGAATTAAGGAAGGGTCCACAAGAGCTCCAGTGCAAAATCTGCACTGGAGCAGAAATGCTCTCGGGGACCGATCCCTGGCATCGAGGGACCGGTCCCATCAGGCTGGGTGCGGGGGTCTCTGATGAGACCGGTCCCTGGCAGGCAGGGACCGGTTCCCGAATGTTGGCCCAGCAAAAATAGCCGAAATTTGGCTAAGTCCCGAAAACTCTACTCTCGGGAATCAGTCTCTCGGGTAAGGACCGGTCTCCCGGGGACCGGTCTCTCAGGCAAAGACCGGTTCCCGAACGCGAAATCCCCTCTGCCTGATTGTGCAGCTTTCGGGGACCGGTCTCCCCGAGCTGGGACCGGTCCCTCACTGCGAAAATGCCCAGAGAGGGATGGTTTGAAGGATGAAAAGTTGAGGGGGCTATCTGCAAAATGGCCTTTAATTGAGGCTGGGGGACCTCTTCTCTCCCTCATTGCTCTCACACTCTTGCTCTCTCTCTCTCTCTAGGAATAAAAGAAGGAGAAGAAGAAGGAGAGGAAGAAGAGGAAGGAAAAGAAGTAGGAGTGGAAGGAGAAGACAAAGAAGAAGAAGAAGAAGAAGAAGGTCTTCTTCCCTCTCTCCTTCAAGCTAGAGCAAGCTTGGAGCTTTAGATAGAGGTAAGCTCTAAACCCCTTTAATGGTATTTCTAGGGTTTGGAGGTTTTATGGCTTAGAAATGGTTCGAATGGAACCTATTGAAGCTAGGGAGATGGTTCGAACTCGAAATCGAAGCTCGCACCACGGATTTCTCCCTCATCGCCATTCTAGGGCTCGAATTTGAGATTTTTGAAAATCTAGGGTTTTGATCTAATCTGATGGGTCGCAAACCTAATTGCTAGGTCCCTGAACGCGTCGGCGAAGACGGTTCGTCGATCCGTCGAGTGGGTACGAAGTTATCGCCCAAAGAGACCCTCGGAGCGTCATTCTCGCCTGGAAGGCCAACAAGGCGTCGAAACATCGGCGAATCGCATTCGAAGGGTCGCGGCATCACCAAGAGGTGGGTGGTGTCCATCCCGAAGCAATCGGGCTCCCTTTTATGCCTTAGTATTTTGAGATCTTGCATCCTGTGTTCACATGCATTATAGGATAGTGTGCATAGCCTTTCCTTATGCTTTCCCATTTGATGCTATATTATGTATGAATTGCTGGATATAGGGGATTGATGAGGATTGGGTCGAGACTTATAATCCTATAGTGCGGCGATGAAAGAATGATGCAAGGGTTAAAGCAAAGGAACAAATGGTATCTAGTTGTTAGTAAACAAAAGAATGAGTGGCATCTAGTTATTAATAAACAAAAGAACGAGTGGCATCTAGTTATTAATAAACAAAGAACGAGTGGCATGTATGAGTTGTAGCGTATATGGAACCCATTGACTATGGCGACAGTAACCCTAGAGGATAGGGCACCCTTGAGGTTGGAGATTGAGATCATACTCATTGTCTGCTCCTAACTTGTGATGGTCGCTCCACACAAGTAGTGCGCTCCGGAGTCGGTCACGAGGGATAGCCTATGTGGGGTCCCTTGGGATAGGGATAGCCTATTTGGGGTCCCGAGGGATAGCCTATGTGGGGTCCCGCAGACGGTCTCGGATTCATAGTATCGAGATGGCTATATGAGTAGTGGGCGGAATCCTTGAATGAGCCACGAGGTTAATGAACGAGTAATAGCTTTACTTCTTGGGCATATGAAGAGCTAGTTGAATATTTATTTCATTGTGCATGCATCCATCGTATACCTGATTCGGGCACAGTAGCGTAGTTTTATTATCTGCTTCTACAGCTTTGAATATCTATCTATTTGTTTATCTACTCGTGCCCACTTCGACCTAGTGGGGAGACCGGCGGAATCGGCGGCCGAACCCACTGGGAACTATGGAAGATAGTTCTCACCCCACTTTTTACAGGTCCGAGTTCGAGCGTCCCGGGCGAGCGCGAGGATCGCGGTAAGGGCCTAGCGCCCTAGTTGCATTAGCTACCTGCCCTTTTGCATTAGCTCTACCCTGTATTTATGTTTGAGAGTAGATGTTGTATAGGGTGAGGTTTGAGCGTTGTACTTATGTTTTGGAAGAATGTAAAGAATGGGATTAAATGTATTATGTTGAATGAATGTAATAGATAGAACCTTCTCTCTTTATGTACTTGTATATTTCCATACTTGTATCTTGCTCTCGTTTTGTTAGCACTGGCGGTGCTTCTTGTGACTGTGTATTTATGAATTGATTCCTGGGTAAATTTTTATGCATGGTCCGTTGGTTAGCCAGCGGCGGACAGGGGAGGTCCTGTCCGTTCGGCATCTGTTTGACGCGCCCGGACCGGACCAAATTGGTAGCGGTCTCGGAGCGTGACAGATAAAGTGGTATTAGAGTGTAAGAGCAAGTAAAGATAGAGTCTAGGATGACTTAGGAGACCCTAGGTTGGTAAACCCTAAGGTTATAGGGACGTGAGTGAACGTGAATCCACGGTGGTTGCGGAAGTTGGTCGATTGGGTCGAAGTTGATGTTATGTCTCTAGCTGTGAATAGAGACGGATCCAAGTGACACTAGTTTCTTGGCTCGTAGTGGTTGTGTCGGCGGCTGACGACGCAACACTAAGAGTCCAGCACTAGAGCACTTGCGAGCTTCCACTCGATTTCGTTGTCGGGTCGTTTAATTTCGTGAACGTTGAGAAGTTATCAGATTAAGATAACTAATCGAGTTGTTGCTTTTCAGGCGCAAATGTCCCCAAGACGATATGTGCGTAGGTCTACTCCGGTACCGCCTTCTGCAGAGCCCGAGCAGCCAAGATCGGAGGAAATGCAGGAGCTGCGGGAGCAGGTTGCTGCGGTGTTCGGCGCGATGCAGCGCTAGGAGGCCCGGTTCGAGCAGCTCCAGGAAGTTGTGGAGCGGCAAGCGGCGGCGGCAACGTCGGCCGCGACAGCGATGGAGGATCGTGATCCACCCACACCTTCGGCGCGCGCGCCAGAAGCGGCCGAGGGTGAGGGCATAGCGACGGTTCCGGTGGTGGCGGTTCCTCCGCCAGCAAGAGTACCTCCAACAGCTTCGGTTTCGGCGACACTTGATACGACGACCGACGAAGTGGAGCGGGAGCGTACGCTGACAGCTCTAATGAAGTTCATGAAGTTTAAACCACCAACCTTTGAAGGGGGGAGAGTGGAGCCATTGGTGGTGGAGTCCTGGATTGACTCTATGGAGACCCTCTTCGAGGACCTATACACCCCGGAGAAGGATAAGGTGCCCCTCGCCACCCATTGCCTCGACAAGGCGGCGAAGGTGTGGTGGAAGCGGTTGAAGCGGGATCGACCCTTCGACCTTCCCCCAATGCTCTAGGAGGTGTTCAAGAGGGAAATGTTTGGAAATTACTTTCCCGACACCGAGAAGCGGAAGTTAAAGGAGAAGTTTCGCAAACTGAGACAAGGGGATCGTTCCGTAGCGGACTACGAGCAGGAGTTTTCCCACATTATAGATTGTGTCCCAGACGTGGTCAAGGATGACGGGAACAGGGCTGAATGGTTCTTGCGGGGACTTCGGCCATGGATATACCGGGCAGTGCAGTTGTTCAAGCTCACAACTTTTGCCGAGGTTTTCGACAGAGCGCTGTGGGCAGAGCATGGGGATGCCCACATGCAGGAGGAACATGAGTTGTTGGCTGGATCCTAGGACAAGAGGAAGAAGCGATCGGGCGGCGGTTCAGGAGGACAATCTAGTTCAAGGAGGCCCCCGATGTATCCGCGGTCGCAGTCGTGGGGCCGTGGGCCACAACGGTGTGCTATCTGTGGTGTTGGGGGTCATCGAGCGCCACAATGTAGGCAGTGACAGGGTCTGTAACATACCAAATCCCTCGTAAATCGTACCGAGTTCCGTCAAAACGAGCGGAACGCGGAATTGAACTAGTTAGAATGGACCCTAAGTGTATTAGAGTTCATAAACGGAGCTAAAAGGGACCCGAGAGAGCAAATCTGAAAATCTGGCTAAGTCCCACATTTTGAGCTCTCGGGAACCGGTCCCTGAAGGAGAGACCGGTCCCCGTGCGCGTAGCCTGCCAAGAAGTCCTGAGGCATCCAGTCCTTGGTGGTGAGACCGGTCCTCGGGAGACTGGTCCCTGATGGACAGACCGGTCCCTGATGGCTAAGTCCTGGAATACCCACGTTCGGGAACCGGTCCCTGGTCGGAGAGACCGGTCCCCGAAGGCGAAAAACGCCCAGTCTGGGCAGACCAAAGGGAAACAAGTGGAGGGGCTTAAATGCAATTGTCACAACACTTTATATGGACACCCCTCTCTCTCCCACAGCCATTTTCACCCTTCTCACCTATTTCCTCTCTTTCTCTCTTTAGAACTCTTGCTCTAGGGCTTGGAGAAGAAGAAGAAGAAGCAAGGAGGAGGTGGATTTGGGGACTTTGGTGGGTTCTACAAGCTCTCCTACAAAAAGGACTTTGAGGAGCTTGGGGCTAGGTGAGTTTTGGTACAAATGAGTCTAGGGTTTGGATTTTGGCTTGGAAAATTGGAGCTTTGTGCTCCCTAGAGGCTTTAGAGGCTCTTTTGAGCCATGTATACCATGGTACCCATGAGAGCTCAAAGTGCTCTCATGGTGAATCCTTGGAAGTGGTGTTTGGAGCCCTAGGGTTGGTACCAAAGGTCTAGAAACCTTACTAGAGTGCTTCTTAGATGATCCTAAGATATTGTTTGCTTAGGATTGGGATCGATTCATGGGGAAACCCTAAATGACAATATTAGGGNCAATATGAGGCTACTGTAGTTTGACTATGCAACAAACTCTAATCCTAGCCATGGGTCTTAGTAGTATATGTTGGCTGCAGTCGGTTCATATCAGGAATGGGTGTGTGTTTATAGGGGATCTATCGCTCTCGGTAGAGAGATAATTAGCTCTATGCTATTTGTACGGCAAAGCTCAGAAATCCTCGGCTGGGGTAATATGGTGTATGGAAAGATGTTTCCAAGAGTAACCATAAGAGCTTCTGTCTGATCAAATTTGTCATATAACGGGTGATGGGGTTTGACGAATATTCCATGACCTCCACTCAGTTGGAACTATGCGATAGAAGGATTGTATTGTACGGTAACTGCACTGTCACGCCCCGGGACCGACGGAGGCCCTCCTGGTTGCGTGCCCAGACCCGCCATATGTCTACACATATAAGGCGTCTACAACAACAGCGGAAATAAAGTAGGAGATATAGCAAAAGGAAAGTACTATAACTAATGATATCAGAGCAGGTAAAGTTCTATCATCTATAACCAGAGTAAAGGAAACATAACAAAGACAGTAAAAGTAAGACATAAAATAGTACAATATCTGTCTCTAGTACAAAAATGATGGTCTCTATACATATACGGGTACAACTCTCGATCTCTCACAAAATAAAGTAACGAGAGGTAGACAACCTATCAAATCGTCCTCGAAGGAAGCTAGCTTGAAGCAACTCCCTTCCCGCGGTCCCTAGCCTCTCCCGACGTGGAAGGCAAGAGGGCGTGAGAACTATAATTTATAGTTCCCAGTGGGCAATTACTGACCTCAACTCAAGCTCCACTAGGCCCCAAAAGAGAAGGGTAAGTTGTAACACTCCACATCCCTCGTAAATCGTGCCGAGTTCCGTCAAAACGAACGGAACACGGAATTGAACGAGTTAAAGTGGACCCTAAGTGCATTGGAGTTCATAAACGGAGCAAAAAGGGACCCGGAGAGCAAATTTGGAAATCTGGCTAAGTCCCAGATTTTGAGCTCTCGGGGACCGGTCCCTGAAGGAGAGACCGGTCCCCGTGCGCGTAGCCTGCCAGGAAATCCTGAGGCATCCGGTCCCTGGTGGTGAGACCGGTCCTCGGGAGACCGGTCCCTGACGGGCAGACCGGTCCCTCGCTGCGCAACAGCCGAAAAACTCGAAAATTTGGCTAAGTCCTGGAAAACCCCCGTTCGGGAACCGGTCCCTGGTCGAGGAGACCGGTCCCCGAAGGCGAAAATTGCCCAGTCTAGGCAGATTGATGGGAAACAAGTGGAGGGGCTTATGTGCAATTGTTACAACACTATATGTGGCCCATCCCCTCTCTCCCACAGCCATTTCACTCCTTCTCACCCATTTCCTCACTTTCTCTCTCTAGAATCCCTCTAGGGCTTGGAGAAGAAGAAGAAGAACTTGAGGAAGAAGGTGGATTTGGAGCTTTGGAGGTTCTAGGAGCTCTCCAACAAGAAGAACCTTGGTGGAGCTTGGACTAGAGGTAAGTTTTGTAAGGTCTTCCTCTAGGGTTTGGATTTTGGTTGAAAGATTTGGAGCTTTGTGCTCCTTAGAGGTTTTAGAAGCTCTTTTGAGCCATGGACACCATGGAACCGATGAGAGCTCAAGGTGCTCTCATGGTGAATCCTTGGAAGTGATGTTTGGAGCCCTAGGGTTGGTACCAAAGGTCTAGAAACCTTGTTAGGATGCTTCTTAGATGATCCTATGCCATTCCTTGCGTAGGGTTGGGATCGATTTATGGGAAAACCCTAAATGGCAAGATTAGGGCTTGAATTTGGGGTTTTTGCCTTAGAATTTTTCGGGGACAAATTGACCCCGTAGAAACCCAATTGGGGGTGCCCAAAACACGTTGGACAACTTCGTTTAATATTTCGAAAATGTTAGAGTATAGTTCATGTACAAAAAGGCCTAATATGGCACTAATTGATTATAGGGCGCGGAATCGGCTTTCGTATAGTGCGGGGGCCTTAATATTCAACACCCACACGACTCATAGAGGTGGGGGGTGCACGCCGGAATCGTTGGATTCCCCTCTATGTCTGTTTCATTTCTGCTATTTTTGCAGGCATATTACTAATACCCATTCATGCATAGTAGGGTAGCTAATGTGGAACTTGGTTTGATTTATTTTATGCTTCTAAAGTAGTTGAATGTAGAAAGAATGATAGAACCAAAAACGGACATGTGGAATTGGGCCCTCGAGATGTGTGAACATAAGTATGGACTTAGACATTAGAAAACAATGTGGCATTGACATAGAAACAAGAATTGCATTGAGAGATGACCAATTGGAATATGTTTAACCCATAGGAATAGGTCGAAGATAAGGTCTCGAAGTGGCAAAAAAAATAGGTAGAGACCTATCGTCGATATTGGCATTGTGACTATGGCTATGGATCCTCAAATTGAGGATTAAATCGACACTCACCTTTCGTCTTGGCTCGAGGAGGTCGCTCCCCCTCGAGGCGTGCGCTCCGGAGTTGTGCACCACTGGCGTGTATAAAGTCCCACCAGTTGACGTCCCTAGGGAGGTTGAGTCCCGCCGTTATTAAGGATTTGGGTTGTGAGTTATTGGGGTTAACAGAGTTAACAGCGTAAGATTGGGTAGAGCCAATTTTGATTAACTGATTGGAGCATGCATGCATTTCATTTTCCGCATTGAAATTTATATCTATTGTCTCTTTCTTGCAGCATAGTATTAGTTGCATTAGTAAATGGTTACCTTTCTTCTTTGAAATACTTATGCCTGGATAGACCTATGGGTAAGTCGGCGAGGTCCGATGCCGACCACTGGGAACTTTCGTTGTAAGTTCTCACACCACTAACCTACAGTCCTAGCACGGCAGTGGCGCGGAGGACCGAGGGCAAGGGTTTGGCGCGTAGGTAGCGGCCACCGGGACTTTATGCATTTGTAGTCATTCCATTTTGTTATACATGTATCAACTTTATTTTGTTATTTAGGTATGTAAAGTGAAAACAATCATGTATTTGGTGGGATGACTAAATGTAAAAAGATATGATGGTTGAATGGAATGTAATAGTTTTACATTAGCTTTGTTTACTTGAATTGGTTTAATGAAACTCAAATATCATGTGTAATCTATATTAGCCTTAGAGCTTTCGCTTCCGTGTTTGCTTGCCTCTTCGCAAGCCTGTATTATATTTGCCAATTCTCTCTGTTAATTGCCTAATTATATGTATTGTTAGAGCCTTGGGCGGACAGGGAGGCTCTGTCCGTTCGGCGTCTGTTGACGTGACCCGAACCCGACCAAATTGCGGGGATTGGCGTGACAATAAGTCGATAAAGCACCATAATAAGATAACTGGCAATAAGGAAAGCATAATGGAAATGCTAATCTACAATGCTCAATATAAGCATGATGTCCATCTATCTATCATAGGCAAAAATGTCCAATGCATGATAATATTGTCTCAACACAGATAAACGCGAGAAAAACAATCACGTCCAATATGTCAATACATAAGGAAGATAAGCTCTATCAAGCAACCGAGTATGCGACGGATGCAATAATGAAACAACGCAAGTATCTATAGTCCAATGCTATATTTATGAGCGTGTCAAAGTAATCCAACTACTAAGGCCTATCTAATAGTGATTATCCATCCGCGTCTAATGTCAATGTTTCCAACATGTTTAGGATCTACATTATTTGTAGTTCAGCTTGTGCTGCCTAAGTGTCGGTGTAGCACCCCACCGCATTTCCACTCTAGATATGAGTTTATCCTCCGCGACCGACCGCTAGGTTCATGATACCGCACGAGCGAACGTAGTCGCCGTAGGCTGAACTCGGGAGTGCCGGCTTGTAGGGAGTGACCTCTGCACAACATGTGTCGAATGAGCACAAATGAAGCAAGCATAGCCAAAGTCTCAATATCATCCTCATGCTCTAACATGTATAGTCACTAGCATCCCGAAGATCTAGTTTAAGTCACAATGAAATTCTCTACATTCGTTACTGCTAGTGCCCCTCTGATGCACACTTAGACAATAATGTCAACATGTTCCAATCTCTCAAACTGTGCCCTATTCATAAGGTTCAACCATGTCACCCGGCTCAATTCTGCTTGATGACACTACGCCCTCTAAATCACATAAATTAACATTTCGGTGGCTCTATATGACAATTTTGTTATCTTCATGTTTCAACATAACTTAATTTAAAATGCATGAACCAAAGCTGCATTACAATAGAAGCCATGAAACCAAGTTTCATATAGAATGATTAAATGCAAGCCATAGAATCTCTCAAGCAACTTCCTACTACACAGAGGATCCCAAAATTTATCACATATAATATAGGCATTTTAAGCAATTCTAGAGAAATCATAATAAATGTACTAGCATGGAAATCGTCAGAATAAACATTTAACAGAGAGCATAAATGCCACAAGTGATGAGAATTTCTCATAACTATAGCTAGGATCAAACCACCAATCGAAATGCTTCGTGTTTCGCCGAACGGAGGTATCCTAGCTTCTCTAGACCTACAGGAACATTCAAAAACGGGGTTATCCTATAATGAACGAAGAGCAAAAAGCTCAATCATATAACCAGAACGGAAAAGGGCCAAAACTCATCCTCAAGAGTAAAAATATCTCCTAAGCGCACAAGAGAGCTGGATCGCTTCAAGGAAGTTGAAACAAAGAATCTTATTTCCAAAAAGCCTTGATTCAAAACTGCCAAAATTAAGAGCCCTAAAACTCCGTTACTAACGGTTCATCTCAAAACATGCAAATAAATGTCAATTCCAGAGGGAGAGATAAGTTGGGGTTGACCTCTAGAAGCTTCAATCTAAGTGCTCTAAACTCTTGAAATTCCTCAAGATCTTCCGTCAACAATTCACACAAGACAGCTCCCAACTTCACAATGTGGAAAAGCAAAGAAAAGGAAAAGAATGAGGATCACACTTTAAATCCCAACTAAAAAGGAGATCGAATCCAAAGGGGGTGAAATGGATCGGGTGCGCTACTCTTCTCCCTGTAGTGTGAAGGCCAGAAGGAGCAGCCTAGTGGGCGATGGTGGTTGATATAATCAGTCCTAAATGACAAAAAACACCTAGCATTGCAAATGTCACTCAGAAAGAGCCTGACCCTTGTACGTACATACGGCCACCCTGTACCGGTACAAGACTCCCACGAAAACCCAACCCCGAGCTCGGGTCGCGGCTTCAGCGCTCTGTAATCGGTACAAACCCGTGGCTGTACCCGTACACATCACAACTTGTACCGGTACATGCCATCAGCACTGTCGGTATCACACATCCAAAAATGCATATCCGAGAATTATCCAAAATCCGTTTTTCGAAGTTTTTGTACAGTCCTTTAAACTCACTTCTGATGAGAGCCATAGGTCGGAACTGTCAACCAGGACCCACTAGTAAAGTCTGGAATTGTCAGCCA
>NC_033625.1:9984983-10094039 GCF_001540865.1 Ananas comosus
CCAGTGCAGTTGTCTGCGGCTTGCCTGTCTCGGAGGGGACAGGCGGGTTCCGAGATTGTTGTGTATATTAATTCGTTAATCGTTCTCTTAACGTATATATTATGTTCCGAATGAGCTCTCGTTCGTTGTTGCCTTCGCTTTCGAGATTCGATTTATATGTTATGTGTACTATAAACTAAAGAAAACTTGGTTTAGGTTCATTTATTATTATAATGTAAGGTAAGTTGGTAGTATAGAAAGATGTAAATCAGTAGGTGGTTTATGTACTAACAAGAGTGGAATGTATGGATTTAGTTGTTTTATTTCAACTATATACATATTGTTTTTCCCTTACTGATGTTTTACGTATTTCAGGAGCCACCGGCGATGGATGCCGCGGTTTGGGAACGGAGCCAGGAGGCGGCGGGGCGAGCACGATCCTGGACATCCCAATCACCACACTCTTGATGTTGCTTCAAGGGTCAAACCCGACCAAATTGGCGGGGATTGGGGCGTGACAACGGCCCTCCACCAAGTATGGAAAAATTCGGAATACAAATCGAACACTCGAACCTCGCAATTTGCAAAGGTCCAGCGTGCTACAATCTAAGGTGTAGGGAGAGTTGAGAGAAGAGAAATGAGGGAGAGAGATGGTGGAGTGGCTATATAGGCTCTCTATTGTAACAAAATCCAGAAAAGTTCCTCTACTTTGCAACCTGTGCAAAGCCCGAACTGGGCAGATTTCGCCCAGAGGGACCGGTGTCTCCCTGCTTGGGACCGGTCTCTCAGGTCCATCCGGCAAAACCTGCTCTCGGGAATCGGTCTCTTCCCGCATGGGACCGGTCTCTCCCCACGAAAACGCGCTCGGGGACCGGTCTCATCCGCCAGGGACCGGTTGCCTCGCAAACTGCGGCAACACTGTTCTAAGGGGACCGATCTCTCCCATCAGGGACTGGTCCCCGAGAGTAAAAACTCTAAGGACAAAGCTGAATTTTCAGGATTCGAACTTTTTAGGTCGAAACACCTTCTACAACCCTCCACAAAGCGTGGAAAAACTCGGAACACATCCAATCACTCGAACCTCGCAATTTGCACAGGTCCAATGTGTTACATAATACTGACATCATCAAAGACAAAAGATGACATATATATATAGGGTATGCAACTGAGCAAAATGAAACCACCTCGGGCGGTCTCTGTCTATGGCGCGATACCTTTACCGCGATCGTCGGCAAGCTCACTCGGTCCCGGCTCTGTGGAAATAGTGGGGTAAGAACTACAACAAAGTTTTCAGTGGGTTCGGCCGCCGACCTCGCCGACTTTCTCACTAGGTCTAAATCATGCATAATAGAAGAATAGAGATAGATTGTAACACACTGGACCTTTGAGAATTGCGAGGTTCAAGTGTTTGGTCTGTGTTCCGAGCTTTTTCAGATATTCTAGAGGGTCGTTGACAGTGTTCCGACCTATGGCTTGCATCCCGAGAATCGAGGTTTTAAGCTTAGCGCCGAAGTCTCTCAAGTGAAGATTGTTGGCTGCTCTCGGGTTGCATTCTGCAGGGTTGTGTACCAGTACAACATTGAAGTTGTACCGGAACAGGCGGTTGTACTAGTACAATATTGAGTCTGTATCGGTACAGCCAGCAGCTTTCAGCCAACCCGAGGCTAGGGTTTGCGCATACCCTGGCTTTGTACCGGTACACTTTTTCATGTACCGGTACACAATGCAGCTCGCATACTGCTTTTTCTGGGAGGGTGTTTTTGCAATTGTAGCTTCCCTACGCCACTATCGATTGCAAGAATCGAACAGTAATGTTTAGAGAGCCGGGGCAGGCGGAGGTTGTGTACCGCGGATGCCAGAGTTCGCTGTTTGCAATGACGATTAGCTTCTCTCGAGCTAGACAGTTGATCAGCAGAGGCTGCGTAGCCTATTTGGCTACTGTTGTGTTGCGGGGTGATGCAGACGCCCCTAGGATTGAGGATATCCCCGTAGTATGGGAGTTTGGAGATGTATTTCCAGCAGAGGTACCAGGCATGCCACCGGATAGGAAGATTGAGTTTGTGGTAGATCTCGTTCCCGGAACTACTCCAATCTCAAAGGCGCCCTATAGGATGGCACCGGCAAAATTGAAGGAGCTGAAGGCACAGTTGCAAGATCTTTTAGATAAGGATTTTGTGCGACCGAGTGTGTCACCTTGGGGGGTACCGGTCTTGTTTGTCAGGAAGAAGGATGGGTCATTTCGCTTGTGTGTGGATTATCGTGAACTTAATAAGGTCACGATTAATAACAAGTACCCGTTACCGAAGATCGACGATCTGTTTAATCAGCTTCAGGGATCGAGTGTGTACTCCAAGATCGACTTGCAGTCGGGGTACCACCAGTTGAAGATTACACCCGATGATGTGTTGAAGACGGCTTTTAGAACACGGTATGGACATTACGAGTTTACGGTTATGCTGTTCGGGCTCACTAACGCCCCGGCAGCTTTTATAGATTTAATGAACCATGTTTTCAAGCCTTATTTACACAGGTTCGTCGTGGTGTTCATCGACGACATTTTGGTTTATTTTCGAAGTGATGCGGATCCCGAGAAACATTTGAGGCTAGTACTTCAAGTGCTTCGGGAAAGGAAGCTTTATGCCAAGTTGAAAAAGTGTGAGTTTTGGCTTAGAGAGGTGGCGTTTTTAGGCCATTTGATTTCAGGATCAGGTATAGCTGTGGATCCTAGGAAGATTGAAGCCATCAAGGATTGGCCGAGACCGACGAGTGTTACCGAGATTCGGAGTTTTCTTGGCTTGGCCGGCTACTACCGACGGTTTGTCGAGGGATTCGTAAAGTTATCTACTCCCCTCACAAAGCTCACACATAAAGGCACCAAGTTTGTTTGGAATGATGCGTGTGAAAGGAGCTTTCAAGAGTTGAAGCAGAAATTGACAACCGCCTCGATCCTAACCTTGCCAACTGCTGGAGCAAGGTATGTGATTTATAGTGATGCTTCTTTTAATGGATTTGCTGTGTCTTGATGCAGGACGGGAAAGTGATCGCGTATGCATCTCACAAGTTGAAGGATTATGAAAGAAACTACCCTACTCATGATTTGGAGTTTGCGGCCGTGGTCTTTGCATTGAAGCTATGGCGTCATTACTTGTACGGCGAGCGATGCGAAATATATACGGATCACAAGAGTTTAAAGTATCTATTCACTCAGAAGGAGTTGAACTTGAGGCAGCGCAGATGGTTGGAGCTACTCAAGGATTATGACTTGACTATCCTTTACCACCCGGGCAAGGCTAACGTGGTGGGGCAAGCGCTAAGTAGGAAATCGACGGAAAACTTAGCGATGCTTGTTGTTACTTAACCATCGTTGATCGAGCATATGAAGCGGTTGGAGTTGGAGGTGGTGGCACCTGATATACCCTTGAGACTGATGACCTTGGTGGTGCAACCTACACTTTTGGAAAGGATTAAAGAAAAGCAATCTCACGATGTGGAGTTGTAACGTATAAGAGCTAAGATGATTGATGGTTGCACCGGTGAGTTTACTGTGGACGGTGGTGGATTGATGCGATTCTGCGGACGGCTATGTGTGCTGACGGAATTGGGTATTAAAGAAGACATTCTTCAAGAAGCATATTGTGCACCGTATGCTATACATCTGAGAGGCACCAAGATGTACAAGGACTTGAAGTTGCTTTATTGGTGGCCCGAGATGAAAAAGGATGTTGGCGAGTTCGTTGCTAGATGTCTAACTTGCCAACAGGTGAAAGCTGAGCACTGAGTTCCCGCGGGGAAGTTACAGAGCTTACCGATTCTGGTGTGGAAATGGGAGAAGATCACCATGGACTTTGTGATGGGTTTGCCCTGCTCGCAAGCCGAGCATGATGCTATTTGGGTGATCGTGGATAGGTTGACGAAATCGGCACATTTCATAGCTATCCACACTACTTGGACTGGTGAGAGACTCGCACAGGTTTACTTGGACGAGATTATGCGATTGCACGAGGTACCTACTTCTATAGTATAGGATCGAGACCCTCGTTTTGTATCTCATTTCTGGAGGAGCCTACAGGATGCTTTGGGCACGCGCTTGATTTTAGTACATCTTTCCACCCTCAGAGTGACGGGCAGTCAGAGCGTACTATACAGACTCTTGAGGATATGCTTCGAGCCTGTGTGATTGACTTCCAGGGAGGATGGTCACAGCATCTACAGATGGTAGAGTTTGCTTATAACAACAGTTATCAAGCAAGCATCAAGATGGCACCTTTCGAGGCACTCTATGGACGGAAGTGTAGATCGCCACTTCATTGGAGTGAAGTTGGCGAGAGATTGGCTTTAGGCCCAGATGTGCTCCAGGAAGCAGAAGATAAGGTTCGCGTTGCTCGGGAGCGACTGTTGACAGCCCAAAGTAAGCAGAGGAGTTATGCTGATAGGCGTCGACGAGACTTGGAGTTTCAGATTGGTGATCATGTCTTCTTAAAAGTCTCGCCGACCAGATGGATTAGAAGATTTGGGATCCGGGGTAAGTTGAGCCCTCGATACATTGGACCGTATGAGGTTTTGGAGCGTGTAGGCCCAGTAGCGTATCGACTTGCTCAACCACCGAACCTATCGGGTGTACACAATGTATTTCATGTATCGGTCCTTCGGAAGTACATCCATGATCCAGCTCATGTGCTTGAAGCGACGCCATTGGAGCTGAAGGAGGATTTTAGCTTTGAAGAACAACTCTTGAGGATTTTGGCTCGTGAGGTGAAGAGATTGCGGAACCGTAAGATTCCCTATGTGAAGGTGCTTTGGAGCAACCATGATAAGCGCGAGGCCACTTGGGAGTTGGAGAGCGCACTATGGGAGCGCTATCCCCATCTCTTTCAGATGGAGGCTTGAGGTACTTTACTTTTCGAATTTCGCGGACGAAACTTCTTTTTAGGAGGGGTGAATGTAACATACTGGACCTTTGCAAATTGCGAGGTTCGAGTGCTTGAGCTGTGCTTTGAGCTTTTTCAAATTTTTTGGTGGGTTGTTGACAGTATTCCGACCTATGGCTCGTACCCCGAGAATTGAGGTTTGAAGCTTGGCACCAAAACCCAAAAGAATGGATTTTTGGTCAACTCTCGGGTAGCTTTCAGCAGGGCTGTGTACCGGTACAGGTTGATGGCTGTACCGGTACAACCATCAACACTGGCAGCCTGCACGCCAACCCGAGGCTCGGGTTTGGCTGTTTCGCAGGTGTTGTACCGATACACGGGCCCTTGTACCGGTACACAATGCAATGTGGGCTGGTTTTCGGGGAGGGGGTTATTTGCAATTGTTGCAAACCCTATATAGCTCACCCCAGCCCCTTGGAGAGCTCTTTCGAGCCCTAGACCAGTGGAGACAAGGTGAGATCTCCTTTCTTTGGTTTCTTTCCCATTTTTGATGGATTTGAGCTAGTTTTGATCCTCCTCTTCCTCTCTTTCTTGCTCCTTGTTGGATGTTCACCATGTGGAAGCTTTAGTTGGAGCTGCGTAGCGGAGGAACTCCAAACCTTAGAGGACTTAGGCTTGGTTTGGGGCTTGTGAGGTTAGTTACGCCTTGATTCTCCTTGGATCATAGTTTTGTTGTTTTACCTTATGAAACCCTAGATTTGGAAACCTAGGGTTTATTTGGGGCTTTTTAATTAGAAGCTTTTAGAGCTAATCTAATTGGATTAGAACCTTGCTTTAGGTTGCTTTGGAAGGGATTTAGCTTCCTTTTGAGCTTTGGAAAGGGATTTCTCCACTATAGGTGAGATTTTGGCCCTTTTGTCTTGTTGGTTAATGATTGAGCTAGTACTTGTTCGTTTACTTCTTGTAGCTCACTTTTTGATGCTTCTAGGGTGCTAGGAGATTAGTGGACATCTTCGTTAGAGCAAACGAAGGGTTGCGCGAAGTTCGGTGGGTTTGACCTAGCCTACAATATGAGAAATTCTCATATTTGGTGATTTATGTTTCGTAAAATGAAAATTCATGCATCTTTATGCTAGATGTATTTATTGTGAATTTTAGAATGCTTAAAATGCTTACGTTATATATAATGCATTTTTGGACCCCTATATAGTAGAGAGTGGCATGTGAGACTTAGACATGTATTTAGCATTCTAGATGTGACTCAAGATCATGTTCTATATAGTGAGAATGAGAAGTGTAATGTGCTTTTAGACATAACTCTCATGTTGGACATAGGGTCATGCAAAATGCCATAAAGAGGCTCAGGACTTGTGTTATTAGCAAACTATTGAGCCCATGTCATAAAGGGGCATTGAGCTCGTCATGTGCTTGGGACGAGTGAAACCTAGTGTCATAAAGCGGCACTAGTGTTGGAACAAGATTTGGACTTAGTAAAGCTAAGGTCAATTACATAGAATTTATTGGACGGTTGAACCTTCACATTGAGACATAATGACTGTGTTCTTGCGACGATGACTATACTTGTTTGCCATTTGTGCTCATTCGCACATGCTTGTGAGGGTCGCTCCCTACAAGTCGGCACTCCGGAGTTAGCCTACGCGACTTATGCTCGCTCGTGCGGTATCGAGAAACCTACGGGGTCGGGAGAGATAGACTCATTCCTAGAGTGGGAATGCTGGGGTTACCACCGACACTTAGGTGGCACAAGCTAAATTATATTTATATAGATCCTAGAACATGAATAAACAATGACATTGAATCGGAAAATGACAATCACTACTAGATAGGCTTAGTAGGTTGATTACGTTGACATGCTTATAGCATAGTGTTGGGACATCGGTATATACCTCATAATGCTCACCATAGAGATAGTGCCTCTATAGCTTTAGCACGAAAATAACCGCCACTAATTCGAGATCATGTATCGGGTAGTTCTTCTCACAGCTCTTCAATTGGCGCGAAGCATATGCAATGACTCGCCCATTTTGCATAAGAACACACCCGAGACCACTATAGGAAGCATCACTATACACCACGTAACTCTCTCCCGGCGTTGGCAAAGCAAGTACCGGGGTAGACGTCAACTTCTCTTTTAGCTCTTGGAAGCTTTGGTCGCAACCGTCGCTCCATACAAATCTTACTCCTTTGTGCGTAAGGCGTGTGAGAGGAGTAGTCAGCTTCGCAAACCCCTCCACAAAACGTCGATAATAACCCGCCAATCCGAGGAAACTGCGGACTTCCGCCACACTCGTCGGGCGAGGCCAAGCTCGAATCGCCTCAATCTTCCTCGGGTCTACCGAGACTCCGCTCCCGGATATCACATGGCCTAAGAAGGTTACCTCCGAAAGCCAAATCTCGCACTTCTTCAGTTTAGCATAAAGCTTCTCGTTCCGGAGCATTTGCAACACGGTTCTTAGATGTTCCTGGTGTTCTTCTTCACTCCGCGAATAGACTAGCACGTCGTCAATAAACACTATGACGCACTTGTCCAATAGCGGTCGAAAGACCCGATTCATTAGGTCCATAAATGCTGCCGGGGCGTTCGTAAGCCCAAACGGCATCACCGTAAACTCATAGTAGCCGTACCGCGTACGATACGCCGTTTTGTGCACATCCTTCAGCCGGATCTTCAACTGGTGATATCCCGACTGAAGGTCTATCTTCGTGTAATATACCAGATTTTGGTATAAAAATAAAAGTAAATAAAAATAGTGTGAGATACTATTTTTATTTGGTTTTTGAGAAACAAAGTATAAGTCTATAATGACTTGTGCTGAAATCGGAATGAAAACAGAAGATTTATAATTTTCTGTTGAAAACGAGACAGATAAATTAGCAAAAAATACAGAGTCTCAGAAAATTATGAAAATTGGAGGATAAGTCAGAAATATTTTTATGAGGCTAGATTTAAAGTTTCATATTTTTCTGACACCCGAAAGTTGAGAAATAAAATCCGAAATCTATCTGATAAAGATTACAGTTCGGTTTACAGTTTTCGGTGAGCCAAACGGCGGTCGAAACTGAACTTAAAAATATATTTTGTCGGGTACGCGGGTTTTTATAAAAGAAAACGAATATATGTCTAAATTTGAGCTCAAACGGATACTCTGAGAGCTCCGGCGAAATATATCAGATTTTAATGTGGTGTTTGGTTTTGCCCTTTGGGAGTGAATAAGTGTTTTGTGCGAAGCTCATAGGAGAGGAGTGGAGTTGTATAATTGTCGTTCTGGTTATGGTATATTATAGGACTTGGGTTCTTTCCTCTCATTATGTCACACTCACAAGCAACGAGAAAAATCTCTTCTACATAAAGAGAGGATTGGAGAAGAAAAGAAAGAACAATTGAAGCAAGCTTTGGAGATGTGTGGGTATGGTAGAGTAGCTTTGAAGTTGTACAGCTCTCTCTAATGGTGGAAGCAGCTTTCCACATAGTGGATTTAGTTGATGTGAATGGTGGTCTAAGTGAGAATCTTGGTAATTTAAGCTAGGATGTGTTTATCCTTAATACTTTAGTGTTCAATAGCCCTCTAATGTGTGATTAGCATGTTAAATCGCATTATAATTCGGTTAATGGAGCACGTGTAGAGCGTAGGTTTATAATGATGGATCTCTAAGAGCTTTAATTATATGCCTCTAAGAATGGATTTAGAGGGCAATCCTTAGATGCCTAATATGGATGGCTATTGCATGAATTAAGGATCATATGACGATTCTTGCCAATATGTGTATCTTAGGGCTCAGAAAATGGGGATTTTGTAATAGATAGGGTGTGATCTCGTTGCCTCCGTTACAGACCTAATTGTAGGTAACACGAACGCATTGTGAGTCGGTTCGCGAATCTGACGATGCCGTTACGAAGTTATAAAGAAACGGAGTGTAGGGCTTCGGGATCCGGTGGAGACTGGAGGGCGAAGGCGGCGTCGAAAATCGTGGAGATGGATTTGACGCACGTGTAGCATGTGCGAAGAGATACTGCACTTGAAACGTTCGAACGGACGCTCTTGCTAGTTCGCTGTGAGAACGGCGCCCAACGCGGTGACGGGCCGGGTGCCGCGGAGCGTTGTTGTGATGAGTGGACGACAAGCGAATACGGAACGCATATTGAGGTGTTGTTTGCTCACGAGACATTTAGGTCGCTTTCTGTGCAGGTAATGTATGTTTACTATTGATGCGATCGGATAATGAGTATGTGTAGGTTTTTTAGAATGCATGATAAGTATGCTATTAGAATGCATGATAAAGTATGTTGATTTAAGATATGCATGATAAAGATAGATGGCCCAAATGAACTGCATGAGTTGATGTTAATGTTACATGTGCATATTATAGAATTGTAAACAGATGCTCAAAATGAAAGTATGAGATGAAAGACACAATGTGACGTAAAGAAAAATGATAATGGCTAAAGATAATGTAAAACAATGTGATGATAATAAAGAACACTAGAAATTAGTGTGAGGCAAAAGAATCAATGTGACGTAAAGAAAAATGATAATGGCTAAAGATAATGTAAAACAATGTGATGATAATAAAGAACACTAGAAATTAGTGTGAGGCAAAAGAATCAATGTGACGTAAAGAAAAATGATAATGGCTAAAGATAATGTAAAACAATGTGATGATAATAATGTAATGTTGCATGATGTGACACTACAAGAAAATTGACAATTAGTGGCATATATAAATGTTGCTATATGTCCAAGAAATGCATCTGAATCTTTTAGCAACATTTAAAGTTTAGTGTTGCTTATGCCCATGTTGCTGAATCATTTAGCAACATATACAAAAATTGTTGCTAATGTTGAGTAATTAGCAACACTTAATAAATGTTGCTATAGATAAATTTCATATGACATTTTCAAAATAATTATATATGTATTGTAATTAATTCATGCATTAATAAATTCTCCTAATTTTTTTTTGAATTTTTTTATTATAATTGATAATTATAGTATTTAAATTAATTTAATTAANGTATTGTAATTAATTCATGCATTAATAAATTCTCCTAATTTTTTTTTGAATTTTTTTATTATAATTGATAATTATAGTATTTAAATTAATTTAATACAAAAGGTATCTAATAAAATGATAGTAGTATAAATACTATCATAACAAAATGAAAGCTTAAATTGCTTCACGAACATTTCTTCAATTTGAACTTCTCATGTTTCATTCAGCTTTACTTGTGCTTAACCTGTAAAAAAGAGTACACAGAAATTAAATTTGATCTGCAAAGTTATAAAATATAGTAAGAAATTTTTTTTAAAAAAAATAGTATTATGTGCATACAAAGGTATATGGCCAAGCCACCGTTACGCCTACGGCATCTCCAATGAGGAATTTCTTCATAAAATTTTTTAAGAAAAAAATGTATCAGCAAACAGCAGCTTAACAGGCATTATATAGCCCCAAAACCCTACTCACTTAAACCTCCTGAGTGTAACCCCATAATCTACTCAAGAAAATTAGAGAAGAGCCAGAGGGTAAAGAACTAGGAAGCTACAAAAACAAATCCAAAAAACTACTAGCAAAATTTTGTTCCTATTCAATTTCAAATTAAAGTATTGATTTCAAGCAATACATGTTTCACAAAGAAATTTGTGTTGAATAAGAAATTACAATTTTGTTTTCATGCAAAAATAAACAGTCAAGCCTCAACTACAAAAACTCCAATAAATGACAACACTTAATAGCATTTATATTAAGTAAATATTGTTCCCACAAGAAGCTAATAACATTGCCATATAGAATTTACATTGTTCAAAAGGATAACACACACTAGAAAGTAGCAATACTTGGTTTGCAAAACGGATTAAATAGCATAAGTTCTCAGAGGCACGATCAATAGAAGAACATAATAATAATAATATTAATGATGATGATGATGATGATGATAATAATAATAATAATAATAATTTTAGTGCAAATATTACCGATAATATGGGTTTCTGGTAGGTTCCATAATGGTTCACAGAACCCAGCCAAGCATGAAGTTATTCTCCCCTCCGGCGGTTCTCGGAATGGTTGCTTCAGGAGGAACAAATTGGTGATACCTGTATGTGAAAACAATTTTGCTAAATTGGTTTGCTTCTGTATGTTTCAGAATAGAGAACTATGCATCTGTAAATAATTTGAGTAGATTTCAAATCAAGTATTACAGCTCTTAGAGCAATATGGGTGATACAGTTATCCTATTTGCAGAGTGGGTTCGCATTCCATGCCGCTCGACTGGGCGTGCTGCATATTGAATGCATTTCCACTCACAATAACATCAGAAGCCTATGATCCTTGAATGGCTCTAAAAGCGCCACCTTCGGCCTCAAGCTAAAAGAATAGGATTCTGGCAAGTTAAATTTGGAACAAAAGTAAAGGAAAAACAAAAAAAAATCAAAACTCAAACGATTTGTATCTCTGCAGAAAAACCTTGTTTCTAAGCTGTTTATTTATTTCTCCCAGTTCACGTTCCTGCAAGTGTAATAGAAACAGCATTTAGCACCAGGATCTTTTACTAGAAGGTCATATTTAATAGAAAACAAGAAATTCCTGTGGAACATAATGATATAAATTACACATATTTCATTTCGAAGGTCATGCAAAGAGAGAAATTTTGTGACTCAATGGACACATGTCATTTTCTCTTTTCCTACAACCACAAAGGCTTGCAACACATGTTATTACATCACATGACCTTGTCTCTACTTTGATATATTAGAACATAAAGAAACAAATGTTAAAAAAAAAATCATCAAAGAAAAGCAATTATTCTTAAACATTTTGCATAGATTTCACATTTCTATTATGATTTGCTATCATGTAATTACGTTATTATACGACAATATTTAATAGAAGGTTCCTAGACACTTCGACGAATCGTAACGCCACATAAAAGTTCACACAGCAAAATCTGTTCATTGAACTTACAATGGGCAATCTATGTACCTTCAACAGTGTATCAAACATTCAGGTAAAGAATGTTTCAAAGTTCACCCAAAGTTGAAGACCTTAAAATCTAAGCCATAAGACTCGCAGAAATCAAAACTCTGAATTAATTTCGCACTTTTTTCTCATACTCTCTCCAAGAACAACAAAGAAGATTCAAAAAACAAACAATCCGTCAGGTAACTTGGGAAAATAGAACCAATAGATTTGGATACCTCGAGCTTGGAGAGTTGTGCTACGGCGGCGGATTGGGCGACGAGGAAGAGGCAGCGGCGCCAATTCGTTGGCCCAGGCCTTAGAGAGGGAGAGGGGAGCGGGGCCGAGGCTCTATCATTGAAAAAGAGTTTGAGCTTAACACATGATCCAAACAAACCTTACCAACTACATTTCTGCAGAAGCATAAGATCTAAAGGAGATCACTTCTTTTCCACATAAATCACACACAGCACATGATTATGCCCACTCAAATCACTAGAAACGAAAAGAAATATTGCTAGCAACTAACAGATTAGCCCAACAGAGAGCAAGAGGCAACACACAATGCACGAGAGATTAAGAGATAAAAACCTCGTCAACAACCGACTTCTTTACCTCCCCTTACCCTAAACCTCACTACGGCTAGGGTTTGGATCGACGACGAAGAGCACCAACCCCGTCGTTGGCGTGTGAGGGCGGAGGGAGGCCGTCGAAGCGCCGCCGCGCTCGTGGAGGAGGAGGCCGAGGGCGACACCGTCGGCGGCAGATCTTCTCGAAGCACTCGAGGCCGAGAAGATCGGGATCGAAGCTCGGAGAAGACGCTATTAAATTGCATTTTCTCCGAGCTCGGAGGTCGGGGCCGAGAAGATCGAGATCAGAGGTGAAGGAGAGGAGGAGAGCTCGAGCTCGCAAAGAGGGGAAGGAGAGGGAGAGAATGGGTCGCTCGCGAGCCCTAGATCTCGAGCGAATAAGGTCGCGATGGAGACAGGGGGGGTTGGGTTCGGGTGGGTTGGTACAGGATTCAAGTAATTTAATTTGTTGTAATTTGAGTTTGGGTTAATCTCTAATATCTTTTCCTATTAATGACTTAAACTACTAAATATAGTATTAATTTGTGGTTTTGATTGATTGATCAAACTAACAACTTACATTTATAATTAAAATTAAAAAAATTCTATTTTCAATTTAAATTTAGAATTAAAATTAATAATACAAATTTAAATATGTAATTTACTATAATATTTATATTTAAGTTAAAATGCATTACTAAAGTTAGTTTCAAAATCAAATTTAAATTTGAACTTTATATTTAAATTGTAAATCGAAATTTGAATTCAAATCTTAAACAGTTATTAAATTTATAATTTTAATTCATATATAAATTTATAATTTGATTTTAAATTATAATAATATTAATTTAATTGCATATTAATTCTTATTGCGACATATAATAATATATGCTGGTAATTATAGCCTTTAGCAACATTTATTATATAATGTTGCTGAATTTATATATTCAGCAACACTTTCATTTGTGTGTTACTAAAATAAAATAAATAGTAACATATACTTAAGTGTTGCTAAAAAAATGTTGCTAAATATCAATATTGTTTGTAGTTCAGCCATTAACTAGATAGTTATTCCATCACCCTTTTCCCTAATATCATTACTACTATTAGGGTCATTCAGTGAGGCACCGGTGGTACGCAACCTTGCTCTATCCTCTTCTTCTCTCCCACAGCTTGATCTCTATATATATTATTACCAAGAACTTTCCTCCCCTAATACTAGATACGTTCTGTGAATCTCTCTGATGGAATCAATGGTAATTCTGACACGAAATACTATGAGAGCTTATCATTGCTTAGTGCTTTCGTCCGCCTCTGATAACTTCCCGATCACCACTCCACTATCGTCGCTCACCCTCCCCTAACGTTAGCTTCAAAGGGCAAATTGATGTATTGGAATTCCATGTGTAAATGCTTGTCTGTGGGTTCCATTTTTATATCATTGCCACCAAGAGTACGTCCATTCTGAGTCAAACACCGACTCTATTGTGATTTATCTCTACTTTATCGAGACCTCTGCCCGGAGCCCATTCATGGGAGAATATCGCGAAATCATGTTCTCTATTACCACCACGGCAGAAGTCTTTGGTGGTATCCTCCAAAGTGTTGTAGCAAGGGTGTCTCGGCAATATGTTTGTGCAGATTTTGGCCCAAATTTGGTTGAATTTGTTGCGAGCCACCGGTTAGGACATTCGCTCTCTTTCTTTCTCAAGTATTTCGGTGTAAGGCCACGTATGTCCTTCAGAAGCAATGTATGACACTGACTTTAAGCAAATTTGCAAATTCATTAGTGTTAGAATAGTATTTGGAGCTATTCCTGGTATTCTTGAGTGTCGTTGACTGTGTTCCGACCAATTACTCGCGTCTTGAGGAGTGAGAGTTGGAACTCAGCACCAAAACCTTCAAACTGCAGGTTTAGTGGTCTTTTTGGGATTGTAGCAACTCTATAAATAATCCTACACCCCCATTAGGGTTCCCTGTGCTAGGAACCAGTGGAGAGAAGAGGTAAGCTTTCTCCTCCTCTTCTCTTTGTGTTTTTCCTCTCTTTTGCTTGGGATTTTGAGGATTGATCTCACATTTTGCTTCTCTTCGCATGTGTGTGGATCTTGGAACCTTGGAGAAGCTTTGGATTGAGGATTGGAGCTTGTTTGAGGATAGATCTTCAACCCTAGCACCTTTCTAACTAAGTTTGGAGCTTAAAGAGAGGTTAGTAGTTTTGATCTCTCCTTTGGATCATGCTTTGTTGGATTTTTGAGATGGAAACCTAGTTTTCGAAAAACTAGGGTTTTATTTGGGGGTTTTTAGCCTTTGGGGTTGAATTGATAAGTGTAGAACTCTCTTTTAGGTTGGATTTGAAGCTTTGTAACTTCGATTGGGACTTTGATTAAGTTCTTCTTGGATAAAGGTATTTTTCTACCTATTTAGGCTTGATTTTTAGGTATTTTTATATGATATTTGTTCGAAGCTTGTAACCCTCTCAGAAATTCTTTTAGGGTGCTAGAAGCTTGGTGGACAATTTCGTTCGAAGGAACGAAAGGGTTCGAGGAGTATCCGGTGAGTTTGACCTCACCAAAATAGGTGAACTCGCTTTATGTCTTCTCTATGGTTATTAGATTTAGATAGATGTGTATTCTCGCTTAATAGGACATGATAGAATAGAGTACATAAAACATATGTGTTGCATGTAGAAATTTATACTCTATATAGTAGAGATGCATAATGTGGACTTGTATTCTACATGACATATGTTTGCTTTACTTACTATGCAATGATGGAAAGCATGTCAGAGATAAACAAGGGACCTATCTTGTGAACCCTACTTGGATTGTGGAATAAATGTGATTTAGCAATTAGTTGCATGATAATACTAAACTTGTTGTAGACAAGGTAAATATGACATTGTGACATAGAGCATGTTAAGGGCAACATGAATCAAAGCTTGGTGCTTCTAACCTAGTTGAACAACTAGTACATGACATTGTAACATTGCATTTGATCTAGTGCTCGATAGTTGTATTCCATGTTTTAGACCTAAGGAATGAGATTCTAATGCCTTGGGGCGAGTGATAAGGAGGATAATTGTATATAACTATTATTGAATTGAATCACTTCCATGATAATTGGTTTACTCCATGTAGTGGAGGCATTGGTAGAAAACATATGCATGACATGCATTATGAATCTTGTGAATATCTTGTAATACCTTTTGCATTTGACATAAGAAAGTGACCCCTTTAGTTATAGTGGGATAGGGTGTTGTCAACCCTTAATTGAGACTTGAACAAGTAGTAAACTATCCTAGATAGGATAATGGCAAGTTATACGTGCTCACAAATTAGTGACTTATGCTTAACATAGTAAACATGAACGTCATGTAGTGACACTTGAGTTAGTAAATGACTAAACCTTGGCAATGTGATACTATATTGGACCTTTAGGTCATTGGTATTTATTCCATATTTTAGACATGATGACTGAGGATTGGATACTATTGATCATGCTTGCAGGCCATTGTACTCATTCGCACAAGCTTGTGAGGGTCGCTCCCCACAAGCGGGCACTTCGAAGTTAGCCTATGCGACACAAGCTCGCCTATGCGGGATTGAGCGTCGAAGTGGGATACCGTGGGTGAGACTCATTCTTAGGATGGGAATGTTGACTGCCATGGGGTCATTAGGCACAGCGCAAGCCGAACTATACACGTGTAGATCCATGACGAGATTGAACTTTGACACCTAAAGCATAATGTGGACACCATTACTAGTTAGTGTATATTAGTTGGACTTGTGGACATGCATGATAGTACATGTTACTTGGACTTTATATTAGTCATTCATAGCATCGACAAATCTAGTGGTAGTATATCTACAGCTATGTTGATTAGTATGGATGCATGGATAGAATAGCATCAAAACATAATTTACTCTTTGTAGCATTATGGAAATGATGAACATACATGTAAACTGGCATTGACATATAGTTGATTATGTGAGATTAGAGTATCATGTATGTCACGCCCTGGGGCCCAGCGGAAGCCCGCCCGGCGCGTGTACAGACCCGCCATATGCCTACAACATATAAGGCGTCTACAACAATACGATAAATAAAAGAAGAGATAATAACAACTAGCATGATATCAGAGCATAAGTACTTCTAATCTTTAAAGACAAGTAAATAATAAAAGAGCTAAACAACGAACATAAACCATAAAGTAGAGTATACAACACAAGATCCAGAAAAATACAACTAAGTACAAAAGTGGTGGTCTCTATACATCGGGTACAAAACGCCACCCTTTCCAAAGAACCTTCACATACGGGATATCGCGATTCCGAAGTTTCTTCACCTCGCGAGCCAAAATCTTCACAGTTTGCTCTTCTAAGCTCAAGTCTTCCCTCAGCTCCACTGGCAAGGCATCCAAAATATGAGCCGGATCGAAGATATACTTCCGGAGTACCGAAACATGAAATACATCGCGCACTCCCGATAGGCTCGGTGGTAAGGCAAGTCGATACGTTACCAGGCCTACACGCTCCAAAATCTCATAAAGTCCAATAAACTAGGGGCTCAACTTACCCCGAGTGTCAAATCTTCTAATTTCTTTTTGTCGGCGAGACCTTCAAAAAGACATGATCTCCAACTTGGAATTCTAAATCTCGTCGCCGCTTATAAGTATAGCTCTTTTGCCTGCTTTGAGCTGTCAACAATCGCTCTCGAGCAAGGCGAACTTTATTCTCAGCTTCCTAGAGCACATCGGGGCCTAAAACCAATCTCTTGCCAACTTCACTCCAATGAAGAGGTGATCTACACTTTCGTCCATAAAGTGCTTCGAAAGGTGCCATCTTGTTACTTGCTTGATACCTATTGTTATAAGTAAACTCTGCCATAGGTAAGTGCTGTGACCATCCTCCCTGAAAGTCTTTCACACAGGCTCGAAGCATATCTTCCAGAGTCTGAATAGTATGCTCAGATTGTCCATTACTCTAAGGGTGGAAAGCAGTGCTGAAATCCAGTCGAGTGCCTAAAGCATCCTGCAGACTCCTCCAAAAGTGAGATACAAATCGGGGATCTCGATCAGATACTATTGAAGTAGGCACTCCATGAAGTCGCACAATCTCATCAAGGTACACTTGTGCGAGTCTCTCACTTATCCAAGTCGTGTGAATAGGTATAAAATGAATCGATTTCGTCAACCTATCCACGATCACCCAAATAGCATCATGTCCGGCCTTTGAGCGAGGCAAGCCCATAACAAAGTCGATGGTGATCTTCTCCCACTTCCAAACGGGAATAGGTAAACTCTGAAGTTTTCCCGCGGGTAATCGATGCTCAGCTTTTACCTGTTGACAAGTTAAACACCGAACTACAAACTCGCCAATATCCTTTTTAACTCCGGGCCACCAATAAAGTAACTTCAAATCCTTGTACATCTTTGTACCTCCCAGATGTAGAGCATAGGGTGCACGGTGAGGTTCTAAAAGAATATCCTCNGAGACTCTGTTCGTGTGCAGGGGAAACCCTGTCCGTTCGGCGGTCTGTTGGCGTGCCCGAATCCGACCAAAGAGGCGGGCTCGGGGCGTGACACTTCAAGTATACCCGCGACCCTTGCAACTGATCAAACAGGTCAACTATTCTCGGCAACGGGTATTTGTTCTTGATTGTCACTTTATTCAACTCGTGATAATCAACGCAGAGTCACAGTATACTGTTCTTCTTCTTTACAAATAGCACCGGAGCTCCCCACGGTGACACGCTCGGCCTCACAAAGCCTTTGTCGAGCAAATCTTGCAACTGAGCCTTTAACTCTTTAAGCTCCGCCGGTGCCATTCTATACGGAGCCTTCGAGATTGGCGCCGCTCCGGGAATCAAGTCAATAACGAACTCGATCTCCCGATCCGGTGGCAATCCCGGTAACTCCGCCTGTCACGCCCCGCCCCGAAACCCCTACCAATTTGGCTCGGTTCGGACGCGGCGAGCGGATGCCGAACGGACAGCACCTCCCCTGTCCGCCCAAGGCTCAACAACAGGAATGTGCACAAGAATTTATCCATAAATTCAAATTCTAAACATACACATTCAACGGGGCACAAACAGTGCCAACAACTAAGAGCAAGTAATCCACTAGATATACGAGTGAAATAAAAAGAGTACCTTACTAACTATTACAATAGTTTTGCATTCTTTTACATTTACATCTTTTCTCAAAATGAATACATTTGATCATCCAAAATACATAGCTCTCAAACCTCACCTACATGAATCTCTTAAATACATAGGTGTGCTAATGCAAAAGGAAAGCTACTATACTACCACGGTCTCACTGCTCGGGCGCGATGCCCTTGCCGCGGTCCTCTCTCGACAGCCCTGTACCTACCACTGGAAATAGAGTGGGGTGAGAACTATCTTCCATAGTTCCCAGTGGGCTCGGCCGCCGACTCCGCCGGTCTCCCCACTAGGTCCAAGTGGGCACAAGTAACAACAAGTAGACAGATAGATAGATATATGAAAACTGTAAATGACATAATAGAAAATCTATGCTACTATACCCATAATCATGTGTAATGAATGCATGCATCATATAGTAAAGATATACTATCATGCTAACGAGATCGATCTATATTCGATAAATAATGTTCAATGACAACATTAACTTTACATTTACCCAATCTATGGTGAAACCCTTGGGTTCGCCCTCAACTGACCTTTCCATCCCAATTGGGTAGGGGAGCTCCATGTGCCCCCAAACCCGGGACTATCTCCGGACCTCCATGTGATCCCTATTGCCCGACACTCCAGAGTACTCGACGACTATCCTCTCTATGTGAGGATATGGATGGCTATACCACCCCAAATAACAGACTGTGAGCTAGATCTATCCTCTCCAAGTGAGGATACCCTACGAACTAGGGTCAACATCTCAATCAAACTAGTCTATGTCCTCTCCATGTGAGGATACCCTACAAACTAGGGCCAACATCTCTCGGAACTCATTTATTCCGATAGTCCTGCAAAACACTTTAGCTTTACTAAATTCATTATTCACAAGGCATTTTCTAAGGGATTCCACCTATCCCTAAGTCCATAGACTTCTAGTGTCAAATACACTACATTAATGCCACTCAATATGTTCTTTAAATACTTAGATGTCATTTTCTATGCCACCAAACACCCATCGTGTCCATCTCTTTTTTTTAGCACTATAGGATCCACGTTTCGACCCAATCCTTATCTATCCATTTTCACCAAGTATTCCATGTACACTAGGTTAACATTAGAAGCATAAGAAAAAGGCATTACAATGCAACATACAAGAGATGAGATTATGCTCTTCTAAGACATAGAAAAGAGCCCGGTTGCTTCGGGATGACACCCCCCACCTTTTCTCGTTGTAGAGGTTCTAGAAATGCCTCTCGTCGAACATTACGACGAAGTCTTGACCTCCTTGGTCCAAAACAATGCTCAATCGGCCTTATCTTTCCGATAGTTTTAAATCCACTCGATGAATCGTAATTCCGACGTCGCCTCCGCGTTTAGACACCTAGCAATTAGGTTTACAATGCCTCAAATGAGATCAATCTCACACTTTACCAAAAACCCATTTTTGGGTGCCCTAGGGTTCCATTTTGTTGTTTGCACTTTAGAACCCTAGCTCTAGCTCTAATCCACCAACAAGGGTGCTAGAGGTCCATTTGACTCCAATTCCAAAGCCCAAAACCCAAAAACCCTAAGTTCTATAAGCTAGGGTTTAGTAGCTTACCTCTTGAGCTACACCAATGAGAAGAGGAGAGGGAGGGAAAGATGTCCAAGATCTTCCTCTTGATCTCCTTGATCTTCTTTTTCTTCTCCTTTCTTCTCTTCCTTCCTTTCCTTCTCTTTTCTTCTTCTCTTTCTTTTCTTTCTAGAGAGAGAGAGAGCTAGAGAGTGTGAGAAAGAGGGAGAGGAATGAGAGGCTAAGGGAGAGAGAGGGCCCATATGCCTCTCGAGATGTTCTACTTTACTTTTACCTTAGTGGTATAGTTTCCTTGATTTTACTTGTTGATAGATTCTAGTAGTATACTCGCTCTGATATTTCTAGATACTTTTATCCCTTACTCCTTTATCGCTATTGTTGTAGACGCCTTATATGTGCAGGTATATGGCGGGTCTGGGCATGCTACCGGGAAGGCCTCTGCCGATCTCGGGGCGCGACACCGAAGTACACCGCTTGAGGAGGAGCTACCACCCTCAAGCTGGAACTAATGTGTGAGTACGATCCATTCCTCAATTTGAGGAAGTATAGCCAAACCTGTCTCAATCACAATATCTTAATGCCAATGATAGGTTACTACCATATCATGTATACCACTATATCTGATACCACAATGGTCCTGATACCACAATGGTTAAACCTTGTTTAGCCGTTCTCTTTTCCGATACCAATCAAGTCACTATAGTCAATGTCACCTTTGTTTACTATTGTCATAGTCTGTTCTCGCATTCACATACACATAGGGTTCTTTCATACATGGTTCACATGGTTCTTTATCAATTCACATATTCTTTAAGCATCTAAATGCATTTCAACCAAGAACACATATCACACTACCCTATATGCATGAATGCTAACGCCAATATGCTCAAAGAAGGTAACATAGACATAGAGAGAAATCCGGTGTTTCCGGACAGCGCCCCCCACCTTTAGTGATACTAGGATGTGAGCTGCGGCAATCACGTGTTCAATTTTCGTGATTTTTAGACACCTACGCCGCGAGCTGCGGCAATCTGTACCAATTTGGCATGTTTCTTCAATATCTTCGCGTACGCTCATTGTATCGCCGAATCGAGCGCACCAACGCGTTCGTTGACCTACCAATTAGGTTAAAATGAGATCAAACCCAAGTTTAGGCCTCATAAATACAAAACCCCAACTTTCACCCCCTATAGGATATCATCTTTTCAAATCAAGTCCCTAGACTTGAAGAATCTTGGGGAAAACCATCTTAAGAGCTCCTAGATGCTCATACTAGAAGCAACACCAAAACCCTAACTCAAAATCATGGAAACTCACCTTAGAGTCCCAAGTTTTCCTTCAAAAGCTCTTCACAAGCTAGCCACCACCTTGGGAAGCTTCTTCTCCAAGCTTTTCTACTCCAAAGGTCCTCCTTGGTCCAAGCTCTAGAGAGAAGGAGATGGAGATGAGAGGTTTTTAGAGAGAGAGAGGGAGATATTCTTTTGTTTGGGTTGAGAGAAATGAGGCTAACCCTAACCCACATTCACTTAAACCATCCCTCATGCCATAATAGCACTTAAGCCCCTCTACTTTCCATAATCCATGGCTGCCCGCACTAGGCAGATTTCGCGTACGGGGTCCGGACCCTGAAGCTAAGGTCCAGACCCCGAGAGCAATACCACTCCCAGTCAGCCCGCGCAGGGCATTTCGCCCATACAGGGTCCGGACCCTGCAGCTAGGGTCCGGACCCCGAGAGCATGATTTCTGGTACTTAGCCAAATTTTCACAGGTTTGCTCTCATGGGTCCATATACTCTATACAATGGCCCTAATGATCTTAGAACCCATTGCGGACCGTTCCGACTTGTCCGACTCCACGTTCTGTTCGTTTCGACGGAACTCGGCATGTCTTACAGGGATTGATATATTACACCCATTGACTTAGAGCCAAGCAGGGTTGGTGATTCCATTCTCAGGCACCCAACAATACATGGCGATTTCACAACTTATGAACTAGAGGCAAAACAGAGGTAGCAATTCTGTTCCCCGGCACCCAATGATACGTGGCGATTCCGCAACTTATGGACTTATGATCAAATGGTGTAGCGATTCTGTTACCTAATAATGCCTACATGAACGTAGTGATTCTGCAAATGATTGACTCATAATTGAGTCAGGTGACATGTGAACAGGATAATGAGATAGTAAGGAAAAATAAAAAAATAACTTACATATATGATTTCATTATCGTATTTACTTGAGGCATAAGCATGGTTATTATTATTAATTACATATAATAGAATTTATATGCTTACATAGTTGTATGTATATACTGACATGCTTATTTTGCTTCCTTTGGATCTGGTGTGTAACACCCCAATAATCTTACATTGGTTGAGAAAATAATTCTGATTAGAATATATGAGGCCTACATGCTAATATTAATAATTGGACTTAAACATTTTGGGCCGGTGGTTTGGGCCCAACAAGTTATTGTTGCTAGCGGGTCGGGTCGTTACAATTGGTATCAGAGCCAAATACCAGCCGGAAGTGTTGATAGTTAAATGCTATGCGGGGCAAAGTGCTACACCAACAGATTTGATGGGAGCCACCTCTTGAACTCGTTGGAGCCATTTTTAAAATCTCATATCACTTGGTAATTTTGATCTGCATCTGTGATCTGATTTGGACCCGATGAGGACATCAAGGTCTAAATAGGGGGACTCATAACGCCCCAGTAGTTCCACATCGGGTGGAAAAATGATACTGATTAGAATATATGAGGCCTACACGTTAGTAATAATAACTAGGCTTAAGCATTTTGGACGGCGGTTTGGGCCAATGAGTTATTGTTGCTAGTGGGTCGAGCTATTTCCTTGGATAACTGTATCCACTGGGAACTATTTTTTAATTCTCACACTCATATTTTACAGATCCACACGTGAGCATCGCGACAGCACGAGGAAATGACATAGCTCGATAGTTTAACGTCCTGTCATTGTGACAAAGATTTATGTACCCTAGAACAACGTAGCTTAAGGTATAGAAAAGATAAGAGAGAAATTATAGTAACAATTTGATTGTATTTAAAAAGCAATAAATGTAAATGTAATTTGAATAAATTGTAATAACAATTTGATTGTATTTGAAAAGCAAAAATTGTAAATGTAATTTGAACGAGATAAATGCTTGTAATAGAGTAGTTATTTTATATTTATAATACTTTTCTTATACAATCTGGTTACGAATTCTGTTCCTATTTAGAATGTTTTGAATTATATTGATTGTGACGTCTTGGGCGGACAGAAAAAATTCTACTCGTTCAACGGGTCTAGCGCCTGTGCCCGCGTGGGGCTTCTTCTACCTATTTGGGGAAGGAACAGTAGGGCGTGACATCCAAAAAGCTCTGCAACTGCAAAGTTCAAGAGTTTTCCTGGCTAATCTCATTACTGAGTATCGATATTCTACTATTTAGTATCGATGGATACATGCATAAATCTACAGCTTTCCATATTTTAATTCTAAAATTTTATTTTCACTCCAAAATCACTCTAACACCTTAAATTCTACCAAACCTATTTAAATAGTTCCGAGTACTAATTTTTATTGAAATTTTGCTAATTTGTAAAAGTTAGGAGTACTATAAAAAAAAGTTGTCCTAAATTTACAACTCACTTTCAATTATAATCCTACAATAACCCCAATTCAATGGCTATCTTTATTCACTTGTCTCATCACTTTATTTTTATTTACTAAAAATTGAAAAGAATTAATAAGACTCTCAATACTTTGGATAACACGTTATAGTAAAAATATATTAACAGATTGAGATGACAATAAACATAAGGCATAGAAAAAAGACAAAAAGAACAAAAAGGAGAAAGAGGGAAAAAATTTTAATAGATAGATGATTATGCCTCAAAGGAAGGATAATTTTGTAAGGTATTAAAAATTTAGAAGGATTTAAAAATTTAGAAAGATGTATAATTTTTTTCAAATTTAAGGCGATATATCAATTGTTGGTATGTTTTTAAAGAATGTGCTTGTATTTATCCGATTTTTTAGTGCAATAGTTTTCTCCTAAAATTTTATTCTAAAAATAGACCTGTTAATTTTTTATTTATAAATATGGTACTATAAAAGCGGTGAATCATGTACCACCGCTTTCTTTCTTTTTCTCATTTTTTTTTATATTTCTATGATTCTACTCCTAATGAGAAGTTATGAATGCAGTGAATCATTCACCGCATTTAGAGATCTATTTTTATAAATATTTTTTTAAAAAAAATATTTTTATAATTATAAAAATCGTATTTATCCCCCGTTGTTATTATTATTATAATAGATAATAGACGTTACGCTCGAGACTATCCACAGCAACATATCGCCGATTGCGGCAAGAAGTAGGATCGAGCTACACGCGCGGGGTCGAGCTATACGCGCGCGGGGATCGGCGAAGGAGATCGAGCAGAAAGAGAGGGTTGGGGGGGGGACGTAGTCGGGGTCGGGGGAGGAGTGCGAGTAGGAGGAGGAAGAAGAGATGCGAGGTAGGAGATGTGGAAGGAAGTCAGGGACAGGGAAACAGGTACTCTACTCCCCCTTTCTTTGGTCAGACGTCTCCGCTCCCGCCGCCTCGCCGCTCTCCAGCTCTCCAACCGCAAGGAGATCGTCAGCCCCCACCACGGCGCCGTCAACTCCCTTCAGGTCAAGCCCCTCCCCTCTCTCTCTCTCTCTCTCTCTCTCTCTATCTCTCTCTCTCTCTCTCTCTCTCTCTGAACTCCCGGATCCAATTTAGACTTGATCGAAACAGCGAACCGAGCCGAGAGAGAGAAAAACGAAGATGATATAGATACAGTTCTATCGTATCGTGCGTTAGGGATAAACGACTGCTTCAGGGAAACCGAACCTCCAATAAAGAAATAGTAGAGAGGGAGAGGGATAGAGAGAGGAAGAGGGGGAGAGAGAGAGAGAGAGAGAGAGAGAGAGAGAGGAAGAAGATAATGTAGACAACTAATTTTCTTCATTATTCATCAAACCCTAAAATATACTTTTTTATGTGCCCCAAGACCATGTTTCTAATTTATTGGAAATATAGAAAATATCCTAAATGGCTACTATGATTTTCCATATTAACATCCTAATCTAAGGACCGATGTGACTCCACTGTCCTTGAAAACCACTATGTCCATAAGTTGGAAAATCCAAAACATGGTCTTGAAACTTTTGCCCGCCAGGTTACAGTTTGTTGATCGAGCAACTGCTCCTAATCTAGAAAATCGATTCCTTAATCCCTTAAATGTGTGTAGCCGCCTTTATACAGTAAGGGGCGTGTACATCTTTAAGAAGTCCCCAAAACCAAGGGTTTGGAGTCCTTGATACCCAAGTTCCACGTCTTAAACCCCTTAGAGGAAGCATATGTGGATCTATCTTAAATTGAGAAATCTGCTATAGTAATAGGTAGGTTGGACCATTTGCCACTCTTTGATATTTTGTCCCTATTAGCCAGCATGACGTCAAAAAGATTTTCTTCACTTTATTCGAAATTGCATCTTCTTCACGAATGAGTTATACAAGAAAGTCATGAGTGTTCCCCAAATCAATGAGAACTGTGATTGGTTGCTACTTTGTATGTCCCTTGACTCCCTTCACCTGCATTGTTTTAAGAGATAAGGAATTGATGGTGACATGGACAGAAACTTTTTGGGGGAAAAAGAAAATGTTCCTAAGCCTATTCTCTGTACCCTTTAGATTGTCTTCTATAATCTTGTTGTATGGTTGCTTTGACTTGCATTAATGCTAGGAACTATTTTTTTATCACGCTTGTTGCAATTTGCAAAGGCTATCTTTTCTTGCTTTTGCTTCAGTTGGTGTAAGGCATTAATGGGTGGAAGCATCTATTTAGAAGTTTATAGTGTGACATTGGACTGTCAATTTCTTCCCCTCGAGATGAGCAAGGTTTATAGTGGCTGACATAAAAGTGGAACAAAAGACTCAAAGATCATGGTTCAATCTTTGTATTTGTAGTATAGTTGTAGGAAATAGAGGGCTTGCATTAAAATCTAAGGTGGAAATATTCATAGCTGATGTAAATTGTTGGCTATCAATCTTTGTATTCATGGTGGCAATTTAATTTTTGATATCACCGGTGATGGCTCTCACCTTGGTCCCAAGCTTGGCGAATAGATAATCAACAGCACCGGTGAAGGTCTTCACCTCCATCTCAAGTTCGAAAAACGTGCATCGGTAGCTTCCTTACCTACCAACTTTATTTCCATCCTCTTCAATAGATCCTTTTGTGAATGGGTTAGGACCATACAAAGATTTTGTACCAAATAATAAGGTTCCACCATATTGATAGGGATGAATGGATGCTTCGAGGGGATCGAACCTCCTAGAAAGAGAGAGTGGAGAGATAGGGCGAGGAAGAGGGAGAGAGAAAAAGGAAGAAGATTATAGGAAAGACGGCTAATTCCTTCATTATTCATCAAAACCTAAAAAGTAGATATTTATATGCATAGGCCATATTTCTAATTTTTGGAAATAAAGAAAGTACCTAAAATGGCTAATACAACTATCCATAATAAAACGCTAATCGTAGGACTCGTATCATTCTCAATATTAGTAGTGTTAAGCAATAATGAGATCTTTGGATTGACTGCTTGATTTTAGGCTTTATAGTGCTTTGCCAATATCTCTTCATTAGGTAAGCTTAAGGAATTCACTCAAACCTATCAATCTGGGGGTTAATTTGAATTATGATCTCATCATTATAGGCGATGAGATATTATTAAGGAGATTTCTAGAGTGTATGTTCACTTAGGGCATTGGCCTGCCTGTTTCCAATCTGTATCCGGTGAAATCCAACTTTTTGCTTTCTTAGTTGCTATTTCTTCTCGATTTTGTAATAATATTTGTTCACTAAGAACCTCTATTATAGAAAAGGAAATGTTATGGTGTTAAAATATATAGAAGAGAATCAGGATGATTGAGTACCTTGAAAATGTCACACAAATAACATAGGCCCTCCATTATTATCAAAATGAAAAAGAACTTTCCATACCATAACAATGATGTAGAAACTTCTCGATTTCTTAGACTGCTATAACATGTCGATAGTTAGAGGTGGTTCACTGCTCAGAATCAGTGGACCTAATAATGTAGAAGTATCACTGCGAATTAGTGTGGCTCATGTTGGCCTGAGGCTTTACAGCACTCAACCTTCTATTAATATTGAGGGGGCTTATTTCTATTAACTGATGTTTATTAATTAATATGCTGGTTAACCTTATCGCAGTGGCATAAAAGCTGCTGTTATGTTCATAAATGCTACTGCAGGCCTGGCAGGTATCTGGTGGGCTACCATAAATGCAGCTAAGATGCATGTACTTTCTACTTACACTAATAAAGAATTAATATAGTTTTCGGTCATGTCAATTGACAACATAATCAGGTTGATTTGACAGAAGGGCGATATCTGCTATCCGGGGCATCAGATGGATCTGCCGCCGTTTATGATATCCAGCACACCACTGATTATGATGGAGGCCTGATAGCCAAGCATAAGAACCTGTTTGTAGTTGACAAGCAACATAATCACGGCCATAAATTTGCTATATCAACTGCTATATGGTATCCCATTGATACTGGGCTTTTTATAACTGGGTCTTTTGACCATCATGTCAAAGTGTGGGATACAAACATGATTCAAGTAGGTTTCATTTTTGTTGATTTATCTCTTATTTGCCTTTCCTGGGGAGTTTTGATAGAGATTTTCCAAAAATTTGTTTGTATTTTATAGGTTGTCATGGATTTCAAAATGCCTGGAAAGGTTTATGGCACAGCAATGTCTTCAATAGCAACTGCTCATATGCTGATTGCTACTGGAAGCGCAGACGTTCAAGTTCGTCTATGCGATATTGCTTCTGGAGCGTTTACTCACACATTATCCGGTCATCGCGGTTAGTTTCTTCTGGAACAAAATGGGGCGCTTGAATGCTTAATACCATGTGAGCCTAATGAGTAGTCCTTCAGGTTTTTTCTTTAGGAGATTATAACATTACCAATGGATAGCCAATACCTATGATATAATGATTATTTGAATAACCTGTGGATTTTTTCTGGTTCTGGTCATTTATCAATCGCTCAGTGAAATTGTGCTCTTTAACTTTTTCTCTTGACTTCTTTTTCCCATTTGACAATTTGTTTTTCTCTGAACTTGGAGGATAAAAATACTGCAAAATCAAATCCCTTTCTTACTGATTCCTTTTATATTTCATTTTCCTTTTTGTAACTATCAGTTATCCACACGACATTTAAAATGTTCTGAAATATTGACCTAACTACAGTTTCATCTTGCTCATTAATGACAGATGGTGTTATGTCATTGGAATGGTCTACCTCTAGTGAGTGGATTCTAATGACTGGGGGGTGTGATGGTGCAATACGCTTTTGGGATATTAGGCGTGCAGGATGCTTCTGTGTTCTAGATCAGTCACGGTCTCAGCTTGGGAGAAGGCCCCCTTTCTCTCAAGGCACGCCAAAGAGAGTATGCTCCATCTTCTTCCATTTTTGTCTTAGTCAACTAAAAATCACAATAAAGAGATATTACATACTTTCTGTTAGACTATAGTCATCTCATGGTCAAAATTACTTGGGGATGTACTTATCTGGAAACCATTGAAACAGCTTGGTGTCATCACATCAATGCCGACTTAAGCAGAATTTGTCTAAATAAGCTACATGTGCTCATGTCCTTTTCCGAAAGATGATGTCTTTCTTCTTTTACATACTTGTGCTTTCTTGTTATGATGAAGAGCCAACTTGAATTTCTGCTTGATTTCATTTGCATCTATGGTGCGAAATGTAATTTCCTCTTTTATATTTCTTGAAGGGGATTCAGTCTCTTAAGTAACTAGCGACTCTGTACTATAATTCTGATAAGGGTTCTTAATGTACAAAAGGATTGCCCTTGCCTCCCGAACTGTATTGAGAAAACATATATTTTTTATATTTTTTTGGGTTCTTTTAGAGTTTTTGTGAGATAAAAAAGTTATTAATGGTTTTTTTTTAACTTAAAACATGTAGATCTTATAAATCTACAAACTTTTTGTTGTAAATAGAGGGTCCTATTGCATGATTATACCAATTTGTTTGGCAGTAAAATGACTTTGACAATTGCTTCCATTTTCTTTTATCATTTTTTATTTAGTGATGGTGGTGTCTTCATATAAGTTTTTCTTCAATTATGACTATAATTTTGTCTTTGTGAGTGTGCTTTATCAAGTTAAAATTGTACTGTTGATTTATTAAGATATTTATAATTCTATTCATGCTAAATTTTGTAAAATATTGACATTTGGACTATTTTTGAAGGTATTAGAGGCAATAAAACACTCTGGAACTATTTTCTATGAAAAACTAATAAAGGAATCCGTGCCGAAACATGCCAATGTGCTAGTAACATGCCATTGGCACAGAGGGCCATGCCGACATTGACACGGAGTGTGCCACCATGCCGTGTCATTGGCACAGCGGCACACCCTGTGCCACTTGCACAGCACCAAGGATTCTCACATTTTATCATCCACCATGTAAGATTTTTTTTTAAATTCTGCTTGGGAGGATTTGTTTTTCAATGTGCCTCTCTTTTTCTCTTTCTTCTTAAGCAGGATTTTATAGCCTCGACAGTTTCAACAGGAAAATCTTCTTTCGAAAAAACTCCTGTATCTCAGAAAAGGATGCCTGTTGGCAATGGGAAGAAGCAACTAACAACATCTCGGAAAAACCAAAATGTATCAGGAGGTCCTTCAACACAGAGATTACATCCCGGTATGTCGTCCTCTCATAATCGTGCAACAGCTCATTATGGTGCTGTTACTGGACTCAGAGCCACTTCAGATGGCATGTATCTTCTAAGCTCAGGTTAAGTTACTTTCTTTACTCTTCAATCTATTCTTTCAGGCCTGTTGGTTGCTTAAATCATGTCATGTGCTTATAATAATGCAATACTCCTTTGATTCGGGTTAATCTAAAAGGCAACTTATAAAATTGGTTTAATTTCATTCGTACCTCTCAATAGTTTGAAAATACCATATTTACCTTCTTAGAACTTTGAAATATCACAGATTCCCCATAAATTCCTTCTTGGAAAGGCATCTATGGAAATTACGAGCACATCTATAGGTAAGTTTCTGACAAGGAATTTGTGATATTTTCAATTTTTGGAGCACGGCATTGTAATTATGGGTTGCTAGATATAGTGTACGAAATTTTTCCTACCAGATCTGTCAGCTTCTTTCATGAAATAGATAATGCTGGTTGTTAAAGAGCTTCTTATGTGTCATGACCCCTTCATTCCAATGATTAATTAAGAGAAGAATAAGACAGAGTGAGACCAGTAGAGGAACTGAGGAAGCAAGGGGTACTAAAGATATAGGGAAGGACTCCCAGCCAATCTTCACATTATTCATTACTTGCATTTTATATTCAGAAGTAACAAAGATAAGCTATCTTCCTACTTCGCTAGTAGCAACCACCTCATATGCTAACAGCTAACCAAGCAACTCCCGCAAAAGACTCCAACTAACTATAAATTCTAATCCAAACCACTGACTCCAACTAACGAGAAATTCTTATCTAGTGACTTCTCCAACATAAACTCAAGACCCATCAGGCAGCACATTGTGCCCATTTTAGCTAGTGACGTGAGTTGTAATATTATGATTCCGCTTCAGGTTCAGATTCCCGTTTAAGGTTGTGGGATATTGAATCAGGCTGTAACACTTTGGTCAACTTTGAAGCTATGCGCCTCCAGACTAGCAAAGCCATACAGCTAGCCGCCTTTCAAGATTCATCTCTTGTATTTGTACCATCCATGGCGAGCGTAAAGGTTCCATGGCTCTTTCTTATCCGTGCTGTTTCTGTGTTTATATGCTGATTATCTATATGATTTACTTGTTCTTGTTCTCTATCTATTTAGGCATATGATATGTGGTCTGGTACTAATTTAGGGACCTTCCGTGGCCATTATGAACTGGTGAACTGTTGCTATTTCAATTTGCAGGATCAGGTGAGCTTTGTAGCTTTCATCCTTTGCATCGTATGAATCAGATGAAATAGTTTGGATTGATCTTTAGGCCTATCAAATGTAGGAACTGTATACTGGGAGCAACGATCGACAGATTCTTGTGTGGTCCCCATCCATTCCTGCAGTAACTGTAATGGTGAGGCTTCTCCCTGCCTCTTTAACTTTCATAATGGAAAGTCGAGATGCATATGAACTGTTACTGCTATTCTATCTCGGTAACTGTTAGGTTTTATCAAGCAAATCTAAAGTTGGATTGTAGAGTGGGTTTTAATCTTGACAGGGTATCTTTTTATGATTTCCCTTTGAACTAGAGAAATCAGTTCAATGTTTTAAGAGAGAGAAGTGAAGATGAACTCTTTGTCAGATTCAGTAATGCTCTATTTTTAGCTCCGATCAGAGTTTTACTCTGGAGAAGGGTGAACTTCTAAAGTTCACCTCATTCTCAGTTAGTCCCATAAATAAATAGCAAATTTCACTTGTCACTCCTCTGAAATATGCAACTGTTCAGTGTTTCTGGTCATTGTCCATTGCTCAAACTCCAAGAGTGAATGTTCTTAACAAGAATATAGGTTCACTATTTCTTCCAGTAATTAAAAATCCTTAATGCATGAATCGTGAGCGGCTCAATAATTTTCTCAACCCCTAACATACATGCAGGAAGAAGATGACAAGAAAGGGCAGACTTTGTCAACAGACCGAGATAACTGGAGTGACTAAGAAAACTTCTCGTCTTACATGAAGAAGCTTCGAATTTTCATTCCCCATTTGTAAATATGTTTGACTGACCCCCACCTAGCTTAACATTAATGCGAGTTTATTAATTATCAAATGTTTAGAGGAAAGATGTACCTTGTAATGTTCAGGGTGTCTACTATCCACCTTGTCTTCTTGTTGTACAACAAAATGGAGCTGAAAGAGACTGTCTCGTTGCACATTTATCTTTTCTTTTGAAGTTTTCAGGTGTCATATCTATCATCTTCTATTTGATTACTATTGTTGTAGAGATGTATAACTGATCTGAATCATGTTTTATTTGTTTAGCTAATCAGCAAATGCCAATATAGTACGAGTGCTAAAAATATTCTGTCTAACTTTTTATTTCTGCGTGTCCTTGTCACTATTGCATTACTTTCAAAACTTGAACTTTTTATTATAGCAAAGCTGTAGTAATAAATTACGTGATTTTCGTCTGTGGTAAATGCAAGCTCTCTTCAGATGGGGAATGCTGTATGTAGTATACCAGATTTTTAATATAGAAACCAGTGTAAATAATAATAGTATGAAATGTTATTTTTGTTGGATTTAGAGAAGTAAAAAATAATTCTAAAATGATTTGCAGTGAAATTGGAATAAAAAGAAAAAAGACTTGGAAATTTTTTTTTTTAGGAACATGACTTATACTGCAGCTGAAAAATTGACGGTGGTGAAAAATTTTAAAATTTTAAAAAGTTGTCGAAATTATTTGTTAGATTTAAAGTTTTGTGTTATTTGGATCTCCGAGTAATGAAAATGAAGGAGGTTAAATTTAAAGTTGTGTGTTATTTGAATCTTCGAGCAGTGAAAATGAAGTCTAATTATAACCTCTTAAAGATTTTAGTCGGTAGAAATTTTGGTGACTTAAAATGGTTTAAAATTAAAAAGTTAAGATAACTTATTTCTGATTAACTTTAATTAGATCTGTACGTTACATTTGAGCGCAAATGGATACTAGACGTATCTGCTCAGACTTGGACTTATGTTAGAAAACTTTAGTTGTTAGGGACCTTTCAGCATTTTGTGGCTTTTAAGTAGCGGTTGCCTACCATGCGTCCGAGGATGTTTATCCTCTCCATCTTCTTCTCCTTCGTGTACTCGAGAGAGAGAGAGAGAGAGAGAGCGTGCGAGAGGAGGGATTGTAGGAGGTCCAAGAAGGCGACGATTTTCTGTCGCATCAGATTAGAGGTTGCTATTAAAATATTGCTCATTGCAGCTAACGTATAGCGACTCCTATTTTCGAGCAACTACTCTCCTCATCGGCCGATTGGCTGCGCGGTGTCAACGTCTTCGAGGCGCCGAGTTGGGCAGGTCCGGTGTGTAGGGATGGCGAGTGAGTTGGATCGCCGGGTCACTGTGAGGAGCAGCGACGACTCGCTCGAGATATGCCTGGTCCTCAACGGCATGTGGGAGACGAGCAAGAGGCTTAGAAAGGAAGCTGATTGGAGCTTCCAATCTTCAACCTCAACAGTTGAGCTTGGATTTAGAACTTGGATCAAAATTACTAATCTTCCCAGACTCCCTCTAACTTGTGGAAATTGAGAGTAGCGTTTTAGTATTCTAGTTTTTCAAAAACTAGCTAGGGTTTATTTCGAGGATTTTCAAATGAGGCCTATAGGGATGGAATTGATGTGTTTAGAATACTTTTATAGGTTAGAATTGTAGCCCCATTATCTTGGTTCTAAGGTCTAGCAAGAATCTCTCGCCTTGAGGTAATTTTTCAACTATTTTTTTAATGTGATTTTCAGTAAATTTTGGGATGAGCTCTTTAAGAGGTTGCAATATTTTGGAAATTTTTCCTTGGATTAGGAGAGAAGAGGGGATAATTTTGATTGAAAAAACAAACCGATTTTTGCAACCATTATGTGGGTTCGGCCTAACCAAAATTTGCCAACTCTCTCTACGTCTCTTTCTCCCTTGTTGAGCTTCTACTATGTTTTAGCATACTAGTTAGAACATTTAAGAACGAATTAGCATATGGTTCCATGGTTATTTGCATGTTGAAATCCATACTCTATAATAAAGGCCATATGATATATAATGTATGCACTTCATTGTACTTGAACTTTATTGTTAGTAGTACCATTCATTTGGTGGTGACATAAGTTATTTATCTCCTCGATATGTTATAGTTGAGGTGAGATATATGCTGTCACACCTCGATGTCGCCACTTTGGTCGGATTCGGCGCGCCAACAAACCACCGAATGGTCAGAATTTTTTCTATCCGTCCAAGACGTCACAATCGGTACAATTCAAGTAGTTCTAAATAGGAACAGAATTCATGCACAGATTGTATAAGGAAGGCACATAAATATAAATACTACGCTATTATAAGCATTCGTCACATTTCAGATTACATTTACATTCTTTCCTTCCAAATACAATCAACTTTATTACAATTTTGTTTCTTTTTTTTCTATACCATAAGCTATGCTGACCCAGGGTACATCTATCCTCTAGTCTCAAGTAGTAGGGCGCTATCTACCGAGCTACGGCCTTTTCTTGTGCCGCCGCACCGCTCATGTGTGAACCTGAAAAACATGGGGGTGAGAATTATAAAAATAGTTCCCAGTGGGTACGGCCACCCAAAAGAAGAGCTCGACCCTCCAGATTCTAAGAAGGTAACATAAGCGAGTTAGTCCAATATATATAAACATATAAATATAAGCAGCTAACAAACATCATGCTTATGGTTCAACTAAATGGAATATAAAATTCATGCAAGTAGATCTACCATTTCTATTTCACAACCCATTGCATTCACAATCCGCTCCTAAGGTTCTTTTACCTTAACTAAGCTATACCACCCGACTTAGTCTTGAGTTAATCATCAACGGACTACCGATCACATCCAGGTCTGAGGATAGAAATATGTTGTGCACCTCAGTCTTCAATCCACACACCAAGGTGCCCGATGAGCGGCGAAAAAGCTCTGTACACCTGCGGTCAGGGATCCCCCAGTGGGAGAGAAACATGCCACATACACCCGCAGCCGAGATCCCTGATAGGAAGAGGAACATGCCACATGCACCCTAGCGCATGAAGATTCTTCCGGTAGGAGAGGAACAGGCCATATGCACCCGTGGCCAAGAATCTTCCATAGACACAACTCTCGAAGTTCTTGCGGTGGGAGAAGGAATATGCTACATGTACCCACGGCCAAGAACTCTCAACGATCACAAGTCCTGTGATTCTGGAATCCACTTTCCAAATATCAAGGATTCGTTACCTACCCTAAATTGTGAACCTCTCTAGGTTTATGTTCATATATCCAACCTACGTTCAATGACACCAGGTTCAATGATATTCCAATCCAAGTGGTCTTCCTACCATTATGTGTCACGTCCCGGGACCGCCTATTTGGTCGGTTCAGGCGCGCGCAAAGATCGCCAAACGGACAGAGTCTCCCCTGTCCGTCTAAGGCTAAACAAAACATGTACATTGAATTTCACACAAGAAATACAACATGATACAGTTCTGCACGAGGGCATCACACAAGAGTGAGAATTTAAACCTAACTATTACAACATTGGGCATTCACATTGTACTTACATTTTTCCACTTATATAATACATGAACTCCTCAAAATACAACTTTCGCTCTTTAATACATTTGCTTTCCAAATTACATTTACATTCTTACTTATACATAGGGCAACCTAAACTGGGTGACCCTGCTTTCTAGGGCTCAACGCTCACGCCTCGATCCGCTGCCGCTCCGCAAATGGTGGCTCTGCAACAACAGGGGGTGAGAACTAAAAGAAGTTCCCAGTGGGTTCGGCCGCCGACCTCGCTGACTTTCCCACTAGGTCCAATAAGGTATAGTAATACGAAAGGAAATAGCAATGCAATATATAAGTAACTGAACATGTAGTCTACCACTACTAAACATACAACATGCAACAATGTCTATTACTATGCCTTACAATAAGGAATGAATGTCATGGTCCAATATGTTCAACAGTGTCCCTCACACACTCTTGACCCAATTCATTCTTGACCAAATTGGGGCTTCTCACAAGACCAGCCCAACTCACCCCACTCAGCCTCATAGAGACTAGCTACCGCTCCATCACTCACTATAGGCTACTCACGGGGATATTATGATTGACCCATCACTCAACCTGTGATCTCACTATGCTCACTCTCTACATAAGATGCAATAATGCAAACTAGCACATGATACAATATGATCAATCAATCTGTCTCTTTTCTCTTTGACCCAATCATACCGGCTAACCCAAAGGTTGAGCCCTAACTCACAACCTAATCCCACAAATGAGGAGCACCGCTACGACCTATTGGGGACCGTCTACTGGGTAGCTACGTTAACCCACCTGAAGAACTCCGAAGACCAATGCTTGGGTGGAGCAACCACCGCCAAGCTGACAGGCGTAATGTGAGCATAATCCAATCCTCTAAACTTGAGGATACTCTACCAACTAATGGTAACAATAATAGAGGACTACCAATCCCTAGGATGGTCTAGAGGATCTATTTCAATCCTTCGCATGCTCAATAACATCATAGTACTAGATGCGACGCTACAAATGTATTGACCCAATCTTTTCCACATACACTCGAGAGTTTACCCAACTCATGTAGCGTGCATCAATGCGATATACAAACACCACACAATGTGAACACAAGCAACTATGCAATGCTTCATAATGATATGGTAACTCAATATCATGCCACAATGCGATGATCCAATTTCGTATTCATACTTGAGGCTTTTTCAATTCATGCCATATCCCTATCATGCACAACACATTATGCCCAATCCATGTTTCTATCACAATGTTCACATTCAATATCACAATGACAAACAATGTATCATTTATTTCAATGTCCACAATATTTTCTATGTCAAATCCACTAGTTTGTTCTCTACTAGTTCAACATGTCACTAGGGTTCATGTGTCACTAATTTTATGCATCCTAAGTTCCAAGTTAGTATCACAATTATTTATATATACATCATAGGAAACATGCAAGTTTCTATAACAATAAATATTTGAACCCTACCATGCACAAATAATACATGTATATATGCTCAACAAGAGGGAATTAGACATAGGGAGAAATCCAACCATTTCGGATAGCACCACCCATCTCGCTTCATTACCAATTGCTAGGATTTCGAAGCAATTCGATTTCCGACGCCGATTCGCCTTGACTCATGCCTGACGAACCAAATTCCGCAAATCTCTCAATCAGACGCCGTAATCTCGTCGTAATCCAAAACGAAGTTGTCCTTCGCGTCGAATTATCCTTTAATTAAGGTTTTACAAGATCAATTTGATTCAAAACCTCTTAGAGACAAGAGCCCCATTTTCTAAGCCTAGGTTTCAAGTTCTACAAGGATACTCTAAATTTCATGATTAAACTTTAACCAATCTAGTTTAGAATCATCTAGAGGTCCTACATATCTCATTTACAAAAGATTTAATCTAAACCCTAGCTTAAATCACAAAACTCACCATGGCCACCTTGGGAAAGAAGCTTGATCCACCATTGGAGAGCTTGCTTCACCACCAAGCTTCTTCTCCAACTTAATCTCCTCCAACTTCTTCTCTTTAATGGAGAAATTGTTAGAAAGAGAGCTAGGGGAGAGGGTGATGTGAGCTTAGAGAGAGAGAGAGAGAGAGAGAAGACTCTCACACCTCTCTCTCTCTCTCTCTCTCTCTCTCTCTCTCTCTCTCTTGTGTTGGACCAAAACAAAGAGGAAAGAGCCACTTGTTACACATATAGCCCCTAACAATTGCAACTTACAATTTAGTCCAGTTCAGAATCTGACACTTTTTGCCGGAGCCCTTCTGAATGTCCGTTTGCGCCCAAATTTGATAGTCATACTCGGTTAAAATCAATAAGAAGAACATGATCTTAACTTTTCAGTTTTGAACCATTTTTTGTCACCGAAAAGTCTACCGACTAGAATCTCTAGCAGTTAGCAGTCAGATTTTGTTTTTCACTTTCCGGGTGTCGGAATGATATGAAACTTTAAATCTAGCATCAAAAAAATAATTCTGACATATTCTTAAAATTTCATAATTTTCTGACACTGTAAATTTTCTGCTAAAAGATCAGCCCCATTTCTTACAGAAAATTCTAAATCTTCTGTTTTCATTCCAATTTCAGCATAAGTCATTTTCGACTTATATTTTACTTCTTTAAGTCCAATAAAAATAGTATCTTACACTATTTTTATTTATATTTACTTTTATATTCAAAATCCGGTACATTACACTATATTTTCCAATCTAAGTTCGATGACACTAGGTTCAATACCCAATCACGTTCTTTCTTTACCCTAGTTGTCCACACCTAGGATTCATAATTTCATGGCATCTAGTCCTTTGTTTCACACTTGTCGAGTTGTCTAATTTTTCTAGAGTTCAGTGATCCATGTTCAGTATCCACATCTAGACATATATATACATATGTGTATACATATGTATAGATATGTATATAGAATTGAGCTAGAATACTTTTATAAGTATCGCCCCTTTTTTACTTCTAGGTTTCTAGCCCTTAGATCTACTCCTTGATTACTAATAGCCTTTGGATCAAATACTATTCCAGGTACCACCACCTACCACCACCTACCACCATCATCCCAACCTTATATTTCTCCATTCAAGGGTTAAAAACTCAAAAGCACCAATCTCTTGGTGCTTTTGAGAGTATTCTAGCTCAACTCTATATATATATATATATATATATATATATATAGGCCGTAGGGCTACTATACTATTATGAGTATTGGACCCCTCGTACTCATAAGTTGTTTTCGATGATAGAACTTCCGAATCAACAATCCACTCCGTTAAATATGATCTAGAGTATTTGAAACTTCTAGAAAAAAAATTTCATAAATTTTCGAAATCAGAATAAAGTCCATCAAACGGACATAAAATGAACGATCAAAATCGAACGACATCCTAAAAAAGAATCATCGGATCATTCAATTCAAGATCGGAGTTATTGATCTTTATCTAGGTAGTGAATAGAATTTTCTATCAAAAATTCAACAAATTCCAATTCTTTTACACCGTTAAACTAGCAAGTATCCCATACCGGCCGTCAAAAATTGTCAAATTTGTGACCTCTTGATCGTAAGGTAAATGATATCGAAAAATTATAAAATTTGACTTCTAAAAGTTTTAAATGCTGTAAATAACATTTAACTGTATGGNATATAGATCATAGATACAGATAGATATACATATACATACGAAAACATATACATATGTATATATACGAGGGCGATCATACATGCATACATAGTATATATGTAGACAGGAACATATATATATATATATATATACATACAGGATAGACATACATATATACATACATGTATAAATGCATAAATGCTATACATGTATACATGTAAATATGTATACATATATATAGACAAAAAATATATATAGGGATACAGGATAGATATATATNAGTAGGGCTACTATACTCTTATGAGTATTGGACCCTTCGTACTCATAAGTTGTTTTCGATGATAGAACTTCCGAATCGACGATCCACTCCGTTAAATATGATCTAGAGTATTTGAAACTTTTAGAAAATAAATTTTATAATTTTTCGAAATCAGAATAAAGTCCATCAAACGGACATAAAATGAACGATCAAAATCGAACGACATCCTAAAAATGGATGATTGGATCATTTAATTTAAGATCGGAGTTATTGATCTTTATCTAGGTAGTGAATAGAATTTTCTATCAAAAATTCAACCTATTCTAATTCTTTTATACTGTTAAACTAGCAAGTATCCTTACCGGCCGTCAAAAATTGTCAATTTTGTGAGCTTTTGATCGTAAGGTACATGATGTCGAAAAATTATGAAATTTGATTTCTAAAAGTTTTAAATGTTTTAGATAATATTTAACTGTATGGATCGTCGATTTGGAAGCTTTATCATAGAAAACAACTTATGAGTACGAGGACAATCATACTCATAAGAGGATAGTAGCCGGACTCTGTATACGTATATATNTATATATATATATATACATATATATATACATATATATATGTATACATATATATATGTATATATACATGTATATACATGTATACATGTATATATGTATACATGTATATATATGTATATTTATATATACATACATATATACATACATATATACATACATGTATATATGTATATATGTATACATGTATACATGTATATATGTATACATATATATATACAAAATATATATATATGTATACATATATATATATATGNAACTAAATTTCAGATTTTTTTGACATCATTTGACTAGTGATCAAAAGATCTCAAAATTGATAATTTTAATGGCCGATGTGGTGTGTTTGAGAGTTTAACGGTGTAAAACAATCCAAATCCGATGAAAATTTTATAGAAAATTCTTTTAACTATTTAGAGTAAGATCAATATATCTGATCTTGAATTTAAATCTTTTATCATCATTTTTTATGAGATTTTTATTTTCAGCCGTTCAATTTTAGACTACTTGTTTGATAGGTAAATGGTATAAAAAAATTATGAAATTTAGTTTCTAAATACTTTTAATAGTGTAGATCAAGTCTAATGGAGCCGATCGTCAATTCGAAAGTCCGAACATCGAAAACAACTTGGTAGCACGGAGCGCTCCGTGCTACCGATAGTATAGTAGCCTAGTTAGTTCTATATATAGAGAGAGAGAGAGAGAGAGAGAGTTAAGCTAGAATACTTCCAAAAGCAAAGGTGGTGTTTTTGAGTTTTTAGCCTTTGGATGAAGAAATGTGGGGTTGGGATGATGGTGGTAGGTGGTGGTAGGCGGTAGTAGGTGGAATAGTGTTTAATCCAAAGGCTATTAATAATCAAGGAGTAGATCCAAGGGCTAAAAACTTAGAAGCACCAAGGAGGTGGTGCTTCTAAAAAGTATTCTAACTCAACTCTATACATATATGTATGTGTATATTATATATATACATACATACATATATATATACATACATACATATATGTATATATATGTATGTATATATATATATATATATATATATATATATATATATATATATATATACATACATATATATATACATACATACATATATACATACATACATATATACATACATACATATGTATACATATACATACATATATGTATATGTATACATATATATATATACATATATATATATACATATATATATATACATATATATATATATAAATATGTATACATACATATATATACATATATATATATATATGTATACATATATATATATATATACATATATATATATATACATACAGAGCTAGGCTGGTATACTATCGGTAGCACGCTACCGAGTTGTTTTCAATGATGCTGCTTCCAAATCGACGATCGGCTCCGTTAGACTTGATCTACACTATTAAAAATATTTGGAAACTAAATTTCATAATTTTTCGACATCATTTGGCTAGTGATCAAAAGGTCTCAAAATTGACAATTTTAATGGTAGATGTGATGCATTTGTAAATTTAACGGTGTAAAACAATCCAAATCAGATGAAATTTTTATAAAATTTTTTTTTTACTATTTAGAGTAAGATTAGTACATCTGATCTTAAATTCAAGTCTTCTATTATCATTTTTTATGGGATTTTTATTTTTAGTCATTTATTTTTAAACTACTCGTTTGATAGGTAAATGATATTAAAAAATTATGAAATTTAGTTTTCAAATACTTTTAATAATGTAGATCAAGTATAACGGAGCCGATCGTCGATTTGGAAGCGGCATCATTGAAAACAACTTGGTAGTACGGCGGCCTCCGTGCTACCGATAGTATACCAACCTAGCTCTCTCTCTCTCTCTCTCTCTCTCTCTCTCTCTCTCTCTCTATATATATATATATATATATATATATATATATATATATAGAGAGAGAGAGAGAGAGAGAGAGAGAGAGAGAGAGAGAGAGAGCTAGGCTACTATACTATCTATAGTACCGAGCTCCGGTACTATAATGTTTGTTTTCGATCTTAGGGCGTTCAAATCAACGATCCACACCGTTAAAACTGATCTAGGGTATTTAAAGTTTCTAAAAATAAAATTTTATATTTTTTCGACATAGTTTAGTTTATGATCAAACTATTTCAAAATTGTCAATTTTTAATGGCTATTATGACGAGTTTGAAGTTTAACGGTGTAGAAGAATCTAAATTTCTTCAAATTTTGATAGAAAATACTTTAAACTATATAGATTAAGGTTAACATTCTTGATCTTGAATTTAAAAGTTCTATACTCAAATTTTAAAGATTATTTAATTTCCACCGTCCATTTTGATATAATTTATTTACTAAGTAAACGATATCGAAAAAAACTAAAATTTTATTCCTAAGAAATTCATATACCCTAGATCATATTTAACGGTATGGATCGTTGATTTGAACGCCCTAAGATCAAAAACAAACACTATAGTACCGGAGCTCGGTACTATAGATAGTATAGTAGCCTAATTCTATATATATATATATATATATATATATATATATATATATATGTGTGTTCTCACATACCTATATCATCATATAATGGTAGGTAACATCATCTAGCAACATATGATTTAGGCATTCATATTTACAATACATTAACCTACCATTATATACATGCATCAACAATAATACCATCTACGGCATACATCTAAAATGCTGCACGTGTCGAACCCGTTTTTCCAAAAAATAAAATTTTGTTGAAAAACACCGAAAGAATACAAGTACTTATGTGACGACGACGACGACGACGACGACGACAACAACAATAATAATAATAATAATATGCTGCACAAGCATTTATATATGCACCCACATAGGATAAGCAACAAATGCATGCTACAAAAGAATAAACAAAATTATGTAAAGCACAAAACTTTTTTTTTGTGTATTCCAAAAATATTACAACACATGAATAATAAAGTTTTTTTTACTACACAGGAAAAAAAATCACCACAAAAAAGGGATTTTTTTTTTATAATGAGCAAAAATAAAAAATACTGCCAGAGCACAGGTAGAGCCAAACTGCGGGGTCGCGCCTGCGTGTGCACTTGGCCGGGCCGAGTTCGAAAGAACGCCCGAAGGCTGAGGGGTTGCCCCCCAAGAGCGACAGGCCGGGCCCGGCCTGAAAGCCTGCCTGAACGCTGAGGACCTGTGCCCCCAAGTACGGCAGGCTGGGTCGGGCCCGCAAGCTCACTTGAGCCTTGCGGGGTGCGCCCTTATGCGCGTAAGGCCAGGCCGGGCTCGCAAGCTTGCCCTAGCCCTGCAGGGCACGTCCCCGCGCGCGTGTCGAGCCAGACCCTATGGGGTCACTCCCGCGCGCGCGGTGGGTTGGGCCGGGCCCGCCAGACCGCCCGCCGTGCGTGGGTGGCCCGCACGCCTGCAGCCAACTGGGCCCGCATGCCCGTGCATGTGGCGGGCTGATCTGGGTCCGCAAGCCTATGTGTGTTGTGTGGGTCTTCCCGCGAGCACAGCCCGCAAGCTTGCGCGCACGGCGCACGGGTTCTCTCCGTGCCCCCAGTGGGGCCGGGCCCGCGAGCCTGCATGTGTGGCTGGCCTAGCCGAGCTACAAGCCCTCTATCCTGCGCGCGTGGGTCCGTCCCTGCCGCGAGAGAGCGGGTTGGGCCATGTCGCACAGGCTTGGGCCGGCCTTGCGCTCTTGCAGGGCACGCGAGTCCATGCCTATGGACCTGCAATGGTTGCTTGTTCGCAACCCCTTTTATTTAATTTAAATTGCGCAAAATAGAAAAGAAAAAATACAACTTATGTTTTTAAAAAATTTCGTATGTCTCGTAATCAATTCAAAAGAAAAAAATTAAAACTATTTTAGTTTTTCCTTTTTTTTTGGGATTTCACATAGAAAACAAAAAAAATTTTAGAACAAATCTACATAAAAAAATTTTGATTAACGAAGCATGTGATCTAAACACACACATCATAGGCATGATCATAAGGTGAAAACAAGCAAGCAGCTCTGATACCAATTGTTGGAATTAGAAGATAGCAGAAACTTACAAACTGGATAGCCAACGTATCTAGAAATCGGAATCGGATTAGGTTGCTTATTTTACTAGCCTGTTTGGATCGTCCTTGTCTCGATGCTTTTAGATCTCCCACGTATCTCGCCTTCTCCCACGCCTACGCCTTGCGTCACAAATCAGATGCGACAGACACGGATTGGATGCAAGTCGTCGGATAAGATGGATGTAAATCAAAGAGGGCTGCCAGAGTCCTCTTCTATATCCACACTCAAAAGCCCCGGGAACGTAGATGGAAATCTCAGAGAGAAAGAAGAGAGAGAAGAAAGAGTAGATTCTCCTCTAAAATATTTTGAATTTCACATAGAGATTAGGATTAGGATATCTATAATAGATATTCATTAGGAGATACGTTTCTTAACTGATAAGAAATGTATAATTCGTTCTTATCCTTAATTGTCACGCTCCGTGACCGCCAATTTGGTCGGTTCGGGTACGTCCACAGACGCCGAACCAATAGAACCTCCCCTGTCCGCCCAAAGCTCCACACAACATCAACAAGTATAGCAATTCATACAAGAGAATTCGAGTATATATGACTTGCACGAAGGCAACCAACCACAAGCTAGTGAAAGCACTACTACGATTCCATTCATACATGTATCTTGATTGCAGTTAACCAAATACAAACTATCCGCATATTACATTCTTTTCTCTTCTTGATACATCACATGTCCCTCAACAAAAGCATATGGATTTACAACCTTTATACATGTAAAGTACCGAACTTCTACGATTTTGAAGTTTCGGTGGGAACTTGCTCGAAAAGCTATTGGAGCAGTTCCGGTGAAGTTCAGGGGCATTCGGGTGTTTTCGGTACGCGTCGAGCATGAAAATGAAACTCGAAAAGCTATGATTGGACTTTGGCCGAAATCCGGCAAAGCGTAGGTGAAAAGATGGTTTAAACGCGCTCAAAAATATATTTTGGGGGTCTCGATACGATTAGAGACGAATCGGAGGCCCAACGAGCGAAAACGAAGCAAAACGGAGAAAATGCTGAAATTGCTGAAAATTTGACTAAGTCCTGAAATTCTGGGCTGGAGGGACTTACGGGGTCCGAACCCTCTAGCCAAGGTCCGGACCCTGAGCTCGAAAATTGCCCAGTTTAAGTAGGGGCTGTTTGGTAAATTATGGGGGATTGCTTTTAAAAAGGGGCTACACCCCTTCTTCTTCCTCCCTCAGCCCAAAAGCACCACACACACACAAATGGGTAGTGAGAGAAGCTCATCTCTCTCTCTAGCTTTCCCACCTTCCCTCTCTAGATCTCTCTCCCAAAATTGGAGGCTTGGTGGAGAAGGACCTTGGGAACGCGTTAGGAGCGACGGTTCGAGTCTTCGTGCGCCCGGTGGAGCGGCGTGCTTTCGACTCGGCGTTCGCATTTTGGTAAGTATTTAGGATTTGGTTAAATCATTCATGAATAGCATTCTAGAGATCATGCATGTTTCTCCTTTAATACTTGGGTTATTTGGGAGAAATGAGAAGTTAGGGCTTAGAATGGGGGATTTTGGGGTTTATGGGTTTTGATCTAATTGAACCTTATGGTTCTCTAATTGAAGGTTAGAGAAGAGCCCCAGGTGATTCTAGGTTGAGGATCGGCGAGTGTTCAGTGATCAATTGCGAGATCGAGCCAAACCAGATCACGTGTGCCACGGGAGTCCGATTGCAAGTGACTACAAGCAATCGGAAAGCATTACGAGGTGGGTTGTGCTTCACCGAAGTGATTAGGTCACTTCCATGTCAAAGTGAAGTGGTTTGTCATTGATGCATGTAGCGGTAGTTAATTACATATATGAATGCATAGGTAGATGCCATGTAATTGCATGAGATGATATGCATAACTACCCTTGGATGACAAAGAGTTATGCATGTTGTCATATGATAGAATATGCTAGATGGTATATGAATGTTGACATTGTGGAACATGCTAGATGAAATTATGCATGTTGGCAAGTTATAGAATGTGCTAAAAAGTATATGCATGTGTAATTGTGACATTGTGGTATTAGCTAGAGACATTGTGACATTGTGGCATTAGCTAGAGACATTGTGACATTGTGGCATTAGCCAGAGGCATTGTGATTACTCAGTATATGAGGATTGGGAGGTATTTATCCCGACTTGATTACTACTAGTTGGTAGGGTATCCTCGGGCTAGAGGATTGGACCATACTCACATTCGTCTGTTTTGCTTGGTGGTGGTAGCTCCACCCAAGCTTGGTCTCCGGAGTACTTCAGGTAGGGGCAGACGTAGTTGTCCCGCAGACGGCCCCGGGTGAGAGTAGCGAACGTCTCCTCACGATGCGGGATTTGGTTGTGAGTCGGGGCTTAACCTTCGGGTGAGCCGGAATGATTGGGTAACAAGCATATGAGTGGAATTGCATCCCAGTTGAGTGGATTTAAGGCCGAGGTGCATGTGAGATGTCCATCACCTCGAGCCTGGCTGTACGCAATATTCCGCAGATAATTGACTTGAGGTCGAGTCTGGTGGTTAGCTTAGCTGAGGTAGAGGAAACCTTAAGAGCAATTAGCCAATGATGTAAAATGACAAGATATATAAATTGTGGAAAAGCTATGGATAGCGAGATAGAAAGTAGAATCAGATGATCTACTTAGCTTGTTGCATTGTTGCATACATTACATATTGCATGCCTTGAGGCATACGCGTGTATTTAATACTTGCATTAAATATCTCTGGATATCTGTTGGACTAACATGTTTGCAGTGCCTCCTTTGGACCTTGTGGGTTGAGCTTCTCCTTTGGGTGGTCGTACCTACTGGGAACTATATTTATATAGTTTTCACCTCACATTGTTTTGGGGGATTTCAGGTTCACACGCGAGCTACACGGCGGCGCGAGGACAGGGCGTAGCTCCGTAGATAGCGCCCTACCATTGTGACCAGAGAAAACGGTACCCCGAAGTGGTCTAGCTTAGGGGTGGAAATCAAAGAACAAAATTGTAATAATTTGTAGTAATGTTGATTGTATTTGGAAGTCGAAATTGGAATGTAAAATAAATGTATATGAATGCTTGTAATAGCATAGTTGTATTTATGTTTTTGATACTTCCTTATGCAATTCTTGCTTGAATAGTACTGTTTCTGGTTGGAACCTCGTGTATTGTATTGATTGCGACGCCTTGAACGTACATGGGAGACTCTATTCGTTCGGCAGTCTGTTGGCGTGCCCGAATACGACCAAAGAGGCGGGTCCCGGGCTCTGACAATACATAACCATTTACATCACCATTTTTCATCATAAACAAAAGATGATAATAAACAGGGTACAAGCTAAACCCGGGAAGCCACTATCTAGGGCACGATGCCTTTGCCGCGATCTTCGATCGCCCCACTCGCGCTAGGATCTACAAGGTTAGTGGTGTGAGAACTAGTGATAGTTCCCAGTGGGTTCGACCGCCGACCCCGCCAACTTGCCCACTAGGTCTACTCAGGCATATGTAGAAAAAGAAGAGATAGATAGCAAACCATACTAATGCTACTACAATGCCTGTACAAGAACTGAATCAACAAGAAATATGCTCATGATGCATACATTTCATTTTTACCTTTGCCATTACCCAATTCTCTTGGTTAACTCATGGTTAACCTCAACTCACCAACCAAATCCCATTTTATCAGGGAGAATTCCGCTACAACTCGATGGGACCGTCTACTGGAAAGATTTCCGCTACAACCTAGTTGGTGACCACTCCGGAGCTCACTGCTTAAGGTGGAGCAACCACCCTCAAGCATATAGACCAACTGTGAGTATAATCCATTTCTCAACTTTGAGGATACCTTGCCACTATTGCCACAATGCTCATAAGGTTCTACCTTGTCTAGCATACCATATTTTCAGATGCTAATCATACCCGCTAGTGTCAATGTCACCTTTGTTTACTAATGTCATAGTCCAACATCCAAATTCATACATTTGTAGGGTTTCTATACGTAGGGTCCATTATCAGTTCATATGTTCTTTTACATTGAAAGCATACAAGAGATTCCCAACCCTAGCCACATATCACAATAACCCTACCATGCATGAATGCCACAAGTACACATATATGCTCAAAAAGACGACATAGACATAATGAGAAATTCAATGATTTCGGATAGCACCACCCACCTCGTAGTGATGTCCAAAGACTACAACTCAAGCCTCACGATTTATGGTTACCAATTTTCCTCGACCCACGACAAACGAAGCCAAAATAGAGTTTTTCCCCAATATCTTGACGTAGACTCGTCGGAATTCCAATCCGAGTCTCCCAACGCGTCGGTTTATCCACCAATTAGGGCTACAAGAGATCAAACTTAAGTTAGACCTCAATTCCCCAAAAACCCTAAACTCAACCCTAGGGTTTCTATCATTACCAAATACCCCAAATTTCTTAGAGATTCATGAATTAATCTACCATAACATCTTCTAGAAACCACAACTAGAAGAGATTAACCAAATCCTAGCTCATAACCACCAAAAAAACTCACCTCAAGTTCTAGCTTTCTCCACAATCCCTTGCACAAGAGCTAGCTTCACCCCTAAGTAAGCCTTCTTCTCCACCAAGCTCCTCTCTTGGGGCAAACTCTAGTGAGAGAATGAGAGAAAAGGAGAGAGTGGAGAGTCTTAGAGAGAGAAAGAGAATTTTCTCTTAGGTCTCATGTGAGGGAAAATGAGGTTAAGGGCATTAGAACCCACATATAAACCCTCCCAATAGACAATTACACTAAGGCCCCTCACCAATATGACATTTTGGACCAACCCACGTTTTCATGCGTACGGGGTCCGGACCTTGCACTCAGGGTCCGGACCCCGAGAGCATTTCCAGCACAAAAATTAGCTTGGAATTTTTCAACTTGCTCTCCAAGGTCCCAACCACTCATTTAATGTATTATGAAGCACTCGGAATAATTAACGGACCTCTCCATCTTGTTCATCACCACCCTTCGGTCAATTTGACCGAAGTTCGGTACAACCTATTGGGGATTCAGTATGTTACATTAACATATTAGGATAAACCCCAATCCATATCTTATATGGATCGGGTTGAATTACGACCCACCAATGTGGACACACCACATGGCAACAAAGCACTTTTTTGTGACGCAGATATGTCAGTTATAATTTGTTTCAAGTATATGTTATAGTAAATCGCTAACCAGTTATCAAGTTTTTATATGTTATTTTTATAAAAAATGAATAGATATTTGCCGATAAGTTTTTATGATTTTTACATGCTTCAATTAGATGTTGTACTTTTTTTAATTTTTGTATTATCTTATGATAAAGTTTAATTTATTCAGATAAGAGCTGACTATACCCGAATTGAGCTAGAATACTTTTAGAAGCACCAACCCCTTGGTGCTTCTAAATTTCTAGCCCTTGGATCCACTCCTTAATTACTAATAGCCTTTAGAGTCAAACACTATTCCAACTACCACCACCTACCATCATCATGTCAACCCTACATCTCTCAATCACTACTAGAAAAATAGTCATTAGTGGCATTTATTTATGCTGCTAAATGATTAACAAATGCTGCTAAAAGTTTTAGCAGCATATGACATCAAATACTACCTATGCCAATGTTGCTAAAAGTATTAGCAGCATTTATTATAAAATGCCGCCAATGTAAATTAATCTGTGTCATTGGAACATACCGCTAAAAGGGATTAAATGCTAATTTTAAATTATTTATTAGTGGCACATAAATATAATGCCGCTAATACAAATATCTGATAAATTCAATTTTTAATTTTAATTTTAATTTTTTTGAAATGCTACCGACTTTGCTGAAAATGTGAATCAACTAGGATTCGAACTTGAGACCTCGAGTACCAACCACCAAGCCCTTTGCCACTTGCGCTAGCGACTATTACTTATGTATATTTTAATTTTTTAAATTTTAAGTCTTCTATTTTAAATTTTTAAAATTTTAAATTTTAAAATTTTAAATTTAGATACTAAATTTTAAGTTTTAACTTTCAAATATCAAATTTTAAGTTTCAAAATTAATAGTTTTGAATTTGAAAATTTAAATTTAAAATGAATTTAAAAATTTAAAATTTTAAATTTTAAAATTTTAGAATTTAAAATTTTAAATATAAATTTTAAAATTTTAAAATTTAAATTATACGTTTAATTTTTAATATTATATCTTTCGAATTTTAAACTTTAATTTTAAAATTTTTAATTCTAAATAAAAAGGGATATATTAATAATTATATATTAACTAGTAATGATATTTAGTAATAAGTGCTGTTAGTTTATTATATTTAGCGGCATTTACTAATTTATGCTGCTAATTTATTCTATTTTGCAGCATTAATAGTAAATTGCTGCTAAATAATTAAATCTTGCGGCAATTATCAAGTAATGCTGCTAAATATATTAATTGATTTAAATAAATATTGTGGAGCAAGTATTGCTGCATTTAGCAATAAGTGCTGCTACTTATTACATTTAGTGTTATTTTTTATAAATGCTGAAAACTTCAGCGGCATTCACTAATTTATGCTGCTAATTTATTCTATTTTGTAACATTAATAGTAAATTGCTGCTAAATTATTAAATCTAGCGGCACTTATTAAGTAATGTTGTTAAATATATTAATTAACGTTATTTAAATAAATACTGCAGAGTAAATACCGTTAAATCATGAATTTGTTGTAGTGCATCCAAGGGCTAAAAACTTAAAAGCACCACCTCCTTGGTGCTTTTTGGAGTATTCTAGCTCAACTCGACTATACCCCATACAAAATTTTTCACGCTACTGTATAATATAAATCTACAACATGCCTAGCTGATCTTTGGGTGGGACTTGCTAATTAAAAGAACTAATATTTAATAAAATTTCCTTCAAATATATGTCACAGTAAATTAGCAACTAGCTATTATATGAAATACCAAACTATAAATTCTTCTTAAATAATGCTGGAATGTTTGTAACATATGTGAAAATTGAATTACCATTACATGAAGATATAGCTGAAATTATAAAGACAAATAGTGGCATAGAAAGTAAGGAAGATGCTGCTTAGATAGCTGTAAAGTGTGTATATATATATATATATATATATATATATATATATATATATATATATATATAGAGTAGGGCTAGAATACTTTTACAAGTATCACCAAGTGATACTTGTGTGTTTTAGCGCATTGGATCTACTTTTGATTACTAATAGCCTTTGGATCAAATACTATTCCACCTACACCACCTACCACCACCTACCACCATCATCTCAACCTCACATCTCTCCATCTAAGGGCTAAAAACACGCAAGTATCACTTGGTGTGATACTTTTACAAGTATTCTAGCTCTACTCTCTCTCTCTCTCTCTCTCTCTATATATATATACTATTATATATAGAGAGAGAGAGAGAGAGAGAGAGAGAGAGAGAGAGAGAGAGAGAGAGACCTGTCCCCTTGGGAGAGACGCGCAGCTACTGGGAGAGCCCTCTGGGACTGGTCCTAAGTCGGGGAGACCGGTCCCCCAACCCGAAATCTGCCTAGTTTGAGCAGTTCAATAAAATAAAAGCTGAGGGGCCTATTTGCATTTATGCAACCCAATGGTTAAGTTGAGGGCAATGAGGGTTTTTCCTCTCATTCTCTCCCTCACACACTCTATCTCATCTCTCTTTCTCTCTCTAGAAGACAAGAAGGAGAAGAAAAAGACAAGGAAAAGAAAGAAAAGAAAAAAGGAAAAGAAGAAGAAGAAAATGAGAAAGAGGGTGAAGAAGAAGCTAAGGAGTGAATCACCTCCTCTTCTTCCTCTTTGGAGCAACATAGGAGCAGGCTTAGAGGTAAGTTTGAACCCTATTCATGGTAAAACCCTAGAATGTGAACTAGTTGACCTAAAAATGGTTTTAGTTGAGCCTAATAAGTGTTTCAAGCTTTATTTTGCTTGTTAATGAGATCAAAACCATGGGTTGAGTGTGTGTGATGAAGCTTAGAGGTGAGCTGCACCCCTCTCATGGTGAAACCCTAAAATGGGTTTTGATTGAGCTAAGAATGGTTCAAATGGAACCTTTAGATGATTTGAAGCTTGCTTTTGCTTCTCTAAGAGATCAAAAACCTAGTTTTGTAGTGGGATGAGTTAGGGCACCCAAATTTGGGGCTTTTGCTCGGGAGGATTACAAAGTGTAATTGACCCTCTAGAAACCTAATTGGGGGTATTTTCGACACGTTGGTGCGCTCGGATTGATGTTACGAAAAGCCAATGTAAAGATATGAGCAAAATGGCCTAATAGGGCTTCGTTTTGCCGCAGGTGACGAACTAGGAGTCTAAAAATCCCAAGGAAATCGTTGTAGCATCCTAGTACGCCTACGAGGTGGGTGGTGTGTCACGCCCCGAAGCCGCTACCAATTTGGTCCGATTCGGGCGCGTCGAACAGACGCCGAACGAACAGGACCTCTGCTGTCCGCCCAAGGCTAAGCAACCAGATCACGTACAATTAAGCACCCAGGAATTTGCTTAAACAACATACATGATCAAACACGATGCACACAAGTGCAATACATCTAAGAGCAAGAACCACAAGTAATATACAAGTGTATAAAGAGAGATAGTCTAACTATCACGATCATTCAACATTTACATCATTTGAATATATTACATTTTCATCTTCCAAAATGTAAATACATGTTTGATCCAAAATATAAGTAGCCTTCCCATAACCATCCAAAACATGATCTAGTACACGAGGGTACTCTAATGCATAAAGGAAAAGCTACAAACTAGGCTCACTTAGGGCGCTATGCCCTTGCCGCGGTCCTCGCTCGGCTCTCCTCTGTGTGTACCTGTACCCCAAAACCACACGGGGTGAGAACTATATAAATATAGTTCCCAGTGGGTTCGGCCGCCGACGCCGCCGGTTTTCCCACTAGGTCTAAGCTGGCACAGATAGAGAGATAGATAGATATACAAAGATGAACTGCAACTACTCTATCATGCCATCAATGATAATAATGCATGCAACAACTACTATCATGCTAGTATCATGTCATGAGTATATAAAGGTGCATAGTAATGTAAACTACAACGTACACTACGTCTACTCAAGGTAATAATGCAAGTCTGCTATGCATTTCATGTTGATTACCCAATCCACTTGGTTAACACGAAGGTTAAACCCTCGACTCACTCTCAATCTCATAGGTGAGGAGAAACTGCACTCGCACACCGAGACCGTCTGCGGGACAACTACGTCTGCCCCTAGTGAAGTACTCCGGAGACTCGTGCCTCGGTGGAGCGACCACCGACAAGCAAAAACAGACTAGTGAGTATGATCCAATCCTCGCAAGAGGATACCCTGTCTACTAGGGTCAATGTGCCTTTGCTGCACAATCATGATATATAGTCAATGTTGGGACTTCTACTATCCCTAAGTTCATGTCAAGTTTACTACACTAGACTCGATGCCACTCGTTCGATCATTGTAGTAAGTTTTCTACTAGTTGACACGCCACTCGTCCACATTTAGTGTTTCTACTACACTAGTTCAATGCCACTCTACTGGGCTATCATATGTCCAAGTTCAGCTCTTTATGCCATTATAAGATTTCCATGTCACATGACCCAGTCCTCATGCTACCCTAGTTCGCGTGTTCGACTCATAGTTACACTACTAAGAAGCATGCAAGGGAAAGGAAATATACATCTACTAATCCTATAATGCAATATGATCAACATATATATAACTTAGACATAAAAGGAAACCCGGATGCTTCGGGATGACACCCCCCACCTTTTGTGTATAAGGAGGCTCTAGAAATGCGCTTCGACGTCCTTTACGACGAAGCCTCGGTGTTCTTGGTCCAAATGATGCTCAATCGGCCTTATTTGGCCGATAGCTCTCGACCCGCTCGACGAATCGAAATTCTGACTTCGCCCCCGTGTTTCGTTACCTAGCAATTAGGTTTACAAGGCCTCAAATGAGATCAATCCTCTATTTTCCCAAAAACCCCATTTTTGGTGCCCTAGGGTTAGCATCAAGCTAAACCCATTTCAAAACCCTAGGTTCTAGCTTCAATCCTACAATTCATGGTGCTAGGGATCCATTTGATCCCATCCAAAGAGCTAAAACCCAAAAACCCTAAATTTTCCAAGCTAGGGTTAAAAGCTTACCTCTAGGTTGGCTTAAAAGAGAGAAGAGAGGATGAGGGAGAAGTCCAAAAGCTTCCTCTTGTTGATCTCCTTTTTCTTCTCCTTCCTTTTCTTCCTTCTTTTTCTTCTCCTTTCTTCTTCTCCTTCTTTTTCTCCTTCTTTTCTAGAGAGAGAAAGCAAGAGAGTATGAGGGAGGGAGAGAGAGTGGACTGAGGGAGAGCGAGAGGGAGAGAGGGACTAATAAGCCCTCTAATGTAACAATATCCAGCTGGCCCCCTCTACTTTTCACCCTGTGCGCAGCCTTCACTGGGCGTTCTGCGCGCGGAGGGACCGGTCTCCCCGACTTGGGACCGGTCCCCGAGAGCTTCAGCTCGGGTCACGCGTTCGGGTACCGGTCTCTCCCAGAGAGACCGGTCCTCGGGAGACCGGTTCCTTCCTGAGAGACCGGTTCCCGAGAGTTAGGACTTCAGGACTTAGCCAATTTTTGGCTTCTCATGCTGGGATCACGTTCGGGAACCGGTCCCTCACTAACAGGGACCGGTTGCCTCAAGCAACCCCGCAACACCAGCCGATGGGACCGGTCCCTCCCTGCCAGGGATCGGTCCCCGAGAGCAGTTTTGCTCCAGTGCAGATCTCGCACTAGTTGCTCTTGTGGACTCGTTTCCAATGCACTTTTGGTGATTTTAATATCTTTGGCTTTTCCAAAGTACACCAACGCGACCCTTGGTCGACTCGGGATGAAGTCAAATCCTCGTATTTCGAGAATTCACTTCCTCACATGGTGCTATCCAAACTTGTTGGAATTCCCTCTATGCTTAATGTGTCATTTAATTGAGCATTTATGTATATGTTGTTGCATGCATTGTAGGGTAAAATGTGATGATAATTATGTAAATGCTGCATGATGTGAGTACACGTGCATTTCTAGTTGGTTGAGAACCTATAACACCCTATATATGCATGAGAGGTAATGTGAGAACTTAATGAGATAAAAGAACAAAGTAACACAAGAGCATAGATCGAGTGGCATTCGAAAGTATATAGTCGACACTAGAGTTAGTGTGTGGCATCAAAGAATCAACGTGATGAAAAGAACAATGACAATGGTTAAAGTTAATGCAAAGTATGGCATAAAGAATGAGTAAAGTTAAAGAACGATGATTGCTAGAGTTGGCAAAATAAAGTGATGTAAAGAACACTAAAGTTAGTGTAAAGACAATGATTGAACTATATATCCTTAGAGTTAAGGATCGATCATACTTGCTATGAGTTCCGTGCTCGAGGGCGGTCGCTCCCCCTCGGGCGATGCGCTCCGGAGTTTTGCATCACGGGTTGGAGTAAACCCGAGGACTGTCTTAGTGGGAGGCAGCTGAGGGCCCATGATGATGGACTTAATGTGGGCAAGTTAATGTGGCGAAACCCCTAAATTAGCCGTGAGATTAAAGAACAAGAACAAAGAGCAAAGATTAAAGAATAAAGAGTAAAGAATAAAGAACTTGCATACTTGCATGATTTATATTGAGCATACTCTTGCTTTATTGTTCAGGCATATTAGCATCATCATTATAGTTGGTTACTATTCTGCTTATCCTTTCTATTATGCCTGAGTTAGTCCTAGTGGGAAAGTCGGTGAGATTGGGGCCGAACCTACTGGGAACTTTGTTGTAGTTCTCACCTCACTATTCCACAGAGCCGGGACCGAGCGAGCCGGCGAGCGACCGCGGTAAAGATATCGCACCTTAGTCAGAGGCCACCAGAGTTGGGTTATTTCACATTTTGTTAGTAGCTACTCTATGGTCATCTTTTGTATTTGAAGATGTTTAAAACAAAGAAAGGAAAGATTGTAAAGTTTATTTGAGCAAATATGATGTAAAAAAAATGATGCAAGTAATGTAAAGAATTATGAAAATGAGGTTAAATGCAATGTTTGTGATCAAAAGTGAATCATAGTACTCATAATGTTTAGTTTCCTATCTTTCACTCATGGCTATTGCTTACCCTCGTGTAAGCCATTTGTGTATGTTTCCGCTAGTGCACTTCTATGTTGAAATTGTACAGGTGATGAGCTGCGGATAGGGGAAACTCTGTCCATTCGGCGTTTGTTTGACGTGCTCGGGTCGGCTCAAATTGGTATCGGTTCCGGGGCGTGACAATATAGGCCCTCTAGGGTTGAGTGAGTTATTGGTTTAATAGTATAATCTAACGGGAAAAAATAGTCAAAAGGTTAAATTTAATAGTGGAAAACTTGATAGCACCAAATGTTTAGTGTTATCGATAGTATCCTAGCCGGACTCTCTCTCTCTCTTTACTCTCACTCACTCTCTCTCTCTCTCTATATATGAGTCCGGCTACTATACTTTTATGAGTATTGGCTTCCTTATACTCATAAGTTTTCGGCCCTTAGATTTATTCCACTGATCATTTCCATCCGTTAGATCATACTATTCAACCAACTACCCACACAACCCTAGGGGACCACTATCATTTTAAGTGGGGACCACCATCATCCTAACCACACATCCCATCAATCAACGGTTAAAAATTTATGAGTACAAGGGGGCCTATACTCATAAGAGTATAGTAGCCCCAGCTATATANATATATATATATATATATATATATATATATATATAGTAGGACTACTATACTCTTATGAGTATAGAGTTCTTCGTACTCATAAGTTGTTTTCGATGTTGGGATTTTCGAATCGACGATCCACACCGTTAAACATGATTTAGAGTATTTAAAACTTCTAGAAAATAAATTTCGTAATTTTTCGAAATCATTATAAAGTCCATCAAGCGGGTATAAAATGAATGGTTGAATTAAATCGAACGGCATCCTAAAAATGGATGATCGGATCCTTCAATTTAAGATCGGGGTTATTGATCTTTTATTTAGGTAGTGAATAGAATTTTCTATCAAAAATTCAACCTATTCCGATTCTTTTTCACTGTTAAATTAGCAACTATCTCATACCGGCCGTTAAAAATTGTCAATTTTGTAAGCTTTTGATCATAAGGTAAATGATATCGAAAAGCTATAAAATTTAATTTCTAGAAGTTTTAAATACTCTAGATAACGTTTAACGGTATGGATCGTCGATTTGGAAACTCTATTGTTAAAAACAACTTATGAGTACGAAGGCGATCGTACTCATAAGAGTATAATAGCGCAAAGTTGATGTTGTTGACATTAACAACGAGGACATGATATGCTACAAATCAATGTTTGAATATATAAATTAGTTTTTTTTTATGCTTTGATCCGGCAGAACATCCAACTCAATAGTAACTAAGAAAACTAGAAAAAGAGAAATAAAATTCAGATATGCATCGAGTCTAGCGCAAACTCAACAAAATCACAGCATACAATGAAAATACTTAAATGAAATATTAAGAGTTAGAATAAAAATAATTGATAATAAGAAAAAAATTATATTATTTAATTATTATTCTATTTTGTATTATTTAATAAAAACTATATTAATATATTTTGCGGCTAAATTTAAGCGCGGTTACATCCCTAGGACCCCAGCGTAATAGATAGACGTTATCAAAGATGAGTTGTTGTTAAAGGCCGCGGAAGCAAAGAACCATTTAGCATATACTCTCGAACACTCTCCGGGTCTCCCGTCTCGCACTGAGATGTCGGCCTCCGCGGCCCATGCCTGCCTCCCCCTCCGCGGCGACTGCGCCGCCGTGGGCTCGGCGTCGAGGACGAGCAGGCGCCGCAGCCGCCTCCCGCAAAGGGCTCGGAGTCCCGCCGTCCGGTGCGCGCGCGCGGCGGAGGAGACGGAGAGCGCGCCGCGGGTGGCGACGCTGCGCAGCGGCGGCGGCGGGGCCGACTCGCTGGTGATCTGCCGCGTCCTGAACGGGATGTGGCAGACGAGCGGCGCGTGGGGCCGCATCGACCGCGATGCCGCCGTCGACGCCATGCTCCGCCACGCCGACGCCGGCCTCACCACCTTCGACATGGCCGATCACTGTAAACCCATCCCATCCCATCCCATCCCATCCCATTCCTCCTCTGCTTTTATCACTCCGGATTATTATATTATCCTGAAACCGTATGATTATTATTATTATTATCCTGAAACCGTATGGTGCTAATAATTTTGTGTTTTCTTATTCTTCGTCCTCCGCCTCCCGTGACTCGTGCTGCTAAATCTCTCGTACATCCTTTCTAGAATTTAGCTATCGACATTGTTTTCTTGGTTGGTCATCCTTTGTTTGTTATTATAGTGGCGTGCCGTCCTGTTTTTCTCTCCCATCCCGCCAAAGCAACTTTGATAATCTTACGAGTGTCCGCTTTCTAGTCCTCACTTCATGCGTGCATATGCGCCCCCTGAGATTACAAGCTGTGAATCGAATGCTCTCTGTGATAGGAGTGTGAACCGGCGAGCGGAATATAAGTCAGATCATCTTTCTTGGAAATTTTTTGTGTTGTTTCACATTAGCATTTCGGCCAACGTTATAGCGGCGTGCATTTTTGTCGTCTCCTGTTTCACAGAATTAATATCAATGATCTAGCTAGTTCCTGGTTCTCCAGGATTGGAAGTTGTAGGCGGAACATTCTCAGAAACACAAGTCTGAATCGGCGGAGAGCATATATATTTTTGATTTCCTTTTTGACCTTTAAGGCTTAGAATTGTAATCTGCGGTCGATTTTGAACGTTTTTTTTAATGAAAGTGGATTTGATTTGGCAGATGGTCCTGCAGAGGATTTGTATGGCATTTTTATTAACAAGGTCCGGCGAGAGCGTCCACCGGAGTTGCTTGAAGAGATCAAGGGGTAAATTGACTCATTTCATATAACACTATTTTCATCCCTCATGTTATATTGGATAACTGCTCAGTTCTATTATGTTCACTGACATATTAGGTTGCAGTAATAGGGTTGAGTGTCTTACTCAACCCAGCTTTGATTTCGTGCTAGGTGCTAAATGAATTCTCCGTCGAATCAGCAGGGATATATTCTCGTTTGAATTGTATTTTGCAGCTTAGGGTTAGATTTTATTCCAGGATTAAAAACAAATCCAATAATAAAATGGGAATTTTAGTAGTATGGGTGACAGCTGACTTGTCTCAAATCTCAGCTTTTTTATGGGTGAAATCTGACTTGTTGGGGATTTAGAAAACTCCAAATTATCTACACTCCCTTTTTATCCTCTCTCTCTGCTCTCTCTTTCTCTCACCTTCCCTACCTCTCTTCTCTCCCCAACTTCAAGCAGTGGTGACAGAGAACGGTTCGTTGGGCTCGAGTCCGAGTCAAGTCGGAATTGACTACGGCAAACTTTACGTAATAATAGTTCGATGAATTATAGAATTTAACTAGAATTTCATTTTTATGTGATATTTTGTTTGTTTTATCCGATCAAGATTTTATTTGTAATCTTGTTAGATTTGATTTGAGATTCGGTTAGGATTTAGTAAATCAGGATAGTTGTAGTTGGATTTGGTTTCTTTTTCTTATCACATTAGGTAATTTAGGGTTTTGAAACTTTATAAATATGAGGAATTGGCCTCATTATAATTTATGGTGGTTTTGAAAATTAAGAAAAATTTTGTTTGGAAAAATTTTCTTGCAAACTATTCTTTTGTGTGAGGCAAACAGACCAACCTGCGGGATGCCTCTCAATTCCATCCGTACGGAATTGGCCGTAAGTAAGACGCAGCCCTATTTTTTTTTTTTTTCTTTCTTCCGTCATTACCACAAAGGCTGTGGCCAACTTGATCAGAAGAAAAGAAGAAAGAAAAAACTTCAAATGTGCGACATTGACGCCATCAAAGCCCTAACACTGCCTTCCCTCCGATCGAGCCGTTGCAGCAACACTTGCGCCGTCATCTCCATGTGAGCTTCTCTACGCCAGCGTGCTATTAACGACTCCTTCGGCTTTTGTTTCGTTTCTGCAACTACTCTAACCCTAACCCTAATCTATCCTCCATTATCTTTTTCGAAAACCTAACCCTAATTATTTTCGTTCTATTAGATTAGATGTTCCAATCGAGGAAGCAATCGAGAAAGATAAACAATTCACGATTGAGAGTGTAAGAAGGGCAAAAGAGTATACACTCTTGGGTTGTATTAACCAAGATATATAGTATAAGGGATTGTTTTACTATGGTAATAATGACTATTATAGTAAGAGTATAACTGGGATTACATACTATATAGTTCTACTCTATAGAAGGCAATAATCCTACTGGGATTACATACTATATAGTCCTACTCTATAGAAGGCAATAATCCTACTCTATAAAAGGCAATAATACACGGTATCCTAATGTCGATAAACTAAACAAATATATCGTAACACCCATCGCAAGCTAAGCATCCGGTGGTCAAATGCGAAGATTGAGCCACAATATCGAAAACCGAGAGGGTGACAAAGGTTCGGTGATAATGTCGGCAAGTTGCTTGTTAGAAGGGATATAGATTAAGGCCAATATCACCAGACTGGATTTTTTCTGCAATAACTGATGGTCAAGTTCAATGTGCTTCGTGTGAGCATGGAGAACAGAATTGGCCGCAAGGTAGGTGGTGCTGAGATTATCGCAATAAATACTGATAGAGCACCATAAGAAAACATGAAGGTCACGAAGGAGACGACGAATCCAGACTGTCTCAGCAAGTGTGTAAGCTACAGCATGATATTCTGCTTCAGAACTGGAACGAGAGATGGTGGATTGTTTCTTAGCAGGCCAGGAGATAAGATTTGGCCCAAGAAAAATGCAATATCCAGAAGTAGAGCGACGTGTATCCGGACAACCAGCCCAATCAGCATCAGCGAAGGCCATAAGAGAAGGATTGTCGCAGTGAAATATAGAAACGCCATAAGACAGCGTCCTCCGAATATAACGTAGAATACGCTTGACCGCTTGCATGTGCGGTTCACGAGGTGCATGCAGATACTGGGCAACAGTGTTGACGGCATATGAAACGTCCGGTTTGGTGAAAGTGAGATACTTGAGAACACCAACTATCTGACGATAAGTATATGGATCCTCAAGAAAACGCCCCTCATAAGAAAAGAAACGAGACGCCGGCGAAAGAGGAATACAAACGGGCTTATTGTCAAGAAACCCATCTCGTTGACGCAGTTGATGCGCATATTTTTGCTAAGATAGATGAAGACCAAAGGGGAAGCGATGAACCTCAATACCCAAAAAATAATGCAGCGGTCCGAGATCCTTCATGGGAAATTCGCGGTGTAAAGTGACAATAAGACCATCGAGAAGAGATGAGGAGCTGCCGGTGACAATAATATTATCAACATACAAGAGGAGAACAAGAGTGCCAGACAACTAGACAAGGAATGACAAACAAATATCGAGGGATCAGCAGTGCTGCCAACAAAACCAATCTCAGAAAAAAAGGAAGTAAAGCGTTGGAACCAAGCCCGAGGAGCTTGTTTGAGACCATATATCGCTTTGCGTAGACGGCAAACGTGACTGGGAAGCGAAGGATGTATAAAGCCAAGTAGTTGATCCATATAAACCTCCTTAGAGAGTGTCATGAAGAAAGACATTCTTCACGTCAAGTTGTCGGAGAGACCATCCAGAGGGGAGAGCGACCAAAAGATCAGTACGGATAGTGGTCGACTTGACAACCGAAGAAAAAGTCTCATCAAAATCAATGCCTTTTTGCTGTTTGTAACCCTGAGCCACTAGTTGAGCTTTGAGACGCTCAAAAGAGCCATCCGCCTTTTGGTTGACTTTGTAGACCCATTTACAGCCAATAAAATTGACGAAAGAAGGAGCATGAACAAGCTCCCAAATATCATCAGTGAGCAATGCATCAAATTCTTCAGCCATAGGAGCACACCAACCTGCATCCTGAAAAGCTTCATGAAAAGTGCTAGGCTCAGTAGGAAGAGTAGTAAGAGCAGAAACCAGAAAGAAAGTAGACCTGGCAAAACTCTTAGTCATGGATCGAGTAAGCATAGAGTGTGTTTGGATTGGTAAAGAAGGCTCAGAAGGCGGAGGCGAAGGTAGCCAGTTAGATGTGAAAGGCGTCAACTCAATAGGAGAAAGGGAAGCTGTAGCAGTAGTAGGTTGGAGGGTGTGTCGTCTGGTATACACTCGAAGTTCAGGTTGACCAGCAATAGTGGCAGCATGTTCATCACTAACCTGTCTGGCATCATGATTCAAGGTAGAAGGAAAAGTTGATACAGTCTCAAACGGTGAAACAGGTGTATTTGAACCAACATCCGTAGAAGGGCGTGTGAAGGAAAAACCAGAGATGGCATCAATAGTAGAAGGACTTTCGCCCAGTAAGGGAGGATTAGAAAGAAAATGTTGAAACATTTGAAAGTTTAAGGTAGTGGAGGAAGGTGAGGAAGAAAATTTAGAAAGACAAGAATAAGGAAAAACAGTTTCAACAAAAGTAACATGGCGAGAAATAAAAACTTTACCAGTGCTTGGATAGAGGCAGTGAAAGTGTCACGCCCCGAGCCCGCCACTTTGGTCAGATTCAAGCACGCCGACAGACCGCCGAACGGACAGAGTTTTCCCTGTACCGCAGACAGAGTCTCCCCTGTACGTCCAAGGCATCGCAATCAACACAATGTACTAAGTTCCAACTAGGAACTCATTTCAATCAAAGATTGCATAAGTATCGAAAACATAAAACTACTTGCTATTACAAGCATTCACTTTACATATGTTTTACATCACAATTTTCTTTTACATTCAACTTCCGAATACAATCCAGTAATTACAATTATTACAAGTTTGATACATTTGTATTCTTTTCACTGTCTATACCCCTAGCTAGCCGACTGGGGTACTTCTATCTCTGGTCTCTGGGGTAGGGCGCTATCTACGGAGCTACGTCCTTGCCTCGCGCTGCCGCGCTGCTCACGTGTGTACCTGTACCCCTAAAAACAATACGGGGGTGAGAACTATTATCCATAGTTCCCAGTGGGCACGGTCACCCAAGGGAAAAGCTCGACCAATAGATCCGAGGAGGCACTGCAACATGTTAGTCCAACAGATATCTATGCAATTATTGAAATACATGTTTTGCCTCACAATATGCAATATGAAATTCATGCAACTATGCAAGTAGATTAAATGATTTTACTCTCTATCATTTGCCATTCTTAACTATTTGCAATTCTTTCTTATTAACCACTATTTCTTCTTAGCTATTCTCAACCCTTAGCTATTCTTTATTATTTGCTATTCCTTAACATTAGCCGTTCTTTATTCTGTATTCTTAGTCATATTATGCTCATTGGCCATTCTTTCCTAAGGTTACTCTTACCTTAGCCACACTATGCCACTCGACTCGGTCTTGAGTCAATCAACTGCGGATAATCCGCGCTCTGTTCGGCTCGAGGTGAAGGAACTCTCACAAGCACCTTAGCCAACCACAGCCCACCGCGGTCTATGACCTAGACACCCGGCGGGGAAATCGTCGCACATGCCGCGACGATGGTTCGAGTCAACCAACGGTATGATCCACAAACCGGCTCAACCGGTATAATCCACAAACCAGCTTACCCATCCGGCGGCGAAATCGTCGAACACGCCACGCCGATGGTATAGCCCCGGGCGGCGAAATCGTCGCACGTGCCCCACACCCCTCTCGGTGTGATCCATAAGCTCTGAGATTCCGGAATCCATTTCCACATAACTCAAGGGTTGGTCTTANCATCACAATTTCTTTTTACATTCAACTTCCGAATACAATCCAGTAATTACAATTATTACAAGTTTGATACATTTGTATTCTTTTCACTGTCTATACCCCTAGCTAGCCGACTGGGGTACTTCTATCTCTGGTCTCTGAGGTAGGGCGCTATCTACGGAGCTACGTCCTTGCCTCGCGCTGCCGCGCCGCTCACGTGTGTACCTGTACCCCCAAAAATAATACGGGGGTGAGAACTATTGTCCATAGTTCCCAGTGGGTACGACCATCCAAGGGAAAAGCTCGACCAATAGGTCCGAAGAGGCACTGCAACATGTTAGTCCAACAGATATCTATGCAATTATTGAAATACATGTTATGCCTCACAATATGCAATATGAAATTCATGCAACTATGCAAGTAGATTAAATGATTTTACTCTCTATCATTTGCCATTCTTAACTACTTGCAATTCTTTCTTATTAACCACTCTTTCTTCTTAGCTATTCTCAACCCTTAGTTATTCTTTATTATTTGCCATTCCTTAACATTAGCCGTTCTTTATTCTGTATTCTTAGTCATACTATGCTCATTGGCCATTCTTTCCTAAGGTTACTCTTACCTTAGCCACACTATGCCACTCGACTTGGTCTTGAGTCAATCAACTGCGGATAATCTGCGCTCTGTCCGGCTCGAGGTAAAGGAACTTTCACAAGCACCTCAGCCAATCACAGCCCACCGCGGTCCATGACCTAGCCACCCGGCGGCGAAATCGTCGCACACGCCACGACGATGGTTCGAGTCAACCAACGGTATGATCCACAAACCGGCTCAACCGGTATAATCCACAAACCGGCTCACCCATCCGGCGGCGAAATCGTCGCACACGCCACGCCGATGGTATAGCCCTGGGCGGCGAAATCGTCGCACGTGCCCCACACCCCTTTCGGTGTGATCCATAAGCTCTGGGATTCCAGAATCCATTTCCACATAACTCAAGGGTTGGTCTTCACCCTATAGTATCGACCTACCTAGGTCCATTGTCCTTTCCATCCTAGGTCCTATTGACTCTAGGTTTAATGCTTTTATCACATAACCTAGGTTTACTTTAACTCTAGATTCAATCTCAACCTATGTTCTCTAACATTAGGTTTAATGCCATTCTTGGTTAACCTATGTTTGCTAACACTAGGTTTAATATTACTCTTGTTCAACCTATGTCCTTGACACTAGGTTCAATGCCACTCGATCTATATGTATATATATGTCCACATGCACATGTCATTTAACATAGTTCTTTATATGTCAACTTGCATTAACCATCACATCATCATGCATTTTTTAGCATTATCCACATGCATCCATTTAGCATTTCTATATCATGCTTATCATATATTCACTTAGCATTCTTACATTAGCATTTCTATAACATGCAACGTGCATTCAACTAGCATTAATCAATGCATTTATCTAGCATTTCTATACTATGTCATTCATGCATTCATTGGTAGCCCATATAGCATTCATCTCATGCATTCACATACTCTAACATTAGCTACCACTATATGCATCAATGATAAACACTTATCTTAGACATACAGGTGACCTTGTCGCTTCGGTAAACTCAACCCACCTCAATTCGCACTCCGATTGTTTGTAGTCACTTGCAGTCGGCCTCCCGTGGCACCCGTGACCCGGTTCGGCCCAAACTCTCGCGCGACCACCTGAACGGCCACCAATCCACGATCCGGAAATTCTGGAGTTTATATCTCGACACCACGATGCTCCGTATCCGATCTCGTGATTTTTAGACGTCTATTCCGCATGCTGCGGCTATCTGTACGAAAAGCGATGTTTCGTCAATAACTTTGCGTACACTCGTCGGATTGTCGAACCGAGTGCACCAACGCGTTCGTTATACCCCTAATTAGGTTTCCACATGGTCAAAATAGATCAAAACCCCGTATGAGCAAAACCCCTCTCTGGGATGCCCTAACATGACATTTGCTCAAAATCGCCGATTTGATCTATAAAGCTAAGCAAAGCTAGCTTAGAATTCCTCTAGAAATTCTCTAGTATCATTTCCAAGCCATTCTACTCATCTCTAGGGCAACAAAAGATAACCCTAGCTTTTCACCATGAGAGAGCTTTGAGAAACCATGGATTTCATGGTGCTCATGCCTCAAAAGAGCTTCTAAGCTTGCAAGAAAGTCCAAAATACTAAACCTTAGGGTAAAAATCTAAACCCTAGATGTATTCTTGCATGAGAGCTCACCTTAGCCCGAGCTTTCCAAATCCACCTTGTAGGAGAGCCTCGACACCCTTCAAAAGCTCCAATCTCCACTTAATCTCCTCCAAATCCACCCCTTCTCCACCTTGGTAGAGGGTTTCTAGAGAGAGAGAGAGAGAGGGAGAGAAATGAGTGTAGGAGGGGCTGCTGTGAAGGAGAGGGTGTTTGGGGTTATATATAGTGTGCTATAATTGCAACTAGGCCCCCCAAACATTCTATTTTGCAACAGGTCAAAATCTGCTGCCAGAGCCAAAGTGTACCGGTACACGGGATTTTGTACCGGTACATTCTCGCGCAGAGGCAAACCCGAGAGCAACTCTCTCGATTTTGTAGCATTTGTACCGGTACACTTTCAATGCTGTACCGGTACACATTGCTGTATCGGTACACTCTCAGTGTTGTACCGGTACACATTGCCCAGAATGCTGTTTTGGCTCCGACTCGACTTTACTTCGCGTCGGTCGATGCCAAAACCTTTCTAACACCTTTAGAACCCATTATTAACTCTTCCAACCTTGTTGGAATGTTAATTGGACTTTGTCCATCCATTTTTCTCGCACACTTTAGCCAATTTGGCTAAAGTCCATTATTCTTCACCGAGTTTCGATATGTTACATTCTCCACCCCTTAAAAGAATTTCGTCCGCAAAATTTAAACCACACCTCAATTCGATTTATAGAACAATTTGAGGGTTCCAATGCACTTTCGCACTCCAGGATGGCCTTTCTTTCATCGGATCATCCAAAGGCCCACTACGGAGGATGTGAGGCTAGTTTCACTCACATTTGCTTAGCACATCATCGAAAGTGCATTACGATTCCCGCGAGTCTTGGTGGCAGCGCGAGTCGATACTCGACGACTCTACACGCTCCAACATCACTCGCAACTAGCTTGCAAAGAACTTTTCTTTGCATTTCTCACCTCATGTCAGGACACACCCCGATTCGATCACCGGCATTGCTTAAAAGCAATATCATGGGTGCATCGCCCAATCGCGAATGCTCCAATCCTATCTGGACCTTGCTCTACCAAGAGATGGCATACCTCGGCACATCTCCAATTCAATCCTCAAAAGAGCATTACTCTCCAAACCACGTGGCTATTCACCATCCAAGCGTCTCCTGGAGACCACTTTATCTTTTCTCTCATAAGCCACGGCCAATACCAATTGTTCTGACTACGAACTCACACGAATCACTCGTTCGTGTCTCCATGCCGAATTCATCGACAAAGCTATCGGCCAAACCGCTTACCTCGGCTTCCTCAACTCCACAGGTGATCTACAGATCACCAACCCTACGTAGGCCTACCGCCTAGACCTGACTTGCTACACGCGACGTCTCTCGCTCGCAAGCGCAGACCCAATCACAATCGGGCGAAATTCTTACTTGGGAATTCGCACACACTCCAACCAGGAGTGCTCAAGATCCCAAACCACGTCAAGTCCACGGGTTGGGTTACTACACACTCGGTGTATTCTCGATCTCATGATCCATCACGTGGCATTCCACGTCCCCGGGTCTAAGCTCGGACTACCACCTTGACCAAAAACTCTCGCCCTACCCGTAGGTACCGGGCCACTTCCACTCGTAGCTGACTGCGCCTGCCCAATGGGCCCAGGCTCCACAGTCCATAAATGGTCCAGGCACGGGTCGTCCCCAAGCACTACCGGCCAACGTCGTCTCACACGACATACTCACCCGAGCAATACACGTACCACTATCGGCTCCTAAGCACCTAGTGCGAGCCACCAGCCCCACGAGTGATCCATGGCCCGCTTCATATTTTGCCATGCCGAAGTGCTACTGCCATCTCACTCATCCGGCTGAATTGAAACCGCACTCTACGAGTACCCACACTCGAGCGCTCTGCACGCCTCTCTAGCGTTCCACACTAAATCCAGCATTAGGCAACCTTGCCTATGCACGCCAACTACACGGGTTCAACTGCCTACCTCACATCGAGGCACTATTAGGCCCACGTGCCCGTATTTGGCCACTAACCGGCCATCCTCTCAACAACGATTCCACTTTCACTGTTCGATCTAACGAAACGATATTCGAAACTCTCGGAGTATTCGGGTATCCTCAAACATCATGGCTCAATTCTCGCAATATACTAATTATTGCCTTGAGAGTCGCTTCACCATTTCATCCTCCTCGCGAGTCTCATTCTCGTCCAAGAATCATTGCTAGCAATTTGCTAGTGCCATCTAATTCTCTACCTGCTCCAGCAGGCGCTACACTCGCCGCATAAGCATGCCCAGGTATCTACACCTACCCATCCACTTGGTCCCTACTATACTAATGCATAATAGTAGCAACTGACCACATGATAAGTGCATGCAATGCATCAACTTGAGATTATGCAAAAGTATATGCTTGCCTAATTAACTCATACCTGCCCTGATGTCATCAGCAGCAGCAGGTTCCACAACTCGAGCTGCGAATCCACGGCCACCTGGCGCCCGTCGCGAACCCTCTGGTTGCATCGTCCTTAGCGGCCGCTCTCCCGACCATGCTGCAGGTGGCACACCTGCAGACTGTCCCAGAGAGGAATTGGCCGTCGCCAGCATCAAAGCCCGGCCTTCACCTTGCGGACACTCGTCCCGCATATGGCCCGGCAGCCCACACTTGAAGCATTTGCCTTCTTGCTGCCCACACTGTTGTGGGAAATAAAGGCCCCCACAAATAACACATCTTGCCGAGAACCGAATGCGGTATGTCCCCGGAGCTCGAGATCGCGAGCGCGAACTCGCTGAAGTCCATTGGGAACTTGACTGACCAGCGGATCCACTCGTTGGTCGTCCTTTCCCCTTCTCCTTGTAATACGACTTGCGTTCCTCCTGTATAAACGTGTTGCCTTGTTCTATCCACAAGGCCCGATCCAGAACTTCGGCAAAAGTCTGCAACTCAAGTATAAGCACAGGCTTGTAAAGATCCGGCCGAAGTCCACGCATGAAGCAGTCAGCCTTATCCTTGTCATCCCGTACCACGCTCGGGATACAATGCACGATACGAGAAAACTCCCGCTCGTATTGCCTGACTGAGCGGTCTTCTTGCCGTAGCTTCCGGAACCTTTCCTGAAGCTTCCTTTTCTTACTGTCGGGGAAGTAAGTCGAGAACAGCATTCCCCGAAACTCCTCCCAAGTCATAGGAGGGAGACTAGGTGATCGATCTCGCTTGACGCCTTTCCACCACACCTTCGCCGACTGTTTCAAGTAGTGCACGGCTAGGTGTACCTTGTCTCGCTCCACCGTGTACAGATCTCCGAAGAGTGTTTCCATGGAATCAATCCACATCTCTACGATCCACGATTCTGCATCCTCTCCATCAAAGGTAGGCGGATCAAATTTCTTGAAAGCCATGAGGACCCCCAAAACTCGCTCCCTCTTCGCCTCCACCTCTGAACCAATAAAGGTCGGATCGCCCGACCCCGACAGAAACGCCTCCGCCGCAACTCCCGGCCGTCCGCGACGAGCCGCAGCCGGTGCAGTCACCAGCTGATCCACCGTTTCTTGAAGCCTCTTCATGCGCTCCTCTTGGCGCATGGCAGCTTCCTGCTAACGCTGCACCACATTAGCTTGTTGCCTCATCATTCCCACGAGTGTGGCCAACTGATCACAAAGCTCTTGAGTCTCCGCTCGCGTCGGTTTGCTCGGGAACACCACTCGTTCCATCCCGTGCCGATCTAGATGAAGATCGCCTACGCGGTGCCATCGTTCCTTGAAACACGATAACTCGATCAGTTCTCGAGCCAAAGGGTTGAACACGAGACACTAACAATGACTCTAAAAGTCAATCGAGCGAAAGTCACGCAAAGGCGTCTATTCACATCACTCGGTTTCATGTTGTGTATACCCAACATGAACACGCTCGGTTGAGAATAAACCACATCTCGAGTCCACCTCTAATATCCGTCTTAGAGGTTCATGACGCGACCAAATCCATAATCCTTTCGCCACAAGTCACATTTCCTCGTCTCTCATGAGCCTTAACCTCTATGGTTTCACCATCCTAGGGTCTCCTACGTTCACATAAACCATCCCCATTCTCTACTTTATGCTCCGATACCATCTTATCTGTCACGCCCCTAGTCCGCCACTTTGGTCGGATTAGGGCACGCCGACAGACCGCCGAACGGACAGGGTTTTCCTGTACCGCGAACAGAGTCTCCCCTATACATCCAAGGTGTCGCAATCAACACAATGTACTAAGTTCCAACCAGGAATACATTTCAATCAAAGATTGCAAAAGGAAGTATCAAAAACATAAAACTACTTGCTATTACAAGCATTCACTTTACATATGTTTTACATCACAATTTCCTTTTACATTCAACTTCCGAATATAATCTAGTCATTACAATTATTACAAGTTTGATACATTTGTATTCTTTTCATTGTCTATACCCCCGGCAAAACTCTTAGTCATGGATCGAGTAAGCATAGAGTGTGTTTGGATTGGTAAAGAAGGCTCAGAAGGCGGAGGCGAAGGTAGCCAGTCAGATGTGAAATGCGTCAACTCAATAGGAGAAGGGGAAGCTGTAGCAGTAGTAGGTTGGAGGGTGTGTCGTCTGGTATACACTCGAAGTTCAGGTTGACCAGCAATAGTGGCAGCATGTTCATCACTAACCTGTGTGGCATCATGATTCAAGGTAGAAGGAAAAGTTGATACAGTCTCAGACGGTGAAACAGGTGTATTTGAACCAACATCCGTAGAAGGGCGTGTGAAGGAAAAACCAGAGATGGCATCAATAGTAGAAGGACTTTCGCCCAGTAAGGGAGGATTAGAAAGAAAATGTTGAAACATTTGAAAGTTTAAGGTAGTGGAGGAAGGTGAGGAAGAAAATTTAGAAAGACAAGAATAAGGAAAAACAGTTTCAACAAAAAGTAACATGGCGAGAAATAAAAACTTTACCAGTGCTTGGATAGAGGCAGTGAAAGTGTCACGCCCCGAGCCCGCCACTTTGGTCGGATTTGGGTACGCCGACAGACCGCCGAACGGACAGGGTTTCCCCTGTACCGCGGGCAGAGTCTCCCCTGTACGTCCAAGGCGTCGCAATCAACACAATGTACTAAGTTCCAACCAGGAACACATTTCAATCAAAGATTGCATAAGGAAGTATCAAAAACATAAAACTACTTGCTATTACAAGCATTCACTTTACATATGTTTTACATCACAATTTCTTTTTACATTCAACTTCCGAATACAATCCAGTAATTACAATTATTACAAGTTTGATACATTTGTATTCTTTTCACTGTCTATACCCCTAGCTAGCCGACTGGGGTACTTCTATCTCTGGTCTCTGAGGTAGGGCGCTATCTACGGAGCTACGTCCTTGCCTCGCGCTGCCGCGCCGCTCACGTGTGTACCTGTACCCCCAAAAATAATACGGGGGTGAGAACTATTGTCCATAGTTCCCAGTGGGTACGACCATCCAAGGGAAAAGCTCGACCAATAGGTCCGAAGAGGCACTGCAACATGTTAGTCCAACAGATATCTATGCAATTATTGAAATACATGTTATGCCTCACAATATGCAATATGAAATTCATGCAACTATGCAAGTAGATTAAATGATTTTACTCTCTATCATTTGCCATTCTTAACTACTTGCAATTCTTTCTTATTAACCACTCTTTCTTCTTAGCTATTCTCAACCCTTAGTTATTCTTTATTATTTGCCATTCCTTAACATTAGCCGTTCTTTATTCTGTATTCTTAGTCATACTATGCTCATTGGCCATTCTTTCCTAAGGTTACTCTTACCTTAGCCACACTATGCCACTCGACTTGGTCTTGAGTCAATCAACTGCGGATAATCTGCGCTCTGTCCGGCTCGAGGTAAAGGAACTTTCACAAGCACCTCAGCCAATCACAGCCCACCGCGGTCCATGACCTAGCCACCCGGCGGCGAAATCGTCGCACACGCCACGACGATGGTTCGAGTCAACCAACGGTATGATCCACAAACCGGCTCAACCGGTATAATCCACAAACCGGCTCACCCATCCGGCGGCGAAATCGTCGCACACGCCACGCCGATGGTATAGCCCTGGGCGGCGAAATCGTCGCACGTGCCCCACACCCCTTTCGGTGTGATCCATAAGCTCTGGGATTCCAGAATCCATTTCCACATAACTCAAGGGTTGGTCTTCACCCTATAGTATCGACCTACCTAGGTCCATTGTCCTTTCCATCCTAGGTCCTATTGACTCTAGGTTTAATGCTTTTATCACATAACCTAGGTTTACTTTAACTCTAGATTCAATCTCAACCTATGTTCTCTAACATTAGGTTTAATGCCATTCTTGGTTAACCTATGTTTGCTAACACTAGGTTTAATATTACTCTTGTTCAACCTATGTCCTTGACACTAGGTTCAATGCCACTCGATCTATATGTATATATATGTCCACATGCACATGTCATTTAACATAGTTCTTTATATGTCAACTTGCATTAACCATCACATCATCATGCATTTCTTAGCATTATCCACATGCATCCATTTAGCATTTCTATATCATGCTTATCATATATTCACTTAGCATTCTTACATTAGCATTTCTATAACATGCAACGTGCATTCAACTAGCATTAATCAATGCATTTATCTAGCATTTCTATACTATGTCATTCATGCATTCATTGGTAGCCCATATAGCATTCATCTCATGCATTCACATACTCTAACATTAGCTACCACTATATGCATCAATGATAAACACTTATCTTAGACATACAGGTGACCTTGTCGCTTCGGTAAACTCAACCCACCTCAATTCGCACTCCGATTGTTTGTAGTCACTTGCAGTCGGCCTCCCGTGGCACCCGTGACCCGGTTCGGCCCAAACTCTCGCGCGACCACCTGAACGGCCACCAATCCACGATCCGGAAATTCTGGAGTTTATATCTCGACACCACGATGCTCCGTATCCGATCTCGTGATTTTTAGACGTCTATTCCGCGTGCTGCGGCTATCTGTACGAAAAGCGATGTTTCGTCAATAACTTTGCGTACACTCGTCGGATTGTCGAACCGAGTGCACCAACGCGTTCGTTATACCCCTAATTAGGTTTCCACATGGTCAAAATAGATCAAAACCCCGTATGAGCAAAACCCCTCTCTGGGATGCCCTAACATGACATTTGCTCAAAATCGCCGATTTGATCTATAAAGCTAAGCAAAGCTAGCTTAGAATTCCTCTAGAAATTCTCTAGTATCATTTCCAAGCCATTCTACTCATCTCTAGGGCAACAAAAGATAACCCTAGCTTTTCACCATGAGAGAGCTTTGAGAAACCATGGATTTCATGGTGCTCATGCCTCAAAAGAGCTTCTAAGCTTGCAAGAAAGTCCAAAATACTAAACCTTAGGGTAAAAATCTAAACCCTAGATGTATTCTTGCATGAGAGCTCACCTTAGCCCGAGCTTTCCAAATCCACCTTGTAGGAGAGCCTCGACACCCTTCAAAAGCTCCAATCTCCACTTAATCTCCTCCAAATCCACCCCTTCTCCACCTTGGTAGAGGGTTTCTAGAGAGAGAGAGAGAGAGGGAGAGAAATGAGTGTAGGAGGGGCTGCTGTGAAGGAGAGGGTGTTTGGGGTTATATATAGTGTGCTATAATTGCAACTAGGCCCCCCAAACATTCTATTTTGCAACAGGTCAAAATCTGCTGCCAGAGCCAAAGTGTACCGATACACGGGATTTTGTACCGGTATATTCTCGCGCTGAGGCAAACCCGAGAGCAGCTCTCTCGGTTTTGTAGCATTTGTACCGGTGCACTTTCAATGCTGTACCGGTACACATTGCTGTATCGGTACACTCTCAGTGCTGTACCGGTACACATTGCCCAGAGTGCTGTTTTGGCTCCGACTCGACTTTACTTCACGCCGGTCGATGCCAAAACCTTTCTAACACCTTTAGAACCCATTATTAACTCTTCCAACCTTGTTGGAATGTTAATTGGACTTTGTCCATCCATTTCTCTCGCACACTTTAGCCAATTTGGCTAAAGTCCATTATTCTTCACCGAGTTTCGATATGTTACAGAAAGTCTTTATATTTGTCAGAAAGGCCCAAGAAGACACAAGGAAGTGATCGGGGAGAGAGCTTGTGATCTGCAATGTCCTGAACATCGGGATAACACAAACATCCAAAGACTGATAAGTTGTAAGTCAGGAGAAGCACAACCATGGAGAATGTCGTATGCTGATAACGCATTTGAAACAGTAAGACACGGGAGTTGATCTACAAGAAAAACAATAGTTTGAATGGCATCAACCCAAAAACGAGTAAGCAAACCAGCTTGAAATAGTAGACTTCTAACAATGTTAGATAAATGCCTATATTTTTTCTCTACAAGGCCATTTTGTTGAGGAGTGTAAGGACAAGAAAGTCGGTGAATAATTTTATTTTGTGAACAAAGAGTAGAAAACTTGTCATTTATAAATTTCGTGCCATTGTCAGATTGAAAAATTTTTATTGAGTGTGTGAAATATGTTTTCAATTATCATCTTGAACTCGAGAAATTTGTTAAAAACCTTATGTTTAAATTTTAAAAGATAAAACCAAGAAAATGTAAAATAATCATCGATAAAAATAACATAATATTTGTATTCAGAAACCGAGAGCACAGATGATTGCCATATATCAGAATGAACAATATGAAAAGAAAAAACAGACTGAAATTCTGAATCATGAAATGAGAGTTTAACATGTTTTTCCATATTATAAGTATTGCAGATAGATAATTTCAGCGCAGAATTAGAAACAATTTTATTATTTTTAATAAATATAGAAAGAACAGGAAGACTAGGATCGCCTAACCGTCTATGCCAAACATCTCCACTAAATCTAGATGCAACAAGAGCTAGTTGTTACTTATTCCCTACACTTGCAAGTTTAGAAGAAATTGGATAAAATGATGGTCCCGAGCTAGGACATTGAAGAAGCTCCTTCCCTGTTTCCTTGTCCTTCACAGAAAAACCAGTGGAGTCAAATTCAAAAAGAGAATTATTATCATGACAAAACTTACACACTGAAAGTAAATTTCTCTTAATAGCAGGAATAATAAAAACATTTTTAAGAGCAAAGGAGTTAGAAGATGTATTCGATTGAGTTTTACCTGTCTGAGTAATACCAAGTAAATTTTCATTACAAACAAGAATTTTTTCATGCCCATTATAAGTTTTAGAGGATGAGAGAATATTAGAGTTTGCAGTCATATGATTTGACCCTCCGGTATCAGGATATCAGACCTCCTCACTGGGTTCGTGAAGGTTCATAACAGCAAAGGTCTGAGGAACATCATCGACAACGGAAGAATGATTAAACCGTTGTCTGCACTGAAGAGCAAAATGATTGAACTTTCCATAGATCTGACATTGTATGCCAGACTTCGGAATGTACAGTTGTTGATTTGGAGTGTAAGATTGTTGAGGATAATTAGGTTGAGACTGTGGGTAGGTTCCAGGAGAACCACGACCAAAGTTGTGTCTACCACGCTGTCCTCGGCCTCCATGATATCTACACCTCCACGGCCTCCACGATTACCACGTCCACGATTGGCATAAAGAGCTTCACCGTCAATAGTGGAAATAGCAGAGGACGTCGTCATACTAGTATGATGTTGGACTTCTGTTTCTTTTTGCATCCAGAGTAAACGAAGTTGTTTAAATGTGGGCTTATTTTTGTGTGTGTTTAGAGCACTAACAAAACCTCAATATTCTTCTGGTAGCCCTAGAAGAACAGTCATGACCAAATTATGGTCTGACTCAGTTTCACCAATCGCCTGAAGAGCATCACTAATTGACTTGATCTTTTGCATGCTCATGCTCATGCTCATTGAGCCTTTCTTGGTGCTTCTCAATTCAGACTTTAGAGAAAAAGTCGTTGAAGCAGTCTTATCAAGAAAATATACTCCAATAATTCTCCAAGCATCATATGCAGTTTTAGGTGAGCTAAAAGTAACCATTTGTAATATGCTAAGGGATAAAGTGGCATTGATCCATGAAAGTATAGTGGTATCTTTCATTTTCCAACTTAAATATTCCAGGATTTATAACCATCTTCTTATCAACAGTATCGATAGTCTGATAAGGCACAACACCAGTTCTGTCCACATGTGATGTAACACTAAAATTTTCTAGAACATTAAGAAAGACTTGTTTCCACTCAAGATATGTGGAATCAGTGAGTTCTAGTGGTATGAGAGTTTTGATGTTAACAATTGGCAAATTTAAGGTAAAAGAAGACATGTTTGCCACTTTAAGAGAAGGATCTACCGCTAGATATGAAAGAAGAATAAATCGGAATGTAGTGGTTGAGAAAAAGGAAGAACCTGGTTTCTATTGAACTAGCTATACCGAGTGCACAAGAGAGGAACCACTTATCACCAAGCAAGAACGGCTGCACCAAGGAAAGGACTGAGTGACATGAGCAACCAGCGAGTGGCAGTAGAATAGTCCGAGCAGGACCAAAGGAGCAAAGAGGAATCACACTGAGGCTGAAAATACTATAGTATAAGTACTGTAGCACTAATATAGCACCAGCACTGTAGCATCACTGTAGTGGCACTGTAGCAGTGCTGTAGTTATGATATTGTAGCAGTACTGTAGTGAGAGATAGAAGTCCAAGGATAAGGGGGGATAGAACACCAAAAAGAAAAGAACACCTATGGGAGAAGGTGATACTTGTAGTGGATGGCGGCTATGGATTGATATCCTAAATTAGAGTTCCCACTCTGATACCATGTAAGAAGGGCAAAAGAGCATACCCTCTTGGGCTGTATTAACGAATATTTATAGTACAAGAGATTGTCTTACTATGGTAATAATGACTACTATAGTAAGGGTATAACTAGAATTACATACTTTATAATCCTACTCTATAGAAGGTAATAATATACAGTATCCTAATATAAATAAACTAAACAAATATATCGTAACAGAGAGATTTGGGATCGCCCTGTTAACGCGTACTCATTCGAATCTATTCTGTGAGCGTTCGACAATACAAGATTTCGTATCACATTTTCTTATTTAAATTCGAATTTCATATATTTGTTAGAATTTTCTATCTATTCTAGTTGTCGAATATTATTTATTTTGGAACTTCGAAACAAGTCTTAAAATGATGTGTTATTTGATTAGTATCATCTAGATTAGGTTTTGCCTTTCATCGTTTATTTTGCAACGAACTAATCTATTGCATGTCGAGTACTTGTTCATCTAGGTTTTCACCCTGACTACTCGATTAGGATTGAAATTTAGGGACCCATCACCTGAAAACACAACAACGGCCTTAACCATATTTTAGAAAAATTAAGTTGTATATCCATCGATTTGCAAGACATCAAAGATTGGGTCACAGTTCTAGAGACAACTCATGAGCTACTGTCTCAGACTCAAAATAATACTGTTCAGGGAGTCCAACAAACTAGTAAAGGATCTGTGGTTTGCACACTGCCACCTTGACATCCTGCACTGAGGAAACACGACGCACGCCAAATTGGCTTAAAATGATTATGATGACGCAACTTCAAAAATTAAATTAGATGTTCCTGACTTTGATGGAAAACTTGACTCTAAAGCTTTTTCTGATTGGCTATTTTATATGGACCAATTTTCGACTGGTATGATATATCAAAACACCATTGAATAAGATTTACAAAAATGAAACTAACTGGTGCGGCTAGACAATATTGGATTGGAATTGAGTGACAACTTCAGTGGTTAGGTCATGAGCCTATCACTTTGTGGGCAGATATGAAGGCCAAACTTAAGGAAAAAAACAACGGCTTTATGAACAATTAATTTCCTTACACTAGAGTTAACTTTTGGTAACTGATTACATGACCTAGTTTGATGGGTTGACACTCCGATGTGATCTTAGGGAGGATGAAGAAATGACCCGTGCCTGATTTCATACTGGTTTAGGTGAGGATTTACAGCGAGAAATTATACCACATATGGCTAAAACCAATAGAACAAACTTTTCAACTAGCCCTAAAATATTAGTAGTGGTACCTGAAGCCACCAACTAAAAAGTTCACTTCTCAAGCCGGGGAGTCGAATCCTACAACGTGGTATGATAGAAACTGGCAAACCTCTGCTTCAAATACTCACATCTCAAAACCTAGTGCATCAACCCAGGAATTTAAAGGAAAGTATATAGCTACTACCAACACCTCATCTGTGTGTTTTAAGGTTATGTTTGGTTCAGGAATAAGCTATTTTTGGTTTTTCGTGGGATAGGTATTATTAGTGGGATATAGAGGGATTAGAACAATTTTATGTTTGGATAAAAATTGGGTTATTTAGAGGGATAAGAAAAATCACATTTGGATGTTTAGATTAGAATAGCAGGAATAAGATCAATTATAGTTGTAAAATAATAATATTTTATTTAAATAATAAGCATGTTAATTACTAATAAAATAATATTTTAACAAGTTAATTAATTAATTAACTTGGAATATTGTATAAGATGATGGAGAAACAGGGTTTTTTAGTGTAATAGTCTTTTCCTAAACATTTATTCTAAAAATAAGTTTATTAAATTTTTATTTATAAATATAGTCTTATAAAAGCGGTGAATCATTCACCGCTTTTAAAAGCTGTGAATCATTCACCGCTTTCTTTATTTTTTTCATTTTTTTCTATATTTTTATAATAATAAAAGCGGTGAATGGTTTACCGCTTTTATTTTTTTTCTACTCCTAATGAGAAGTTATAAATGCGGTGAATCATTCACCGCATTTATAGAACTATTTTTATAATTATTTTTTTAACAAAATTATTTTTATAATTATAAAAATTAATAAGATTATTTATAAAAAAAATTCGAGAAACATGTTAATTATTAATAAAATAATATTTTAACATGTTAATTAATTAATTAAATAGAAATATGTATAAGATGATAGAGAAGCATGGTAATTAGTAAATTAATTATAAAAAATAAATAAATGCGTTAACTAATTAATTAATTATACATTTAGTTAATAAATTAAGTAGATAAGTGAAAATATTAATTATTTAATTAATATAAATATTAGTAATAATTTGAATAAACATATTAAATTAGTTTATTATTTAATTAGCTGAATGATTATAAAAAAATTATTTGTTATTATTTAATTAAATATATATCAATTTAATAAGTCAAGTGGTTAATAGATATTAAATAAGTTAATAATTAGTTATTAATTAGCAATATTTTATAATTATTAGAAACTTATTAATAGAAAATAATATTTAAGAACTTGATTTGTTAAGAATATAATATACTAATTATTATAGTTTAATAAATAAGTCAATATTTAAAGGGGAGAATAAATGACAAGAGTAGCTATTCCATCGGGATGCAAGAATAGTAATTCTCTTCTCTTAACGAGTTATTCTAGAATAACCTGTTAATAGAGGAATAGCTTTTTGTCATCCCATTTGGTAGAATAAGGGGGATAAACACCTTTATTTCCTGTTTATCCCCCAACTAAACAGGCCCTAAGGTTTGTAAATTAAGTCATTATGAACGTGACTGTCCTAAAAGAAACTTGGTTATCAAACAGATTAAGGATGACCTAGAGGAGGTTGAACATGTAGCTAATGAGGTTGCTAGTGACATAGGATTTTCTTGATGAAGGCTAACTTATACAAGTAATGCATTATGTTCTAGCTACTCCAAAAGAGGAAGAGGATTGGAGACGCACGTCTATATTTCAAACTTACATGAAACACGATGACAAAAGTTATAAAGTTATTATTGATAGATGAGAGTTGCACAAACGTAGTCTCTAAGGCGACCCTTGATAGGATGAAGTTAAAACCCGCGCACCCATACAAAGTAGATTGGGTCAATGAAACCACCATACCCGTTACACATAGATGTTTGGTCCCTCTACGTTTTGCCACCTATAAGTATCACGTTTAGTGTGACGTTCTTCCTTTGGACTTTGCTCATCTACTCTTAGGATGACCATGGATTTATGATGGGGATCTTATACATTTCGGAAAACTTAATATATACACTTTCATTCACAATGGACCAAAGATAATTTTAAAATCGTCTAAACCACATCCGCATAAACCCCACTCAATGCATTGCATGCATCAAGTTCCACTAGTGTGCCTCGAACAAACAAACAACTCCATCTTTTGACCAAGAAGCATATTGCTCGTCGTTTAAAATTTATTCTCAAACCAATTGGCCCTTCAAACTTTCCATTTAATGCAAATGCATTTTCATTGCATAATCAAGACTATTATTTTGGGGATATAAAACAAATAATTTTCGGCAATAAAACTTATAAGAATTTCTTAATGAACTGATGCGAGAAAACGAAGTTAAAAGAAATATAATGATTGCGGATATTATGTCCGAAAAGTGTTTGCGCGAAATTGATAAGAAATTGTTTGCGGATATTATCTCCGAAAAGCATTTATGCGAAATTGATAAGAAATTGTTCACATATGGATTTTTTCTAAATTTCTTGAGAAAGTTGAATTCATTATTTTTTTGGTGGATCTTTTCCTTGATTTTATATTCAGCTTTATTTTCATTATTCCTAACAAAACTATATGTAAATCCATATAATTCCCTTTATTTGATCAATGAACCAGTACCTCATTTTTTGACCCTTTTCTCTAGATCTATAATAATGTTGCAGGAAGAGAAGGAAAAGATGGAGGAGTATTATGATAGCAGTCTGTTGTTATGAACTTACGCGAAATCGCTTGTCAAGCCTGTGCAACGATCTCCTTCCTTCGCAAAGTGTGCAAGCCTGTCTCTCTACTTGCTAGCTTGGGCCTGCTCATCCTAAGACTAAATACAAGAGAGAGTTTGAGGACTGTTGTAGTACTAGCGAAGGTACCCGCGTGTTGCAGCATGTAGATTTCGCAAAAACAAATAAGTAAATAAAGTTGTAGAAAGAAATCTAGATATTGAACTCCATTTGTAGATAGCACAAAATAAAATGAGTTGTCCCTATACCAGAAATAAAGTAATTTCAATTATGTTTTCGGTTCAGCAATCATGTATACTAGTTTAGTAACTCGTGCGATACGACTGGTAGATAATTGGAAAAAAAAATAGAAAAAACGGCGTCAATGAAAAAGGAAACGATAATGGAAGAATCGATGATAAGGGGTGGGATTTATCTTGCCGATGAACGAAGGTAACGGCCGAAGGAAGAGGAAGAGGAACAGTTCGGCCTAATGCAGAGGTGTGATCCGATTCGATTCAAGCAAAAAAAAAAAAAAGGAAATCCTGTTTGGTTCAAGCAAAGAAAGAGAAAAACTTGAGCCGGTTCAGGATTGAACCCACACTATACAGTGATCAGTTTGGTTTAAGCAAGAAAATAGAATAATTCGGTTCAAAGATGGAAATACGTGGAGCAGTTGAGCCAGCTCAACCCAATGCAATAGGTTGACCCGATTCCGTTCAAGTAGAGAAAGAGAGAAACCAGGGTCGGCTCAAGTAAAGAAAGAGAAAAATATGCGGAAGACTTGAGCCGATTCAGGAGAGCCCATACTCAACAATGATCAGTTCAGTTCAAGCAAAAAAAGAGAAAAATCTAGTTCGGTTCAAGCAAAGAAATAGAAAAACATGTGGAGGACTTGAGTCGGTTCGGGGTGGAACTCAACAATAAAGGAAAAATTGCCATGTGGCAAAGTTAGGAGGAATAATATATAGGTATAGATTTGCTTGAGAGTAGAAATGTTACAATTGATTTCCTAAGGAGTGGGGGTGCAGGTCACAACTATATATAGACTACTCGCTACCAAGAAGTCAAATGGAAAGACACCAAGTAGCGCAAAACTACAAGCCAAAGCGAGAGGCTACAAGCTCCCAAGAGACTACTTTTTACCCTCCTAGAAACTTTAACAGACTCTTGACTCTTTGGCATCCGCACCCAGTCCTGATACTCGTAGATATGCTTATAGAAGGCCCCAGCAAAACTTCAGGCAGTGATCTCCTTTGGAGTTGGGTGATTGCAAAGAAGAAATCAGGGGAAAATATTATGTCCATGACAACCTCCCCTATCTAACGTGTAGACGCCTTTGTCGTGGGCCAAGCCAACCCTGGTCCGTGTTGCCTTACTTGTAGTTCGTTGTGCCTTCGCCCCTATACCGCCTCAAACCTTGCTACCGTAATTTGCCTTCATTTCCACGCCAGCCCCCAGTGCCTTGCCCCTCTGAGCATGAACACTAGCCAGCTCACTGTCTGGAGAATTCCGTTGTTGAGTCTGAACTGCCGGGTGCGCTTGTCATCCGTGACACGTACGCGCATGCCGCCAAGCTGTGGATGCTCCCTAGTCCCCTTAGGCTTTTTCTTGGCTTTGTGCTTGACGGAATGACTTGCACCTTGATTCAGCTAGCTGCTTCAGCACCTCTCAAGAGTTGACAGCCTCGTCCTCGCTTAGGTTCTCCTCAAGGTTATCAGCCCACTCACACTTCACCTCCTTGTAAAGCTACAAGGCGGTGAGGGTTTCGTTCTTCGTTGGCTCCCTCCGACACATTGGAACCATCCAGGGGGCTAATTCATCCATGAAGCTCAGCACCCACAAGTGTGGCATGGGCGTCGCTTTCGACGAAACTAAGAAGTCCATCCCGAGGATTACTCTAAATTCATCAAGCGGCCCAACAGTGAGGTTGGTTGTGCCTTTCCACGGGTTGATGGCTATTTCCACACTTTTGCAACCCCTGCGATTGGTCGCGCTCCGGAGTTGGTCGTCTTGATGTGGTTTGCATTCTTTTTAGGCGTGAAGCCCAACCGCTTGGCCTTTGCCTCCGCGATGAAGTTTTGTGTTAGCATCTATCATTGCCCACGTGGCCCTCCCATTTAGGGTCACATCGACGAACATTAGTTCCCTCCTGCAGAGCTTGCCACTGGTTGGCTACCCACGAACCTCATTGACGAGCCTTAGTGCGCCCATCCTTAACAGTTCCCCTTCGTCTTCACCCTCCACTTGGACAGCAGCCACGTGTTTTCCCTTTTTGTTGCTTCGGTTTCAAGTCCCTTGGCTAATTGTTCTCGCTGCATGCATAGCACATGATCTTCGTAGGTGGCGGGGCAGGATTCTGCCTGTGCCCCTTCACGTCCTCTGGACACAGTGCCCTCCCCCACCTTTGGCCTTGCTCACCTTTGATGGGTTACCACGATCGCCCTTGCTCCATTCACGGTTAGGCAATTTCTTCGCCAAAGCGATAACAGAGTTCAGGTCTTTCACATTTCGCCCCACGAGCTCCTTGTTTGCCCATAGTTGAAGTCCATCTAAGAAAAAGAATAACCGATCCTCATCGGCTTTGTTGGAGATCGCCAACATCAAATTAAAATACTCCTAGATGTATTCCTTGAGGGTCCCATCGTGTTTGAGCCATCAAAGTTGCCTCTGCGCAAGATATTCAACGTGCTCAGGGTAGAACTGCGCCTTGAGCTCGTGCACACAACCCTCTTACGTATTCAGCTCGCATTTCCACTTCTCGGCCTCCGCTAACCGTCGATCCCACAGCATAGCATCGTTAGAGAGGTACATGATTGTGATTTGGACTTTATCTTCGTTGTCCAACGCCTTGAGATAGCGTTCTATGTGCCATGAGAAGTTGTCAATTTAATTCTCATTGCGCGTGCCCTACAAGCATTGGGGCACAGGACGCAGAATTTCGGGGTGTGCTCTTTTTGTGCCTCAACATCGCAAGCCACCACTTTCTTGAGGATCGTCACCCACATCTTGAGGTCCTTGACCTCATTGACCTTGGTGACAAGGTCCTCCACCAACACCTTTCGCTCGTCCTCGCAACAGGTGAGGTCGTTGCGAAACTGCTCGAGCGGTTGGCAGAAGGTCACCATGGCAGCCGCGACGCTATCCTCCAGGCATGAAGTCCCTCCTCCATCATCCCCACATGCTAGGATAGGATAGAGTAGTGCTCCTCCACTCTCGGAACAACATCCTCCAACGAGCCCACGCGGTCCTTGAGCAAAGCAGACTCCCTCGCATCAGTCCGTGGTTCCTTGCTCTTGCCGCGCTTGGACAGCCTGGGTCCAGGCACAACATTGACGACGACAGCATCCGACAAAGCCATGGCTCCCAGTTCTCGAACTCGCTCAGATACCAACTGTCACGGATTTAAGCGAAATAGCTTGTCAAGCCTATGCGACGCTCGCCTTCTTTCACGAAGTGAGCAAGCTTGTCTCTCTACTTGCTAGCTTGGACGTACTTGCCCTAAACTAAGTACAAGGGAGAGAGTTTGGCGAATGTTGTACTATATTGCTTGACAGTAGAAATGTTACAATTGATTTCCTAAGGAGTAGGGGTGAAGGCCACAATTATATATAGGGCACTCGCCACTCAAGCTATCACATAGAAAAGCGCTAAGTGGCACAAAACTACAAGCCAAAGCAAGAGGCTACGAGCTCCCAAGAGACTACACTTATTATCTCCTAGAGACTCTTAAGGGACTCTTGACTTTTCCGCATTCGCATCTGTAGTCTCAATACTTGTAGAGATGCTTCTAGAGTACCCCGTAAAACCTCCGACAGTGAGCAAAACCTCTGACAGTGATCTTCTTTGGAATTTGAGTGATTGCAAAGGAGAGATTAGGGGAAAATATAATGTCCGTGACGCTGCGTTCTTTACAGCTCCGAACAACTGTACCAACTGCAATTCGATGAGGTCAAATTTTCTCTAGCTGAGGAGAATTGATGGAAAATGGTTAGTTGGGCTTGAATTCTAAGTCAAGTCAGAACTAACTACGACAATCTTTATCTAATATAGTCCGATGGATCATAGAATTTAATTATGAATTTATTTTTATTGATATTTTGTTTATTTTATTTGATCAGGATTTTATTTGTAATCTGGTTAGATTTGATTTGAGATTTGGTTAGGATTTAGTAAATCAGGAGAGTTTTAGTTCGATTTAGTTTCTTCTTATCATACTAGGAAATTTAGAATTTTGAACTTTATAAATAAGTCTAAAGAACAAGAGGCAGCAATGACAAGAACAAGAGGCAGCAATGACAAGCTCAAACAATCCAAATTTACAAGTGTGTAAATTGACTTCGATACAAATACACAAATGACGAAATCAAGGCCTCTGTTATTATTGCGACAAAATATGGAACCTTAAGCACAAATGCAAGACACTTCATTTATGAAGACGGAGAAATGATGGAAATACAAGAAAAAATTGATGATAGCGGAGCATCTGAACAAGATTTCCTAAAAGTCCGCTATTGTATATATATCGGATTCTCTCCCGATCCCAACTGAAATTTGTCAAGACCCACACCTTGAGGTCAAGGTGTGTTTCAAGTGGGAAGGAGTTGTTACAATTAGGTTGCAGTTGTTATTAGATTAGGATAGCTGTTTAAATTGTAATTTCTACTTCTAGTAGATTTCTTTTCCTTTTAATAGATTAGGGCAGGGTTTCCTACTTAAATTATGTTTTGAATTAGGATTAGGATTTTTGAAGGCTTATAAATAATAGGCCAAGCTCTCTTTGTAATTATTGTTTTTATTTAATAATAAAGAGCTCTTCTCTTACCAACTGTTAGATCAGGCTAAGTTAGAAAAGGAGGTCTCTCTTTCTCTTGGAATGAGGAAGCGTTCGATTGAAGCGTTAATGTATCATATGCACTCTTTTTTCTCTTTTCTTAGAAAAATAGTATGTGCTTTATTGTTTTCTGGTTGAGCTGGATCACATATATAATTGCTTTTATCATGCGTTGCTGTTGCTTGTAATTAGACTAGATCTTTAACTGCATAAGTCAATATGAAGTAGCAAGAAGAATACTCACACTAATTTGCTCTTATGAAACAGACTTGGTATTCCATGCACCTCAAATACCTATATCCCTGTCAATCGATTTTCATAAAGGCTCTGTCATATTTCTTATTACGTCAGTCAATATGCATAATTGACTTCAACAAAGTACTCCTCACAGTCTTACCAAGTGGGTGCCGCCTCCAGTTAAAATGACCGACAGCTATGTTCGGGAAAATATCAACACCTCGAGGAAGAGGATGGATGTCGCTTGCTTGGACATGTTGCAGTTTCACTGGTAATTTTCCTCCTTTTTCTTTTCGGCCTATAATTGTCTCTTTTCCAGTGAGCAATCGCAAGATGTCATACCTATTGCCTCTTATGTAGGTATATGTCTGGCCATTGTGCTCACTTCTCTACTCTTTCAGGAATGGACAAGTCGGCAGTTTTGAAATATGTTTATGAGAAAGTATTATACTAAGGACATACTCCAGTTGTTTGTGCAGTTAGTTAATGCTTTTTATAACTCTACTACTTTGTTTGCTTTACTGTTTAGATTTCTGTTCTTGTTATTGTTATTTTTCACTAGGTTTTGATGTTTTGGGTACTATGCATATTAAGGTAATGGAGATGACCAAATTTCAAAATCAGTTAGTTGCTGATGCTTGAAAACTGACAGTACGCAAGACAAACAATTTTTTCATGTTAGTCTGCTTGTTATTGATAATTGCAAACAAAATTTTCTCATGCTACATTTCATATTGCTTTCTACTTTTGTTTTTTGTTGTATATAAACCGAAGTTCTTTCAACTGAATACAAATTTGACGCCTGCTAAATAATAAATATACAAGTGGAATATAATTTTTCTCACTCACAAGAATAAGAAATTTTTGTATCATGTTGATGCTTTTAGTATGCTTTTGTGCATGCTAGCCAGATTTTATTATTTTGACAATTTCATATGATTTGATTCCTTACATCAGGAAGGTCAACTTGACGGCAGTATGGAATAAGGGTGAGGATCTTATTCATGGTTTCAAATCAATATGAAACCATTTTCTCATATGAGTTTTTGCTTTTTTTAATCCTTGTTGAAAAAGTTGCTATTTCTTATGAGCATGGGTCGTTGCTGAAACTTCAGGAAATTTAAGTGCTGCTTACTCTTGATAGCACATCTCGTGACCGATGTACAGTAGGGTATATTTTTCATTACGACCCCAAAGTGGAATTTTGGCTTTTGGCTGTTTCTCTATCCCTTGTATCACAATGGATGTCCTTGATGGAGCCCTGAAAAATAGAGGTTTTGAGGATCTTATTTGTGGTTTATAATCTTCATAAGCCATTTTTCCAAAGACATTTTGGTTTTTGTGAATCCTCACGGAAAGGGTGGTTGTTTTATATGAGCACGTCTGATTGCTGATCGGTTAGGTAATCTAGGCTGTGTGAAAAGTAGAAGTTCGAAGAAAAGAATGAGGACTTGCGGTGCAGCAATCTTTTTTCTTAGGGAATTTCGAAACTTTGAGGCTGTCAAAATCATCTTATGGTGTGGAACTTTGTATATTTATGGAGTTTATGTCTTACAACGTTGAAGATGTCTAAATAACCTTTCCTGTTTTACGCTCTGAAACAGGTGGGATTACTCAAATCCTGGATACCTTGATGCCCTGAAACACCTGACTGACCTAAAAGAAGAAGGTTACACTAAAAGTGTCTTGTATTGATCTATTACAGCTTTCCTTGATATTCTTGTTGTCTTACTGTTTTCTCGTACCGTGATTTATATATTCGTATCTCATCAGATTCTTTTATTAAAAAGAATGCAGGTAAAATTAAGACTCTGGCTTTGACAAACTTTGATACCGAACATTTGCATATAATCCTGGAAAATAAAATCCCAATCGTTAGCAACCAGGTACAAGTCCTACATTATGGAATAGGCTTTCTTATTAGTTATCCTCTCCTCCTCAAATTTATGGTTCTTTGTTGCTCTAACAAATGATGCTTGCAGGTTCAACATTCTGTTGTAGACATGCGCCCACAGCAAAGAATGGCCGAGCTTTGCCAGCTAACAGGAGTTAAACTTATAACGTCTCTCTCTCTCTCTCTCTCTCTCTCTCTCTCTCTCTGTGTCACTCTGTATGTGTGTGCACGCGCGCACAGTATCGAGATTAATTATGCAATGCAGGTATGGTACTGTAATGGGAGGTCTGCTGTCCGAGAAGTTTCTAGATACCAATCTATCAATTCCCTTTGCTGGCCCTCCTCTAAATACTCCCTCTCTGCAGAAGTATAAGAGGGTAAGTTAGTTTGTACTTGACAAGATTTGGCGACTTTGGCTTTTGTGCTAATTTTCTGATCTTGTTTTTCATCTGTGAGTGTTTCAGATGGTGGATGCTTGGGGCGGATGGAGCCTGTTCCAAAATTTGCTTCAAACAATGAAAAAGGTGGCTTCCAAACATGGTGTGGCAATCCCTACTGTTGCTGTCAGATACATATTGGATCAGGTACTCCTAAGTATGCCACAATTTACATGATATTTAGACCTTTACAAGAACTTATTATGGTGACTGATCTCTACTTTGGTTGGTTTGTGAGAGCAGTCGTCGGTTGCTGGGTCGATGGTGGGTGTAAGGTTGGGTCTCGCCGAGCATATAAAGGACACAAATGCTGTGTTTTCACTAAACTTGGACGAAGAGGACTTGAACAGCATAACTGAAGCATCGAAGAAAGGGAGGGATCTGATGAAAGTGATCGGCGACTGTGGGGATGAGTATCGGGCATAAAGTGTATTGGTATTTTACATAGTTTTCGGGTGTAATATTACCATAACAGAGTTATTTGTCTGGATACATCCAGTTCAAATGTTTTAAATTTTGGGAGGTTCCATATCGCATCGAGTTCTGTGAAACATCTCTTCTTGCTGTTCTCATTCATACTCAAAAAGTGTTTTATCTTTTAGTATTATAATAAGGCCCCGTTTGGATACTCTTGAAAACGTAGCATAGTTAAACTATGCTACGACGATAGGAAAAATATCCTATGAAGCGTTTGGAAGGAAAAAAAAGTAACGTAATTTTTGGAGTATAGTTAAACTATACTCCAAAAAATGGAGTAAAAGTATAATTCACTCTAACCAAAGGAAAAAAATTCTACCATTCTTGAGCTCCCTTATTCAAAAAAATGCATCAAGTTCTAACTTTTAAATTTCAACATAGATTTTAATTTTCAACATAGATTTAAAATTTAAAATTTAAAATTTGAAATTTGAATTTTAAATTTTAAATTTTAAATTTTAACTTTTAAAATTTAAAATTTAAAATTTAAAATTTATATTTGAAATTTTATTTAAAATAAAAAATTTAAAATTTAAAATTTAAAATTTGAAATTTGAAATATCACATTTAAAATTTTAAATTAAAATTTTAAATTTTAAATTTTAAATTTCAAACTTTAAATTTCAAATTTCAAATTTCAAATTTCAAATTTAAATTTCAAATTTCAAATTTTAAACTTTAATTTTTAAATTTATTTTTTTTAAATTTAAAATTTAAAATTTAAAATTCTAAATTTTAAATTTAAAATTCTAAATTTTAAATTTTAAATTTTAAATTTTAAATTTCAAATTTCAAATTTCAAATTTTAAATTTCAAATTTCAAATTTTAAATTTTAAATTTTAAATTTTAAATTTTAAATTTTAAATTTTAAATTTTAAATTTTAAATTTCAAACTTTAAATTTTAAATTTTAACTTTTAAAATTTAAAATTTAAAATTTAAATTTCAAATTTCAAATTTTAAATTTGAAATTTCAAATCTCAAGTCTCATAGTTCAAATTTCAAATTTTAAACTTTAAATTTTAAATTTATTTTTTAAACTTTAAATTTTAAATTTATTTTTTAAATTTAAAATTCTAAATTTCAAATTTCAAATTTTAAATTTTAAATTTTTTATTTTAAAATTTTAAATTTAAAAATTTAAAAATTTAAAAATTAAATTTAGATTTTTAAATTTTAAATTTTAAATTTGTAAATTTCAAATTTGAAAATTTAAAATTTAAAATTCAAGATTCAAAATTTCACATTTCACATATCAAATTTTAAATTTTAAATTTTAACTTTTAATCTTAAAATTTAGAAAAATCCTATGAAATTGTACAATGCGTATCCAAACAGTTTAAAAATTGAATCCGTGGAATTTTTTAGAGTTACAGGATTCTCTATTTTATCTAGACCGAAACCACAGTTTATAAATTCCGTGGAGATATTTTACTGTGTATCCAAACAGGCCCTAATAGGGATGACATAAATATAGGTTCACAGTCAAAAGAGAAATCACCTTCTCTCTCTCTTTTTCTCTCTCTCTCTCTCTCTCTCTCTCTCTAAGGGAGGAGGAGGAGAAACAAAAGAGGTTCAGATTACAGGGTAACAGAAAAGAGTAGAAGAATAGTATTCCTAGGCTATATATAGAAAGGTGACAATAGCAGAAAAGCTCTCAGAACGCTTGAAAATGAGCTCAGAACCAAAATCTTGAGATTCAGGTGCCCAGAATCTGCTTTCAGGCATCCAAAACCTCTTAGCAGAAGTCTTTCGGGCAGCCCCAAATTGCAATGGTTTGCTCGAATCCATCGTAGCTGTGCCTGCAAATTTTCGTGCTCGAACCCATCGTAGCTGTGCCTGCAAATTTTCGAGCGCTCGGATCTGCATCAGAAACTTAGTGAATCAGCTCGCTAAGTCACTTGCTCACCCCCTCAGTCAAATCGCCCTTGCTCCGCTCTTGGGTTGCTACAGTAACTCTCAGGCACCGGCTAAAATATGTGAGCAGTGACCTCAAAGCAATCCGGGTTCTCCTTCGGTGCAACCAGGTGTCTGCAACTGTGCTCCGGAATCATCACGCTCTAGACTCTACTTTTGGGCGCCCTAATCCACTTTTGAGCGTTCGAAAATGCACCGAAAACATAGATTAAGGTGAAATATGTTTTTCCATTTTTGCATCAATTTTATGCCAAAACAACTCCAACTTAGTACAGCTCATTACATACGTGCTGACCATCAACTCGCACTACAACAATGCCTATTTGTCAAGGTCTAGTATATTACATTCTTTCCCTCTACAAGAAGTTTTATTCTTGAGACTTAAAAAACATACATCAAGTCTCAAATATCTCCCACATCTCATCCTCCAGCCCCAAGTTGCCTCTCACCCTTCATGGTTGCTCCACAAAACTTTTACTTATAGGATGAGCTGATTTCACAATTCTTTAACTTCTCGTGCAAAAATTCGAATCGATTGCTCCTCGTGACTTAGATCCTCACTCAGCTATAATAGAGCAAAATCAATTACATGCGAGGGGACGGATTCATATCTCCTCAATGCTGAGACATGAAATATATCATGGACTGCTGCTAATCTCGGCAGTAAAGCAATTCATTATGCTATTGGTCCAACTCACTATAATACCTCGAAAGGTTTAATATATCGTGGACTAAGTTTTCCACGTATTCCAAGCCTCTTTATTTTCTTAGATGGCAAGACCTTTAAAAATACACGATCTCTAATCTGAAACTCGAGATCTCGTCGCCGCGTGTCAGCATAACTTTTCTATCAACTTTGGGCGGTTACCAAATGTTACCTTGCAATCCTGACCTTTTTTTCTATTTCCAATAAGATATTAGGACCCAAAGTCTTAATTTCACTCACTTTATTCAATATAGGGGCGATCAACTGTCACGCCCCGCGATCGCCAATTTAGTCGGTTCGAGCATGTACACAGACGCCGAACGGACATACTCTCCCCTGTCCGCCCAAGGCTCCACAACCACCAACATGTATAAGGAAATGCCCAAAAAAAATTTCAATATACATGGCTTGCACAATGGCAAGCAACACGAGTAAGTGAAAGTAAACTAGCTGTTACATCCATACATTGTATCATGATTACATTTTCCCAAAATACAACACATGTTCTTTACATATTCCTTTTTCTCAAATACAAAAGATGAAATATACAAGGTACATCTATACTCGAAGAAGTTCACTATCTAGTGCGCGATATCCATGCCGCGATCCTTGACCGCCCCGCTCACGCTAGGACCGACATGGTTAGTGGGGTGAGAACTAGAAGAAGTTTTTAGTGGGTTCGGCCACCGACCCCACCAATTCACTTACTAGGTCTAATCAGGCACAAGTAGGAAAAGGAATAGGTAACAAACCAAACTAATGCTACTACTATGCCTGTAGAACTGAAACAACAAGTAATATGCTCATGATGCATGCATTTTCTTTTACCTTTACCTTTACCCAATTCACTTGGTTAACCATTTGGTTAAACCCAAGTCACCAAACCAAATTCCTTTTTGTCGGAAAGAATTCCACTATGACCCGACGGGACCGGCTGCTGGGGAGAATTCCGCTACCGCCCAGTGATGACAACTCCGGAGCTCATCGCTTGAGGTGGAGTGACCACCCTCAAGCACTCAGACTACATGTGAGTACGATCCAATCCTCGGCTTCGAGGATACCATGTCACAATTGCCACAATATTTACAAAGTTTTCTCTGTTTAGCATTTCACATTTTTAGGTGCTAACCAATCCATCTAGTCACAATGCCACCTTGTTTACTATTGTCATGGTCCACAACAAGTTCATACATTCATAGGGTTTCTATGTCCATAGTCTATTGTCCACATGTATCTTTACATTGGAAGTATACAAGATTGCCCATATCTTAGCTACATAATAGCATTAACCTTACAATGCATGAAAACACCATACATATACATAGATGCTCAAAAAGGTGACATAGACATAATGAAGGATTTGAAAATTTCGGATAGCACCACCCACCTCGTAGGGATGCCGAGATGCAAGAAACCAAGTCACGCGATTTTTGGACGTCTATTTCTCTCGACCCACAGCTAACGAAGGCAAAATAAAGCTTTTCCTCAATATCTTGCCGTAGACTCGTCGGAACGTCGATCCGAGTATTCCAACGTGTCGAATTTACCTTCAATTAGGATTACATGAGATCAATTCCACGCTAGATCTCCATCCCTACAAAATTCCATTTTCATGTCTAGGTTTCACATAACCTCAGCATACTCAAATTTCTTAGAAATTCATGGAATAATCTAAACCCCCAAAACCTAAGAACCTCAAAAACCAACAATTTAGGGTATTTAGATTAAACCCTAGCAAATAGGAGCAAGAGAACTTACCTTGACTCCCCCGCTACCCAAGCTCTCCTTGTTCTAGAGCTTCTTCAACGTGAAAGTCACCAATTCCCCCTTCAATTCTCCTCCAAAATCCTCTTGTCTTGGAGCTTCTAGAGAGAGAATGAGAAGGAGATGAGAAGGAAGAAGAAACGAGGCTTTTCTTTGCATGGGGAATACAGGTGTAGGGGTTTGGGATATATATAGACCCCAACATTAGCACTTAGGCCCCTCACAAATACCCCATCAGCCATTACAATTCAGTCCCTCACAGGCTGAGTATCGGTACTCGGGCTGGAGTACCAGTACGTGAGGCTCCCAGTACCGGTACCTGCCGCCCAATACCAATACCAGCGACTCAACCCGAGGCTGCGCAACTTCTGGTCCGAGGCGTAGTACCGGTACTCAACACCAGTACCGGTACGCGACCAGTTCAGTACCGGTACCAGCCTCAGGTACCGGTAGACAGCTTACCAGGGTCCTAATCCCAAGAAGCTGACCAAACTGCACTCCTGCTGGGTACCGGTACAGCATTGGCTTGGTATCGGTACTCAATGTCCCTTGTGCAATCCAGCAACTATAGTGTTTCGGATTCTGTTTCCGCGCCCAATTTGCGCCGAAAACACCCAAACACCTCCGAAACTCACTTTTAGCCATCCAAATGCTTTCAAGGCCACTCGGGATGATCAAAGTTAGCATTACAATTCAGGGATTCGGTATATTACATCATGGGCTAGCCCTGATGTTTATTGGGCCCTATAGCACTTGGGCGGACCAATTGATAGGTTCTGGCATCCAAACTAAGCCAGAAGATGATCAATCAGAACTAGATTCAAGTGGAGCTATCTTGATGATCGCCTTGCAAATGTTATTGTATGCAAACTCTGCCATTGCCTAGTGTCAATGCGACCCACCATTGTAATTGAGGATGCAAACTCTCGGTCACGCCCTGGGGTTCAGTCTAATCCGAACCCACCAATAGATCTGCCGCAAACAAGGATGTCCTGTGCACATAAAGCGATAGTATTTGTAAAGCATTCAATAATAATTACAAGCAAGTAACAGAGCTGTAAATAAACTGTTAAAACTAAAATATAGTTCTGTCACGCCCCATGTAACATACCGAAACCTCGGTTGAGTCTATCGAGCTTTAGTCGAATCGACTAAAGTGTGCGAAAGAAATAGTTGGAAATAGTCAAGTTAACATTCCAACAAGGTTGCAAGGGTTAAAAATGAGTTTAAAAGAGTTAGAAATGTTTTAGCATTTATCGGAGCGAAATAGAATCGAAAAGATGCGAAAATCGGAAATCTGGAATTGTGTTACCGGTTTAACATCAAAAGTGTATCGGTACAAAGTGTAAAACCGAGAGAAGCAGCTCTCGAGTTTGAGTTGAAAAAGGCTGTTGAACCGGTGACAGGATTTTGTGTACCGGTACAGTGCACCGTGGGCCGCAGAAAAAGGCTATTGTACCGGTGACAGAATTTCGTGTACCGGTACAGTGCACTGTGGACCGCATGCACAGCCTGCTGTAGATTTAGAGAGTTGGAGGGCTTTATTGCAATTTTGATAGCCCATATAAGGTTCCCCCACCCCCTCCTCTCTTGTCCACAGCCAACAAAACCTCTCCTCTCACATTTCTCTCCCTCTATCTCTCTAGAAGCTCTCTACCAAGGTGAATTAGAGGTGGATTTGGAGGAGATTAAGAGGAGATTTGGATTTTTGAAGGATTTAGATCTCTCCTACAAGGTGGACATTGGAGAGCTAGTGGCCAAGGTGAGTTCTTATGTAAGAATAATGCTAGGGTTTAGTTTTATACCCTAAATCTTAGAGTTTTGATCCTCTCACATGGTTAGAAACCTAGTAGAGACTATAGAACTTGTGGAAATCCATGTTTTGCTCAAGTGCTCACATGGTGGTTTTCTAGGGTTCATGTTATATGCCCTAGGAATGAATGGAATAACCTAGAAATGGTTTTAGAGGAGTTCTTAGATGGTTCTAAGCTAGTTTTTGCTTAGCTCTAAGATCAATTCAAGGATTTGGACTATATGTCATATTTGGGCAACCCAAAGAGGGATTTTGCTCAAGTAGGGTTTTAATCTAATGTGAGCCTATACAAACCTAATTAGGGGTATTGTAACAATGTGAATTCTCGATGTTCCGGTACAAGCCCTGCTGCAGGCTACCCGAGAGCTGTCCAAAAATCCCGATTTTGGGATTTTGGTGCCAAGTCTCACTCCAACATCCTCGGGATGCGCGCCAGGGGTCGGAACACTATCAACGACCCTCCAAAAACTGTGGAAAGGCTCCACACACAGATCAAACACTCGAATCCCGCAATTTGCTAAGATCCAGTGTATTACAACCAGGTTCATCACAAGTCATGGGATTCCGGAATCCACTTTCCACAAGTCGAGGGTCCATAGCCAACCCTATGCTGTCGACCTAGCTCATCCTAGTGGCTATACTACAACACTCTAGGTTCTATGTCCATGTCACTTAACCTAGTTACCATTGCTAGGTTCTTGTCCTCTTTGCCTAGATGTCCATTTCTAGGTTTACTAGTTCGACCTAGGTTTACTAACACTATGTTCGATACCACACACCTAGATTGTTCGACTCTAGGTTCACTTGTTTAACCTATGTTCTTTAACACTAGGTTAGATGCCACTCGATCTACCTGACAACCTAGTTGTCCAATCAACTCTGCTCACAATAGAGTTCTTATCTAGTTTATATGCATATACTTCTAGCATATTCCTTAGTGCCGATTATGCATTCTTACTTGTCATGCTCATGATGCTTCCTACTTAGCATTTTCATCCATGCATTGTTGTTACCATGCATTCTTTACTTAGCTCTTACTTTATGCATATTTATTAACATGCACCATTTAGTCTTATTGTAGCACACTGGACCTTTGCAAATTGCGAGGTTCGAGTGTTCGATTTGTATTCCGAACTTTTCCACACTTGGTGGAGGGCCGTCGATGGTATACCGGCCTAAAAGTTCGAACTCGAGAGTTTTGGCTGAGTCCTGAGAGTTTTTACTCTCGGGGACCGGTCCCTGATAGGAGAGACCGGTCCCCCAGTGAACAGTGCTGCGCAGCAGGCGAGGCAACCGGTCCCTAGCAGTTGAGACCGGTCCCCGAGCGCGTCTGCGCGGGGAGAGACCGGTCCCGCACAGGGAGAGACCGGTTCCCGAACGTTGGATTTTCGAGGGCAGGCTGAGAGACCGGTCCCAGGTCGGGGAGACCGGTCCCTCTGGGCGAAAACTGCCCAGTCCGGGCTGATGTAAATTTGAGTTTTTGAGGGGCCTATGTGGATTTTGTTACTTTAGAGGCTATAAGCAGCCTCTCCTCCCCTCTCACTCTCATTTTCTCTCCCTCACACTCTTCCTATACTTCTAGAGAGAGAAAGGGAAGGAGAAGAAGGAGAAGAAGAGGAGAAGAGCTTGCATAGAGGCCTTGGAGCACCATCTTCTTCCTCATTTTCCACCTTTGGAGGCTTGGAGCATGCGGTTGGAGCTTTGTGGAGGATCAAACTCCAACCCTACTTGGTTTTGAGCTTGGATTGGGGCTTCTCTTGAGGTTGGTAGCTTATAATCCCCATTTGATACTTGTTTTCCTAGGTTTTTCTAGATGAAACCCTAGATTTTGGGATTTAGGGTTTATTTTGGAGGTTTTCAAATTTGGGGGTTATGAGACCTAATTGATGGGTTTGGAACCTTTATATAGGTTAGATTGGAAGACCTCTACCTTCCATTTGAGGATTTAGAGAGGGTTTTCCACTTGAGGTGAGTTTTTCCCAACCTTAGCTTGAGTTGGTTAATGTTTGAGCTATTCGCTCCTCGTTTCGTTTGGGTGACCCTATTTTTGATGTTTCTAGGGTACTAGGGAGCTTGTGGATATCTTCGTTCGGCGAAACGAAGAAGTCGATTTTTTGGTGGGTTTGACTTCATGAAAATGGGGCAAAATGGCCCCTATGCCTTCTAAACTTTTGTAAAGTATTTTTGAATGCAAATTCATGCTAAACATGATTTATATGAATTTTAGAACACTTAACATGCATGCCTCATGTATCATAAAATTTGTACTCCATATAGTAGAGCTATATGTGTAGATTGCATGCATTGTGGACAGTACTTGGTTTCGCAAGTTGAGAACATGCCTCCATGCTAGAATTGAGGGAACTATGCATCATTTTATGACCATAGTCTAGTCATAACACTTGGAATGTACATATAAATGCAACTTAAGAACATCATGAATAGCCATTGTACATCTGCTATAACATATTCATGTTAGAGACATGAGACAATAGAGATAAGGCCTTTGGGACATTCGATACATTCCATGTTATTAGACATGAGACTTGGTACTTGCCGACAGATCGTTTGACTACTTGCTATTGTGCTCATTCGCACATGCTTGTGAGGGTCGCTCCCTACAAGCCGGCACTCCGGAGATAGCGTTTCGCATGATACATATTCGCCGGGCGGGATTGGGCGCGAAGTGGATTGGCCGTGGACCAGGCTTCATTCCTAGGGTGGGATGTAGTGACTACCACGGGGCCATTAGCTCGGCACCGCCAGACAGCCTTCGGGGGTCTCAGGGCCATAGACAGCCTCGGTGGGTCTCTTCAGATTTGACTTGAGCATTCATCATGATGTGGACAGATACTGACTTAGAGTATTACTTGGACTTTGACTAGAATAGTAAACAACGGAACTTTACTATTTCGTGCATTGTGAACATTATGAAGTTGGAGACTTTTACCTCATGCATAGTTGCTTCAAACTTAGCTAATTTATGCTAAGTAGAAGATATCATGTTGTAGTAATTAACATTTTATTACCTTTCGTTTTCTACATTATAGTCACTAACATCTTTTATAGCTTGGGCCTTGTGGTGCATTCACTGAACAGTAATTGCCCACTGGAACTATTTTAATAGTTCTCACGCCCCTGTTTATGGTTTTCTTTTTAGAGCTTCCGGCAAACCCGCGGAGGCACGGGATCGCGGCAAGGGAATCGCTTAGCTAGCTAGCGAGGAGCGGTACTTGCCTAGGTGGTTTACTCTTTCTTTTGTAGTTGAGAGAGTGAGAGGTTTTGTATCCATGTATAGAGACCACCTATGTACCTACCTATAGCACTTGTATTTGGGATTTCCTTTTGTATTTACTTCATGTCTTATTTAGTGGATTTACAGTTTTACCTTATCCTTTGTTGTAGCATTTAGACATTTATTATGCTCTGATACTCCTAGATGTCTTTTATTATTGCTTTTATTATTGTTGTTTCTAGACGCCTTATACGTTTTAGACGTATGGCGGGTCTGGGCACGTGCCGGGCGGGCTTCCGCTGGGTCCCGGGGCGTGACACTTATCTACATGCATCAACATGAGATGACATTGCTAAGAAATAAAGGGCGACCTAGTCGCTTCGGTAAACACAACCCACCTTTAATTAGCTTTCCGATTGCTCGTCGACACTTGCAATCGGCCTCCCGCGGCACTCAGCACCCGTTTGGGCCCGATCTCACAGTGGCTCCCCAAGAGCGCGCCGCTTCGCCGTTACGGTGCTTGGGACCCGATTTCACGATTTATGGACGTCGCCTCGGCCTTCCAGGCGGAAACGAAGCTCAAAGCGTCCGATTCTTCAATATCTTTGCAACAGCTTGTCGGATTGCCGAACCGACTTCACCAACATGTTTCGTTACCTATCAATTAGGTTTACGAAGGGTCAAATGAGATCAAACCCTCCCAAATCACAAAATCCCATTTTGGGTGCCCTAGATGCTATTACTACCAAATCCACCAAATCGATCTATGAAATGGGAAAAAACCATCTTAATAGCATGCTAGGGTTCTATTCTAACCATTTCTAGAGATCAAAACCCTATCTTTAAGGATTTACCATGAGAGGGCACCAAGCTTACCTCTCCAAGAGCTCCAAGGTGAGAGGAAGATGAAGATGAAGATGAGGAAGAGGGTCTTCTCCTTGATCCTCTTCTTCTTCTCCTTCCCTTTCTCTTTTTCTTCTTCTCTTCTCTTTTTTCTTTTCTTTCTTTTCTTCTTCTCCTCCCTTGCACGATCAGAGAGAGGGAGAGAGAGGCTGAGGGAGTGAGAGAGAGAGAGAGAGAGGAAAAGGTATCTCTAATACCCTCTCTCATTTTGTAACAATATCCCCTAAGGCCCCTCCACTTTTCATCTCTTACACAGCCCTCACTGGGCATTCTGCGCGCGGAGGGACCGGTCTCCCCGACCAAGGATCGGTCCCCGGGGCCTCCCCCCGCGGGCACGCGTTCGGGAACCGATCTCTCCCTGAGAGACCGGTCCCCCGGAGACCGGTCTGCCCACCAGAGACCGGTCCCCGAGAGCTCGTCTCGCGGGACTTAGCCGATTTTCGGCCATTCTCGCGGGTGCCGCAGGCTGGGACCGGTCCCTCCTCTGCCAGGGACTGGTTGCATCAGCAACCCCGCAGCCTTCAGCTGATGGGACCGGTCTCCCTCCTCGAGAGACCGGTCCCCGAGAGCAACCTCAGCCCAAAAATTCAGATTGCATTATTTGCTCTCGCGGACCTCAATTCAATGCACTTCTCGATTTCCATGCATCCTCAGCTTTTCCAAAGCTTATCCATTCGACCATTAATCGATCCTGGACGAATCAAATACAAAGTTTATACATTTTCTTTACATTCATTCATCCAATATATATTTTCATGTCCCAAATGAATTTATTATATTTCATATACAGTTTACATTCATCGACAAAATAGATGAAATATACATAGGGTGGCTCTATACACAACGGTAGTCCGCTACCTAGAGCACGATAACCATGCCACGAGCCACGATCGCCCCGCTCGCGCTAGAACCTGCATGGTTAGTGGGATGAGAACTACAACAAAGTTTCCAGTGGGTTCAGCAACCGACCTCGCCGACTTACCCACTAGGTCTATTTAGGCATAAGTATTTCAAAAAAGAGAAATAGTAACCAATACTAATGCTAATACTATGCCTGCAAGAAACTGTCAACAGATAGATAATCATATGTATGATGAATATGTATGCATGCTTTGTCCACAATATAACTTGGCTTTTACCCAATCTTACTGGTTAATCTTGTTAACCCCAATAACTCACAATCCAAAATCCCTTTCATTCGGGGAGGCTCTAAGCACTACAAGACCCGAGGGACCGTCTTCGGGGACCGCACTCCCCGTGGTGACAATTCCAGAACGCATCGCTTGAGGGGGAGCTACCTCTCTCAAGTCAAGACTTATCGTGAGTATCGATCCAATTCCCACTTAGGGAATGTATAACCACTAGCCACAATGCCACTATCATAATAGGTTTCTACCTATTTATTCATACCACTCTCTAGGTCATTCTTGCCACAATGCCACTAATGGTTAAACCTTGTTTAACTATCCTTTTCTCGATGCCAATTTTGTCTCTATTGTTAATGTCACCTTTGTTTACTATTATCATAGTCTCGGTCTCACATCACACAAGTATAGGGTCCAACATACATGTCCTCTATGGTTATATCAATCTCAATGTTCATCTATGTTAGAAGCATATAATTGAAGCCCAACCAATATTCACATGTAATATATCCTATCATGCATGAATGACTATTGACATGATGCTCAATGAAAATGTGAAATAGACATAGAAAGGAATCCAACGATTCCGGAATGCACCCCTCACCTTGTAGGAATGCCAAGAAGCTACGGTTCAAATTTCATGATTTTTGGGCGCCTATTCCTTGTGCTGCAGCAATTTGTACGAAAAATGGTATTTCGTCAATATCTTCGCATACACTCGTCGGATTGTCGAACCGAGCGCACCAACGCGTTCATTATACCTGTCACGCCCCGCGACCAACCATCTATTTGGACCGGGTCGCGGCGCCGCCGACAGACCGCCGAACGGACAGAGTTTTCCCTGTACGTCCAAGGCGTCGCAATCCAAACAATCAACGAATATTCCAACTAGGAACGGATATCAATCCAGATTGCATAAGGAAGTATCAAATACATAAAACTAACTGCTATTACACGCGTTCATTTCACACAATATTTTTCTTTTACACTTTTGCCTAACTTCCAAATACAATTACATTATTACAATTTATTACAAGTTTGCACTTTGCCTCTAAACCCCTCAAGCTAGACCACCAACTCGGGTACTGCTACCTCGGTCTCTGTGGTAGGGCGCTATCTACTGAGCTACGCCCTCGCCTCGCGCTACCGCGCCGCACACGAACAACCTGAAAACACCCCAAAATCACGTGGGGTGAGAACCAACTCTATGGTTCCCAGTGGGTACGGCCACCCAAAGGAAAAGCTCGACCGATAGGTCCGAGGAGGCACTGCAACATGTTAGTTCAACAATATACAACAGATATATATATTCAATTGAAATACATGCCATGCCTCACGATATGCGATATGGAAATCATGCAACACTATGCAACGTCTAGTAGGTCACTTGATTCTACGTTTTGCTTAGCTACTCTTAGCTCATATCTTTACTTTAAGGTTCTATTACCTTAGGATCTCAACTCAGTCCACTGGCTTCTAAGGTCTCTATTACCTTAGCTCAAGCCTCTATCTCTAGCTCATAAGGGTTCCTCTATCCTACCAAAGCTAACCACCCGACTCGGCTCTGAGTCGATAGCCCACACGCTGGCTGCTCATCAGCCTACCGCCCTCTCTCTGTCTCAGCCCCCTAGCGGCGAAGTCGTCGCACACGCTAAGCTCGGCTCAAGTCGCATGACTTGACCATCTGGCGGCGATCGCGTTGCTCTTACCCAGCGTGAGCTCGAGACCTGACACACCGTCTGGCGGCGAACGGATCGCACCGCACCCAACAACGGTACATGTTAGACTCAGCCACCTAAAGGCACCCGCATCGTACTTACCTAGCATGGATTTAGTCTGCTCTGGCGGTCTGATCCTCAAATGGCTTAACCATCCGGTGGCGAAATCGTCGCACAAACGCTAAGACAATAGTTCAAGCCCCGGGCGGTGATCTCCATGTGATCACCCCCAATCCTCCCTCGGTACCAAGCTCGGCGGCGAAGACGTCGCACACGCCCTAGCCTCTACCAGTGTCACGCCCCGGGACCCAACGAAAGCCCGCCCGGCCGTGCCCACGACCCGCCATACTGTCTAGCAACATATAAGGCCCGTCTAAAAACAACGATGATAAGAGCAAAATAAAAGACATCTAGGAGTATCAGAGCATAGAAATGTCAATTGCTAACAACAAGGGATAAAAGTTCAACAGGGGGCGGGCGGGGGCGCGGGGGGGGGGGGGGGGAGGGGCAGGGGGGGACTGTAAGTCCACTAAATAAAACATAAAGTAACATACCAAAGAAATCCCAAGAACAAGTACTATGATAGAATACATACGGTGTTCTCTATACAGGGTAGCAAAAACTCTCCAACTCTCTTCCAACTACAAACAAAAAGATAAACACCTAGGCCAAGTAAGCTCTCTCGCCTAGCTAGCTACGGCGATCCCCCCCTTGCCGTGCGATCCCGTGCCTCCGCCGGTTGGCCGAAGGACTCTGAAAAGGAAACATACGAAACAGGGGGCGTGAGAACCTATCCAAAAATAGTTCCGCAGTGGGCAATAATCTGACTTCAGTGAATGCACCCAAGGCCGCAAAGCTTAGCAAAAGAGGTAGTGACTATAAATGTAGGAAGAGCGAAAGTAGTAAAAAATGTAATCTTACCTACAACATGATATCTCTATTCTTAGCCCTAAAATACCATAAGTATGAAACAAACAGCATACATGAATAAAAGTCCCCAAACTATCATAATTTCACAAGCGGAAATAGTAAAGTTTCTATTGTTTACTCTCTATGTAAATGTCCAAAACAATCACTCATAATCATCATCTGTCACATGATTCATAACGAAGCTCGAAAGCCGAACTGTAAGAGACCCCACCCCCGACAGGCTGTTATGCCTGAGACCACCCCGAAGGACTTGTCTGGCCGGCCGAGCTAATGGCCCCGTGGTAGTCATCATCCCACCCTAGGAATGAGCCTGGCCACGGCAATCCCACTTCGGCGCCTCACTTCCGCACGGCGAAATATGGTAATCGCGATGGCTATCCCCGAGTACCGGCCTTGTAGGGGCGACCCCTCCAAAGCATGTGCGAGATGAGGCACAATGGCAAGTAGTCAAACGATCTGTCGCAAGTACCCTAGGAGTCTCATGTCTAATGACATGGAATTGTCAGATATCTTCAATGCCTATCTCCTATGGTCATCCATGTTCTTCTACATGGAATATAGCCGATATGTTAAGTGGCCTATCAATATTCTCTTATGTTGGCAGGTTTCATAGTTTACTAGTTTCAAGTGCCCCTTTATGACACTTCTTGGCTCTCTATGTCAAAACATGGCACTAATGTTCCGAAGGTACATATTCCAAGTTCATCATCATCAACAGAGAATGTATTTTTCATTATGCAAAACAAGTAATTTCCGTATGCATGCATTCTACTCCCATATCAGCTCTATACTCTATATAGTGGAATTTTCATAATACTCAAGGCATGCATTTTTAATGCTCCCTAAAATTCATATAAATCCATTTAGCATAGAAATGAACTAAAAATATTTATAGCAAACAAGTAGAAAAGAGCATAGGGCCCCCATTTTTGCCCGCACATTTTCATCACGAAGCCGCAAACCCACCGATGACAACCAAACTCCTCGTGCGCTCCAACGAGGGTGTCGCTCTAGGTCTCCTAGTCCCTAAAGGTAGAAACATGTTGTCACAGCCGAACGAAACGAACCATCATAGCTCATAATCATAGCTAGACAAGTATAGGTGTAGAAGAACTCACCTCTAGTGCAAAAAAAAAAAAAAAATTTTCCCCTTCCCCCTCTAAAAAAAGCTCCAAAATGAGCTAGGGCCCTCATCCAATCCAACCCTATAATGGGGGGAAAGCCTCTATCCAAACAATCCTAGCTTCAAAAGCCCTAGATTTCAAATGCCCCAAATAGAACCCTGAAATATCAGCACATCTAGGTTTTCCAATTCCAATAAGCCACCCCCCCGCAAGCCTCCAAAAACATGAACCAACAAGGTGGAATCATGTTTTCTAACCTCCCTTTGGAGCCCCAAACTTAGCTCCAATCCCAAGTGGCGGTGGGAGACCTCTTCCTCAGCCACAAGCTCTCCTTCCAAGCTCTAAGCCCATCAACAATGGTGGACCCGAAGCGCACCAAGATGCAAAAAGAGAGAGAAAACGCCCAAATACCAAACCAAGCCAAAGGGTAAAAATGCAAGAAGGGGAAGAGAGAGCTACTCTCACTTTCTCCTCTCCAGGTCCGCAGCACAAAAAGAAAGCCCCCTAAAGGGGCCCCGTGGGGCATGTTATATGAAAGCCCACCCAAAATCGCGAAAACCCCCCTGCAGTTCAAACTGGCACGAAATCTGCCTCCCACTTGTACCGTACACAAAGGGTTCTTGTACCCGTACAAGGCCGACGAAATTGCAAACCCGAGGCCCGGGTCGCCGCGTCCTGCGGCTCTGTAGCCGGTACAAGGCCACAACGATGGCTGTACCGTACAACCATCCACCCTTGTACCGTAACAAGACGCAGTCCTGTTCCGGTACAAGCCCCTCGCAGGCACCCGAGAGCTGTCCAAAAATCCCGATTTGGGATTTTTCGGTGCCAAGCTCTATCCAGTACATCCTCCGGGATGCGCGGCCAAGGGGTCGGAACACCCTATCAACAGCGACCCTACAAAAACTATGGAAAGGCCTCCCAACAGATCCAAACACTCGAATCCCCGCAAATTTGCTAAGATCCAGTGTCTAACATTTCAACCCCTCCCTAAAAAAAGTGAGTTTCGTCCGCGAACCTCGGAAATGGGACGTTACGCTCAAGACTCCCACCTGAAAAAGGTGAGGGTAAGCCGCTCCCCTGCGGCACTCTCCCCGAGCTCCCACCGTGGCTCCGCTCCCGTGGTGCTCCAAAGGACATTCAACATAGCGGAATATCCCGATTCCGCAGCTTCTTCACTTCGCCGTACGCCAAAATCTTCACTGGTGCTCCTCCGAAGCCTCCAAATCCCTCAACGCAGCTCCCCAAAACTGTACAGCAATCCCAAACCATGAGCTGGGATTCGTGAATGTTATCTCCGAAAAGGACCGATACAATGAAAGAACGTTGTGTACGCCCATAGGCTTTCGGCTGGTAGAGCAACGTCGATACGCTACCGGGACCCACCAGACGCTCTAAGATCCTCATACGCGTCCAAGAAACGGGAGCTCAAACTTTCCCGCGAATTCCGATCTCTTGATTCCTCCTAAGTCGGCGAGACCTTCCAAGAAAAAAACATGGTCTCGCAACCTTTGAACTCCCCAAAGTCTCCGCCGTCCGTCGATCGGCCGTAGCTCGCTCTGTCTACTCTGCGCCGTCCAAAGTCGCTCCCCGAGCCAATCGAACCCTTGTCTTCCAGGCTTCCTGGAAGACATCAGGGCCTAGAGCCAACCCTTCCGCCAAACTTTCGCTCCAAATGAAGTGCCGATCCTGGCAACTTCAGTCCATCCAAAGTGCTCGAAAGGGGCGCCCCATCTTGATGCTTGCTTGATAACTGTTGTTATAGCAGAACTTCCCGCCAATAGGTAGATGCTGGCGACCATCCCCTCCCTGGAAAGTTGCTTCACCCACAAGCCGATGCCATATCCTTCTAAAGTCCTCGAATAGTGCGCTCCCGACTGTCCATCCACTTCCTGCGGGTGGAATCGCAGTACTGAAATCCCAGTCGGTGCGTAAGGCGCCTTGTAGACTCCTCCAAAACCCGTGAGACCAAACCGGGGTGTCTCGATCAGATACTATCGATGTAGGCACTCCATGAAGTCCGGCACAAGCCAATCCATGCACGGTACACTTGTGCGAGCTCTCCTCCGGTCGCAAGTCGTATGAATACGTATGAAGTGCGCGAATTCGTGCAACCTATCCACGATCACCCCAACATACGCACTTCCAAAGCCCGCCCTTGAGAGCGTGCATCCCCTGTCCACCCACAAGTCTATGGTGGATCTTCTCAAACACTTCCCACCCCACAGGAATACGGCCAAACTCCCTGAAGTTTTCCCCCGCGGGACGACTCGGTGTTCAGCCTTTACTTGTGGCCAAGTTAAGCATCTAGCGCAAAGCTCGCAACATCCTTTTTCATCCCCGCCACCAATAGAGCAACTTTAAATCCTTATACATTTTATGGTGCCACCCCGGAATGTATGAAATGCAGGGCGCCCGGTGCGCTTCTTGAAGAATATCCTCTTAAATCCCCGAATCCGCGCAGGTACACAAATCCGCCCACGACAACGCATCAATCCTGATCATCCAATAGGAAGTCGCCGGTGCCAACCATCCAACCATTTTACCGTCGAATCCTTTTGCCACGGCCACCATCGGAAGCTTGCTTTTCTTTAATTCTATCCAACAATGTAGGTTGCACCACCAAATGTCATCCAACCCTCCATAGGCGTGTCAGGAGTCCACTATCTCCAACTCGCAACCGCTTCAATCTGCTCGATCAACTGCGGTTGAGTTCACAACATGCATCGCTAAGTTTTCCATCGATTTCTACTTAGCCGCATCCGCCACCCACGTTCAGCCTTGCCCGGGTGGTAAAGGATCGTCAACGATCATAAATCCTTGAGTAGCTCCAAACCCATCCCCCCTGCGCTGCCTCCAAGGTTCAAGCTCCTTCTGAGTAACAGGTACTTTAAGCTCCCTGTGTCCGTGTATACTTCACCACCGTTCGCCCATAAAGATAGTGGCGCCATACTTCAATGCGAACGACATACAGCCAGGCCAATTCCAAATCAATGCCGGGTAGTTCTTTTCAATATTCTCCTTTAGTTGGCGAGAAGCAATACGCGAGCACCTTGCACTCCCTGGCCATCCAATACCACAGCCCAATCATTCAAGTGAAAGCTCACTATATAACCACATACCCCTGACTCCAGCTTAACCCGGGTAGGGTCAAGATTCGGGGGCAAGATCCCCGTCAATTCCTCTGCTTCCAACTCTTGGAAAGCTTCCGCTTCCTGCCCGACCGCCGTCATTCCCAAATGAACTTGAACTCCCCTTTGTGCGTGAGCGCTCGTGAGGGGAGTAGACATGTTTTAGCAACCCCTCCTACAAATCTCCGGTAGTAAACCGGCCAATCCAAGGAAGCTCCGTATCTCCCGTGACGCTCCGTCGGTCTCCGGCCATCCTTTGATTTGCTCTAATCTTCTTGGATCCACTGCTTGCCTGATCCTGAAATCCAGTGCCAACGGAAGGCTAACCCTTCTCGAAGCCAAAAATCAACATTTCTTCAAACTTGGCATAAGCTCTTTTCCCGCCGAAGTACCTGGACAACAATCGCTCCCAAATGCCTCCGTGAATCTGCATCACTTCGAGAAGTAGCCAAAATGTCGTCGATGAAACACCAACGACGAACCCTGTCTAGATAAGGCTTTGAAAACACCCGTGTTCCATTAGATCATAAACTGCGGGGCATCTAGTAAGGCCCAAACGGACCATAACTGTGAAACTCATAGTGTCCATAAACCGTGTTCTACCAAGCCGTCCTTCGATTACGTCCTCCGGTTTTAGATCTTCAACTGGTGGTATCCCACCCTGGCAAGTCCGATTCTTCGGAATACACCCCACATGATCCCGAAGCTGATGCAACACAGTCATCCCGATCCTCGCAACGGGAACTGTTCTTGATCGTGACCCTTTATTAAGTTTCACGATAAATCCAACCACAAAGGCGAAGTGAATCCGTCTTTCTTTCCCTTGACGAACAAAACTGGTGGCTCCCAGGTGAAACGCTCCGGTCCGGAACGAAGCCCTTGTCCAAACAAAATCCCCTCGCGCAACTGTGCCCTCAGCTCCCTCAGTCTGCCGGTGCCAATCCTATAGGGTGCCTTTGAAGATTGGGGTAGTTCACCAGGGACCGAGATCTAAGCCACAAACTCCCCAATGCTCGCCCTATGACGAGGCATACCCGGTAGGCCTCAGGGCTGGAGAACACGTCCTGGAACTACCCGCACACCGGGATATCCTTCGATCCTAGGGGTGTCCATCTTCGCCCCTCTAGCACAACACTCAGCCCAAATAGCTACACAACCTTCTACTCAATCAAGCCTGGGCCTAAGCTCGAGACCGAGCTGATTCCGTTCATCGCAAACGCGAACTCCCGGCATCCACAAAATACGCACCTCCGTCTGCCCAGGTTCTTAAAAGTAAACCGTGCGATTCTTACAATCAATCCCGTGGGCAATAATACTTGGTCCAAGCAAATCCCATGCCCAAAACCACATCAAAATCCCCCAGCTTGCGCAAAGCCTAGCAAATCTACGGCATGGATCGCATCTCCTACCCGAATAGGGCCCAACTTGGGGGCTATACTCTCCTAATATCCAAGACATGGTCGCGTACCTACAACTATGTCCCGTAATTGGCAACAAAGGAACCAAAGGATGCGCATGCAACCTCGGCAAACAGCCGATCTATGAATGAATGCGATGCACGCGGTATCAAATAAAAGCACGAACTCTAATGCCATCAAGTAAAATGAGTACTTGCACCACCATCCTCTCGGCTGCTGCCGCGCTCAACGATCGGTCATGAAGCGGTGACATTACATACGCCACGGTCTGTGTTGATCTGGCGGTGGTCCCCATTAACCCACCAGCAGTGTCCACAGCGGGCGCCGGTATTCCACGTGTCCAGGAGGGCCACGTCCGGGCCTGTCGAGATCCCCTCGCCTCTGGCGCTGAACGGGGGGCGCACCAGGCTGATAACGGTGTCGACGGAGTCCCGTGGCTGACCGGCTGGTTAGAGCCGGTGCCGATGCAGCTCGACGGTGCCGGTGAAGAAACCCTCAGGCACGTCGGTAACGCACGTCGGACCTCACCTGGCCCACACTGGAAAGCACCTGCCCCGCTGTGGACACTGCGGTGGGGTAATGGGG